>NW_017255975.1:1889986-2059069 GCF_001594055.1 Mycetomoellerius zeteki
ATAAATATTTATACTTTATAAATAAATATAATGTTTTCTTTGGTTTTGATCGAATATCCATGTTTGTCTTAAACATTTTTATCCTTATACCGTAAGTATGCATGGTGTCCAAAGATTTTTGACCGGCAGTGTATGTATGTATATATGTGCTTTAAGAGATAGATACAATTGAAATGTCTGAAAGCAAGTAGATTGAATGGAATAGAAAGATCGAACATCAGTCGTCCTAATGACATCCCGTAATTTCAAAGGCTCTTTTGTCAAGGAAGAAGGAGAACATCGCATTTAGGTATCATTGGTATTTGAAGGGTTTTAAGAGGACGCGAAGACAAGCAAAATTATCCGCGTCATTTGTTTCCAGTAAATTTTCGCGTATCACAAAAAATAGTCAGTAAATTCATCTATAAAAAATTTTGATTAAAAAAAAAGATTCAAAATTCCTCAAAAATATGAGATAAATTTTATCACTACTCTCGCAGTCGGATCTTAAGAATGATACAATATTTATTACATTATTAGAAAATAATTCAAATCATATTAATTAATAAATTGTTATGATTTAACAAGCTAAATTGTTTCGCGCTTTTCTCATTTGTCCGTAATGTCGAACGTTCTTTCACCAATAGTTTTTTTTATTGTTTTCTCGTACCTTTTTGTTCTTCTTTTTCACTTCGCCGAAAGTCGAAACAGCGCGCGAGTGCAAGCTTTTTTATTTCCTGGCACGAATCGGAATTCGTTCCCGTCGCTGCGACGGCGGCGGTCGGGAACAAGACGCTTCCTTCGTCTGGAGCGACACTCGAGGAACCCCTAAAGATAGCGACACCCCGCCACGTGTCGACTAGCAGACTTCCGACCGTTTCGTCATCTCAACGGACACTTTCCGCGAAATTTGCGGTGATTTTAGTGCGCCAGCAGTCCGCGAAATTACGTCCACGCTGCTTCTTTTCGTATTTTAAGCGTGAGAAATGCTCATTAAATTAAGAAAATGAGATTGATGATTAGCAATTCCTATGTTATAAAAATCCGTTGAATGAATAGGTTCTGTATATATGAATGGGTTCGGTATATAAAGAAATATATATCTAGTTAAATGTGAAATGTATAATAAACAGAAATACAAAATGTGCATTGCTAAAAAAATAAACAGATTCCTCCAAAATAGATTGTTAAAAAATAAGTCCTTAAAAATATAAATTTAAAATTTACTTAAATGTAATCGAACAATCAACAATTATTCTTGAGATTATTTTTTATATAGACATAAAGAGAATAGAGATTTAGTAACTTTTTATTTTGAATTATTCAAATCTTTCTTTATCTTTAATTTAATAGTTTATTCGTAAACGTAATTAAAGCAAAAACATTTTTTTAATTATTATTGAAATTATTATTTTTAAAATTATTTTATATTATTTAGAATTAATTTGTTGTATTATATATATTTATATATATATTATTCATATATACATTATTTATATACGTTAACAGAAAAATTTCTCTAACAAAAAAGTACTTAAATCCTTAAATATTAACGTAATTATTCTAAATACAACACCAATCGCGATATAATTTAATAGCAAGCTGAGCTTGATTCTAATTAATTTCTCGGGCCACATAAATACCTATTCTCCTACATAAGTTTGCATATGTACTATGTTTAGCTGGTACGTTTATGTACACTATATTACATTTACATTTTGCGTAACATGATATATAGTAAACCTCTGTAAACCCTATATAGTCTTTCCCGATCTTGCAGCCTATAATTTACATTTACGGCCGTGCAACATAACGATCTAAAAAGAATATTTAACGCGAAATAACTAACCGTGACTCGACATGCGAATGAACGTTTATGTCTTACTAATTTCCATAGATTTATGATCTTTCACCTCTTTCTTGGCCTTTGCATTCTCTTCTGAAAATTATCCGCAATCTTTATATTCTATCTATAAAGTTATTCGACAAAATTATACTTTAATAACATTAAGGCTAAGAAGCTAGCATTTGTCAAATTTTTATTCGCAAATAAATCAATTGCCAAAAAAATATAATATATTAATGTGTATTTAAGGATGAATATTTTTTTAACCTTTTTGGTAATAAAGTCATATTATTGTTTAGGTGAAATTAAAATTTCGCGTTTATTATTCTTACCAGTTTTTTATCCGACTTTTTGGTCAATGTATGTTTGTTAGACAGAAAAAGTAATAAAAGACAATTAATACATAAGTGAAAAGATAACAAAACAAAACTAGTTTTATGAAAAGGTACGAAAAATATTTTTCTTCCGCAATTTCAAGTACGCTGAATGTTTTTCAGCACCAGGTTACCACAATTTTTTTCCCGTTATATAATATACAGATAAATCAACACAGATACTGATAAGTGCAAATAAGCACTTCATATTTGCACGCACACATATATCCGTTATACGCAACGAATATTCTGGAATTATATATAGTGCACGTTTTATCCTCGTTACGATAACGATCTCGTGTCGCAAAATAATTTCCACTTTGATTCGCTCGCGTTTTCGCGCTCGTTAGCAGCGTGTAAAGAGAAAAGAAAAGATTTAACCGTGATTTCTATCAACATGCGACTCAATAAATTGTCGTACTAGTCAACGAATCAATCGAGAAAAAGAAAGAGAGAAAAAGAAAGAGAATTATCACTTCGTAATATCGGCGCCGCATGCACGATCTGATAATGCGTACTTACTGAACTATTTCTCATTAGGTCGGTTGGCAAGTAATCACGGTAATGTGCATAAATTAACAGCCTGGCGCACGAGAACGTAGAGTCGTTGTAAATTTGCGAACACGTAGGTTAAATTCAATGTGGATATATTAGATTTTCGGCATTCAATTCGGCGAGCAAATCAAAAACGTATAGATTTTCTTTTTTTAACGGAAATATAGATTTTCATAAATTTCTTAACAAAGAAAATAGCATTTTGCTTCATATATTATTGATTAACAAGATTAAATCGATAACTACATCTGATAACATGTAAACTTTATATGTAAGATTTTGTTAAAGACAAGTTTTTGAGGGAAAGAATATTTTTCTAATTATAATTTTCATTTTATGAATAATTATTTTTTATTCATTTAATATTGTTCAACAATTTCTTTTCTCTGTTGCAGCAAAATTATCTTATGAAATTCGGTTACTTACCTCAGACTGATTTGGAAACAGGAAATCTGCGGATGGAAGGCCAACTCAGGGATGCTATCAAAAATCTTCAGGTAAGTAAAATTACGATATAAAGAGAGATAAGATTTCATCTCGTCGTAAGATATACAAATGAGAAATCGTGTAGTAATTTAACACCTCCGTTCTTGTAGAAAAAAATACTATTGAATTAATAGAAAAACTATTGGAACGCGAATAGTGGACAATATTGGATTCGAATGGTTTTCCAATTATTATTTCCAATCGTTTCCATTTTTTTGTGAGTCCAATAATATTTTTCCAAACAGGCAATTTTTATTTTTTTAAATAAACTGCTTTTTTTCTGCTTCTATATGTTGCACAGAATTTTCTATGCAATTTGTTTATACAATTTTAGAATTTTAATTGAAATGTTTTACTTAGTTCTCCATTTTATACATATAATTTAATTAACTTCTGTAATTTGGCTTACATTAACTCTTATTTTCGTTGCAATTTACGTAATATAACATTTTAAAGTAACAAAAATTTATATCAAATCGTAGGATTTACACCAATAGAGTGAATTTCTTTATTTTTTCATCTTGAAAACGTTATTCATCGATTCCCCGGAAGTTGTCGCGAATCGATAGGAATTCTGTCGAAAGAAATAGAAAAATGGAGCACAAATGTCCTAAGGGATTTCGTCAAATGCTGCCATACATCCTTCTTATTCTCGATTCATATGTAAATCTTCATTGAGCGAACGCGCGAAATCGGAATTCTTACTATTTTTCTCTCGCAAATGTCTGCATTCCTAATCATTGTCTGAGAGCAATAGGGCTGGATGGATTGCTGATCGAAGGGATCAAACTCAAACGCGAGATGAAACGCATTGGAATGCTTTGCATATTCTAATCTCAGATCTAAAGCTCGGGTTCCATCTGTAGACTACGTCTCTCGATGGTTTTATCGATAATCACGTTTGTCAGATTCCGGACGCGTTTCTAGTTGAAATGTTCGAAAGCGTTTATCTCTGTTCAAAATGATAAAAAAGATCTTCTTAAACTAGAGGAAGCGATTATATCTTCCGAGAAAAAATGCGCAAATGATAAAAGGGAATATTTATCGTTTAAAACGCTTATCATTTAAACGGAGATATTGATTCAAACGATGCGATTATAATTCGATACTTTTATTAAAAAATGTTATATTAAATTTTATATGTACAGAACAAATAAAAAGAAAGTATTTGTGTCTTTAATATAAGTATTTTATATATTTTTATTTTGATTTATAATATATATTTTTATAGAAAATATAGAAGAAGTAATTATTAAAAGGATAATTGGTATTATTGTAAATAATTATATTTACAATGCCCAGCGTTTTTTATTTTTTTAAATATTATGATTACATAATTTATGAAATAAATGGAATTTTCAATTTGTGATATTTTTTACGATACTTAAAATAAAATTTCAGTTTTATGATTAAGTACGTTAAATTCGCATGAATCGTGTATCTTTTCAATTTTCAGAAATTCGGTGGTATTCCCGTGACGGGGGAGATTGACGAGGCAACAAAGAAGTTAATGAAGGCCAGGAGATGCGGAGTATCGGATCATCCAGATCCCAGATTCGTCAAGACAAGGCATAAGCGTTTCACCATCCATGGACAACAATGGCCGTATCGAAATCTCACCTGGAGGTAAATATACCTTATTACATCAACGAAATACAGTAATTTTAATACAATTACTGAGAATAGTAAAATATGGCATAAACCAGATGTATAAAATAAGACGAGATTTGACAAAAACTCCATCTTTTTAAAAATATATATTAAAAAAATATTATAATTAAATATTTTATATTAATATATTATTATATATCTCAATTTTTATCCGAGAAAATTGAGAACAAAGTCATGCAGTTTACCTTCGGTTGAAAATCGTTACTCAAGAATCCGTATAATTTCATCGACGAGGACGCGTTCGCGGATGAGTTGCAAGTCACGCGTTGTCGAGATGCGGCACGGCGGTGCGATTTTCACGGCAACGAAAACTGGTGGACGGATTTATTCGCGGCTCGTCGAGGAGAACGATAATAATATCCCCCGCGCTTCTCGACGCGACGATAATTCATCTGTGGGGTACCTGTTGGTCTGAGTCGCTCTAAACAGGATGTCTGGCCCCTTAATTGCGAGCTTCCTTGTGTCGGGACCTCGCCCCGCATTAACGCACTAACCCGACTCGGAAATGCCATTGACATTGTTGGTACTCGGCCAACAGGCGAAGGTTCTGAGACCCCTCGCAAATTGTAGAACGGTGAAAATACTGCAAAAGCATTTTCTTGAAAAGATTAGACACGCTTTAGATGCGAAGACGGTATTTGCACGCTCTTCTTGACACGCAAGTCTCCGCTATCGGAACATGTTGTGAATTTTAATACTTGAGCCTTTGAAAGCCTATATGATACCTTTTATTTTCAACATATAATACTTTTTCTGTTTAATTTTTTAAATAAAATGTTTCCTCAGAAGTATGTCTATGCAAAAAATATATCAATTCATTTCGATAAGTATTTATGTATTATCAATGTTTATGAGATTTCTGTGTGAGAAGTAGATATATAAAAATAAGATATAACATTTTCTTATTTACTCTTTATATGCAATTAAAGAATTTGAAAAAGAAACTAGTATATATTCTGATTAGTTAATGATCAGAACATATATTTACTCTTAGTGATTTAAATTTATTAATAAATACAGTGTTATTTTCTGTATTATTCATGGTTGAGCTTGAAGAGTCAATTAATTTTAATATTTGCGAATATGTATTGAATGTCAACGATAAAACAGATCTCTGTTGACTTGAATCATGCCGGTATCACAGAAAACTAACAGATTCGCGTTGATACGAAGAATAGCTGCAATATCGGCTTTACTTTGATGCGTCATGTGGCACCCTCTAGCAATCAATTGATAGACGTGACTTTATTGATTTATAATTAAACAAGCGTTAATTAAACAAAGTATTAAATTAGGAAATAATTCACATTTACATTCATTTGTCGGAATAATTTGTGTCGTATTTATTGCGTAATGATTGCGACATTTTATTTTATTTTTACACAAGCTTAGCTTATAAAATTATAATTTTTTTATTGATATAAATATTATTTGTGTTTAACTAATGTTGTCGCTTAATTATTTTTTGATAATTATACGTTTTGAAATATTACAGAAGATAGAATAATATAGGAAAATTAAAATAATATGTAGAAAACATATATTTTTAACGATTTCAATTTATGATACATGCATTACACAGATTGCACATTTATGCCAATATATTTTTACTTTTTATCGTGTTTACGTATATCACTTTGCAAGCTTGTGCAAATTTTTAATGAACATCATAAATGTCCTGAAACTTTAAATTCGTTAGACTATATTTAGCAGAAAAAAGATACATATTATCAACGAACAAACAAAATATGTTAAAGTCGACAGAATTGCTTGTTTTTCTTACGGCTCGTAATTTATTATCGTTATTATTCTCTTTAATTAACTGTGCATCGTTTAAAGTGCATTTACGTACTCCCGAGTTGCAACTTTGTGACTGTTGCTATCTGGTACGATATTTAGCGTAGTCACTAATATTCATGTATGCTAATTAGCTCGAATCATACGGTGAGCCCATTAATTAACCACCTTAATGAATCGGATCTTCCGTCGGCAGCGAGAAAGACCACGAAAAACATCTCCGTAATTTTCACTCTCGTCGGGAAATTCTACGGCGACCGAACCCAAATTAAAGTGCGTAACGACATGGATTGAACAGATCGAGCAATTAACTTCGTTATCCGGTTATCATGCTACAATTCCCTCACGAATTCAGTGAATCCATGCAAAAAGGCCAAAGCCGAACAACCAGCCCTTTGTGTACAATTTCGATGGGGGCAAATTTGACAGATTTTCGCGCGTGTCGAAAACGAGGGTTCGTTTGCCTTCCTAACTAGGCTCTATTTGTTCCTTCCGGTGCGCTTGGTATCAAAGGAGGATACGAGTTTTTTTATGGAGAGAATTTTTGCGAGACTCTGTGCATTAAAAATGCCATTTTACAATAATTCGTATTTTTATTTTATTTTTATCTTTTGTATTTTTATTTCATTTTTAAATACATTTCTTTATATAAAAGTGTTACTTCGTGCATTTAATAATCCATATCGCGGTTTGTCTTGAAAATTTTATCCTCGGTCTGATGAAGCTTTTTTTTGAAAATAAATCTTTGTAGTAAAAATATTTATATTTTGTCGCTTCTTAAACATAATTATTTTAGCTCTATAAAGTTGGCAGGACCAAATCAGCAGAATCAAATCGGACTTATCGGAATTTTTAGTACCCATTTTGTACTAAATTGTACCATCAATAATAATTTTGTGCCAGGAGGCACAAGGAATGTCTCCAGGAGGAAAGAAGAGGAAGAAAGATGAACTGGTGCAAAAGTTCAGCCAAAAAAAACAGGTCTATGATATACAATTGTTTTTGGTGGTACAAAATGGTACAAATTCAATCCTATTGATTTCTGATATTATTTTTATTTTTTTCTTTTTTTTTTAATTGGTCCTGCCAGCTTAATATTAAGCTAGCAGCGCCACGATTTTCTTGGAAATGGCACATAGTATAAAATTATTATTGATGGTACAATTTAGTACAAAATGGGTACTAAAAATTCCAATAGGTCCGATTTGATTCTGCTGATTTGGTCCTGCCAACTTTATAGAGCTAATTATTTTTATGATTAGCAGAAATTATTTTTTTTTATTTGCAATTAAGTGCGATTTTAAGTGTGGGATTACGGGAAAGAATTAGAGTAGAGACAAGCTCTGTGTCTTAATGGAGAATGTGGCGTAAGAAATTAACGGCGACGGCACTTCCGCTAATTTTCTTTACGATCTTTCGAGCGAGTAACTCGTTGAAATTAACGTCTTTGGAGTTTCGAACGTGAATTTTATATTCCTTCGTTCCCATAAATTTCATTTCCCTTTGCTAAATTTTATTTAAGTAAACTACTTGAAAGTTATAATTCAGAACAAATTTTTAATAAACAAATAATATCAAAAGGCTACGAACCAAGCTGGATGATTTTTTCTAAAAGTTTTTTATAAACAACGGATCAAGATTGATAACATAATGTATAAACAATAATTAAGCACAAACAACATAAATAAGTAAGGAATATGATATTAAAGATTATCGATAATAGATAAGTTATTTTACATTACGAATTATAACAAATAAATAATATTAATCAGAGATTAATCTCTTTTTTACTCAGTGAGAGCTCAGTGAGCGGTCGTCGCTTCTGAATGCACCCATTATTAATAAAACAACTGCCATTAATACTCCCATCAATACTCCCCGATACAAAAAAATTACTTAGAATATAGAAAAGCGCTTCATGCCTCTTGTAGTAACTGTAGTTTATTGTTTTAGTGTCAAAAATATGACTATAAAGTTCAACTTTATGTATTCTAACCCATATTAACGGAAAGTCTTGCAGCTAAGGAACTCAGATTTTTAATATTTATATGTATAAATCACCGAATATAATGCAAGAAAGATATTTAATAATTTTTTTTATGGAAACATCCAAGCCTTATTAATTTTTTTATAACATTTTTTCATACTTTATTATATCATATTTGAAAAAAATTACATGTTTTGAAATATTGAAAATTTCATAATATTATAATACTTAAAAAATAATAACTGTTAGTGTGTGTTGTGTGACGAATATTTTATATGCCGGACTCTCGTGATATGGGACTGTTGCAATATGAGAATTTGTATGTGATTTAGAATTCTGGACAAAAGGAAATGTTGTAGTATTGGCTTAAGAACTGTCACTGTTTACAGGACATGAATGTTTCCACGGTTGACTACGTGAGCCGCGAAAGCATAGTTGGATTCATTGTCGTCTTGTACGCGACGGTTTGTATAGTCAACTGGACTTTGAGGAGATAAAGATAAATCCCTAAAGCGCTGAAAGTCAGAAGTTGATCCATCGTGTTTGTCTTTGCGATATATATCAGGGAAAAGTCGCTCTATAAAATCGGGAGGATACGTATTTTCAGCATGGTATCAAAACGTTTCGCTCGATCGCATTGGAATCTTAAGTAAAAGAATAAAAAGGAATAAGAACACTGTTGATTTTACCTGTAGAATACATCCGTGATGTAATGAGTGAAAAAATTGCTATTTTTATCAGTTATATTATTGATATATTACGAAAGAAATTACTTTATTAATTGTATTAAATTAATTTTTCTTTCTAATTATTATAGGACATAAAATAATTTTTAAATAAAATGTACGAATTTTAATTAGAAATACAGATACACATATGGAAAAAACATATATTTATTTATTGGATGGAATATAAAAGAAATGAAATACATCAGTTGTCTATTCTGTTTGAGAATTATACAATATTTTAAGTAGATACTAAAAGCCTAACTTTGCTTTCCGCTGTTTTAAAAAATATAAAGCTTCTACAACTTCTGCTTTTTATACATCGAAATAATTAGTGCGACTCCATTATTGTTGCTACGCCGTAAAAATATTTAAGACTCAAGAGTCTTAAATAAATATTTTTCTAATGATAGTCGTAAACAAGAAGTTCACGAATTATTTAATCGGAAACATCCGTGAATTTTTCAAATAAAAATCGATCAAATAATAGCAACGTAAAAAGTATTGACACGGCATTATACGTTCCCCAAGTGACAGGAAGTTAGCTTTTTTGTGAAAAGGTCAAAGATTGGTTTGATATTTTTACCTCCGTTTCTTTATTTATTTCTATTTTTCTTTTTATTTCGCTTTCCTCTTTTCTCCATTTAATTTTATTCAATATCGAATGCCAAACTTCGAAGTCGAATGCATAAAAGAAGGCGACCCAACAACTGGAGAGTATGGAAAATTTCGTAGCCAGACGCCGGGAGCAAAATTAACCGAGTTAGTGGAAATCTCGGCCCTTCTTGAAGAGCTTTCTTTTCCACAGATTTTTCGTAATGTGCAATTTTGTGTAATGGAATATTCAACGTTGCAAAGAACGAACGGACGTCCGTTGAAAAATTTATAAATTTTCATTTTTTGCCAATTCTTTTCTAAAAAGATTTAAATGATATTACTACTTATGAAATTTATACTATACGTTTATAAGTTTAATTTATTTAATCCAATCAAAACGTCTTTGTCGTATTAAGATATTTTCTCTCATATTTTATTAGTGTCCATAAAGTGCTTTGTGACAGAACCGCTATATTAAGTCACTTCTTAACAAAAGCTCCGTATGATTCCCTACATTTGAAATATTACGCGCATTATGTTGAAATGGTAGTTCATTCTGCCCGCAGCAAGCGAAACATTTTCGCGTATTTTACACGGATGTGGCGAAATTCACTAGCCAGAAACTGGAGCAGTGTCGTTTTATGGCGTTTCCCTCGTGTGCTGTTGCCGGAAGAAAGAGTGCCCGTAGTGCAAATTGAATCGGAAATACATATGTGAGAAAATTTTTGCGCGAGTCTTCTCGAGATTGAAGCTATCAATCAAAGCAGCAATTGATATAAAAATATGACGTGTTCCATTTAAAGACACATCAACTTTTGCAATTCGCACGAGATATGCATCTCTATTACAGAAATTGCAAAGGCATGCTCGGCAATTTTTCATAGATGTTCCCATTACAATCAAAATAAAGTAAATAATAGAAGAAAAAGAAAGTCAATATATAAACGAAATTAATTTGCCGAAGAATAGATTAATATATATATATATTTTATTTCAATATGAATATATATGCTATGTCAAGAAATATATATGAATATATAAAATTAATATATAATTATAATATAATTTAACGCATTTTTTATGTGTACCTTTACATCTTCATTATATTGAGAAGTATAAGTGAATTTGATTTTTAGTTTCAGGATATTACTAATTATCGCTAGGATATTTGAAATCAAAAGAGAACATCTTGTCGATATTGGTAATTCGGATATGGTCAAGAGATTACCGAATAATAGGCTCATTAGGAAAACAATGGGTATAGCGCAATTTCCGTTCTACTCACAATCAGTATTTTTCGTCTCATTTCTCTGAATCTTGCTTTTTACCGCCATCCAGTTAATGGTTGTCTAACTTGTTTGCAAAAAAAAAACACAGAAATAATCATTACATAAATTTTTATATTAGATATTCTTTTTATTCTTATTGTGTAGTGCGATATTTGCGACATTTTTTTGCGATAAAACTGAATCATGCATTTATAAATTAAAAAATTTGTATTACAAAGACGCTGTTTTATTCATTTCTTTTTCTTCTACGAAGAGTTTGGAATTTTATAAGCTTACTTAATTTATTAATTTAATGATTTTTCCATTAATTTAAAAATTAGGAGAAAAACATTATAAAGTAGGAAAAAATTATATTTTTAAGTTATTGTAAATTAATTCTTTTAGTAATATTTCCAGTATAAATCCGCGTTGAATTTTGAAATTACATAATTAAAAGTCTGTGCAAAAACCTTTTTTCTTTTGCGGATTTTCTCGAAAAAGATACATTTTTATTTTGCTACTGCAGTTTGATATTTATACGTGGAAAATGGTAGGTATTCTTTCGAGGTCAGATGTCAACATTTTTAAAGGGCAATTGGGCGATCCATACATCTACTCACAAAGGGCGGCGTTCTATACACATGGTTTCATTTCAAATTGATGAGTTCGGATCGACCACGTATTTTCTTGTCAGCGAGAATATTTTTCTTGATATCCGACCCGGGAAAAATCAACGTGCACAATATTCTGCACAATATTCGCGGATTATGCTGCGCGCTTCACTCGTGGTCCAGATTTTACGACTCTTGGATATATGAATATGATTACACTCACTTGCACGAAAAAATTTATGGCTATTATTCGCGCCGCTTGAATTATTTACAGTCCGCGCGAAAATTTGCGAATACGTCGACGTAATATTGGAGCTCTCATTATTCTAGCGACTAGAATTTGTGATTCACTTGAATTTCGACGACTACATTTTTTATGATATGTTGAAAAATTTTCATTTAATAATTACTAATATTGTAAAAAAATGGAAGAAAGTGGCATGATTTTAAATTACTTTTATTTTAAACTTAATATTTATAATACATAAGTTTTTTTAATACAAAATATTAACAAAGAAAAATCATTAAAGATTGTCCGAGGGCAAAAAACAAAAAGTATACCTTTTAAAAAAAATTTTAAAGTATTAAAATACTTAATATTTTGTTTTAAGAAAAAAGGCAGCAGAATCTTTTTATAAAAACGATTATCAATTTTTGTTTTTCTGGATTTATAAATTATACATATAAATTTTTCTTTTTTGGGTGTAGACATTTCTTAAAAAATTGTAAATAAGTGACTTATTAACTTTTATTCATTCATTTATATTACAGCACACAGATTTATATAAGAGAATTGTATAGTGAAATCTAATTTCCAAAAATACTTTGACCTGTATTTTATCACAAGAAAAGCAACTGTACTCTCTAAATCTGAATCAGTGGATAATCATTGGATGGAACATTCTTTCTTTTTTAGTCGAACTTCACTGATTATCAGTGCCAAGTATGCCACTGGGTAATTAGTGACTATCCACTGATTCAGATTTAGAGAGTACATTTTTGAAGATAAGATAGACATGCATACGTACACTGTAATCTTGGAAAAGTTAAGACAAAATAATTATGAGTATTTTCAATTTACCGGCAAGAAAGAAGGATAATGTAGGGTAAAACCAGGGATTATGGCTACTAATATAGAATAGTGGCTTATTTTTTAAACAAAGCATTGCAATCTGGCGGCAATCGCTGAAAATTATTGCAACTGTTACCAAACATGTCATAACAAGCAATGAACTCGGTCCGACCAACCGTTTTGCTACAATTAACATTTATTCATTTTCGTTACGTCAGGAGATCCGGCAGCTTTTTCTAAAAAGTATTCTCACAAACTGAAGGTAAGTTTTTTTTAATGCTTATATTGCACAAACGCTTTTAATAATGTTGCATGAACATTATGCAGATTAATTGTTATTTCAAACTTGTTTATTGCTACGGAAAGACTTTGTTTGTTACCTATATGATGACATGCAGGTAATGTGGAATATATCGAGAGTTGAGAATATAATTTTTTGATTCTTCTTGTGAATAATGTTTATTTTAGATACTAATATTTATTGTACGTCATAATTTAATTTGATTCAAGATTTCATTGTATTCTTTATTGTCCATGCGTAATAACGTTCAATGATGCTATTATATTTTCTATGTTATTGTACAATAAAAATATGAACAGTTTTCTATTTTTCTTGATCAGTTTACATAAATAAACAAATTTGGACTTTATTTATTGTGTTATTTATTACTATGGTCAAAATTTCATCGATATTCCATATTACATCCCATTTTTTAGACCCCCCATTTTCTCACTTTTGACTTTTTTGTTAATATTGACGTTAGGCTTACATTTTGGCGACTTTCATTTATTGCATGTTGTAGCTAACATATTCCTCAAGAGTTCTGTGTAAATTTAAAGTCTTCATATGCATTTATATCGGAGCAATGTTAATTTAAAAAAAGCTATTCCATAATCCCTGCTTTTACCCTACGTTCATCATAAATACGTTTTCTCTTTCTTTTTTTTCATATTTTTTTAGATGTTTTCTGAATACGCGGATGAATAAGAGAAAATGTTTTATCCTTGCGCTGATTTGTCTTTCGTTTTTTTTATGGTCGTGTTAGATTTAATTTTTATTATTTTGTATCTTTTTCTGTTGTCTTCTTTTTAGATAAGATTAAAGACTCACAAAAAGTAAAATATCTTGAATCAAAATTTCGCATAAAAATTTTGAAATCTTGTATTAAATCTTAGAAATCTTGTATTGAAATATTAAAATCTTGAAATTTGAGAAGATTTGATTGACATTAAATCAAAATTATCAGGATAACGATGAGATAATATATAACATCTAGATACGTGTTTATCAGAGGTTTCACTACTTATTCATGGTATCTTGATATGAATAAAACATCAAATACGAAATGCTGATTTCGACAGCGTATCGAACAATGGCCGTCTTACCTGATGAATTCCGTAACAAACGACTGGGTTCTGTTGTCCATAAAATAAAGCGTTGATCTTCGACGCATGTTATCCTACAACTCAAATATCATGTCGACATATCGCGCGTATTTATGTCCGCGAGAATAAACTGCACGATTATATATTTTTGTAATGAAAATAAGAATATTTTATTTCAAAAACGTTTTTGAATTTTATTGAGTTGGAAAACAGGTAGAGATACATTTAAAAGGAAGTTATAAATGCAAAAATTGACTGAAAAAATAGCACATAAAAATAAAAAAGATAATACAGTAATAAAATAGTGAAGATTATAATAAAAAACATAAAAAGTATGTACGTATAAAACAATTTTTAAATAACTGTTTAATCTGTTTATTGTAAAAGTCCATCTCTTAAAAAAGTTTATATTTTGAATTTTAAGCTTTAAGCTTTAATTTTAACGTTTATAGCATTTATGTAGATATATAATGGACAATTTCGATATTTTTATTATCTAATTCTTTTTAGAAAATAATTATAACAATTAGTATTATTTTTGTTAAGAGTCTAATGCTCTTCAGGATTCTCTGCTTAATTTTAACGCCAGTCTGCTTCGCTAATTTCAAGTCGATTCTCCTAAGCTATAATTACGTAGAAACCAAATACGAGCGTGGATGTTAGTTAAATGAATTAAGGATAAGTGTTGTTTAAGGAGTCTTGCCAGTGTACTGTTTTAAATGTTCTCTCATTTTCGCGCGTTTGAGCGAAAGTTTTTCTGTGAAACTTCTGCCACGGTAATTAAAAACTCGCGGAAAATAGAGGTCAAGTCTCGAGTAAGTGCGCTAATTGACCCGACTTCGTGATGGACAATCGTGTTTTACTCACTGGGACATAAAGTTTTCGACTTTTGTTTTCTCAGGACGAGTCTTACGAGTTTCTCGTTCCGAGAGAGATACGGATTCAATAATGGGTTGAATGTGTATGCATTAATAAACGAGTTCCAGGTTTTAATTTTTTAAAAGTTGATAGATTATTTTTGTAATTTTATGATCACTCGTTTTTTAAAGATCTGCGCATTAGCAATTAATTACAAATAATAATTTCTATGTAAATGTAAAATGCTCATGATTTTTTTTATTTTATTATTTAGTTGTTTTATTTATTTTATTCTGGCAATCACGGCGAATGTTTAAAGAGAAAAAAATTTTCAAGTTTTCTACTTAGAAACTTCGAGATTTAAAATCTCTGTATTATAGATTTTGAGGGCCAATTTAATTCCCGTAATTGCACCGCGATGACTAGATAATTATTATAAGCGATCGGAAAATAGATTATGGCCAAAACAGCCATAATGATAGCCGCCAGACTCAATAATTTGAATTTCAGCAATCGGAGCCTCGAGCACGTTGGTCATCGATTCTCATTAATCACTCATTAACATCGTTCGCAAATTTCAATTAATCTACTTTTGGTCATAAATTCCAATGAATTTTATGGGAACTGTGTTATTTCCATATAATTCTTTTTTATTATAATAAAATGAAAAGAATCTTAAGAAATAATAGGTACTGTACAGAACAAATATACAATGATGAAAAAATTTCTCCTTAAGCAGTTTATTTCCGAGAAACTTTTACATCACAACAATAAATTTTTTAATATATAATTTGTTTTTTATTTAAAATTTCTCTTCATATTAGAGACTGTTCAAAATAATTTCCAATTGGAAATGCTCGAAATGGGATGAATTAAATGCGAAATGGAAATGAGATACTTCATAGGATACAGCAAAAGTATATAGTGAGGCCAAGAGTCGATTTCCTGCGGACAATGGGGTCGTCGGAGGTTCAGCGAGAAGTGAGAAATACGTGAGGAGATGGCAGTCGTTATGTGCCTTGTTAAATTTGATAGAAAACGAGGCACGAGTACGAAATTACCGCTCGCAGTGGATTGGATTCTGTGTGTGGAAAATTGAAATAACAGCGTTGATAACCAAACATTTCGTTGCAATACTATGATTCTGATGTGCCATTGACTTTGATATGCCATACCATCTTATATAAAAATTTGGTAGTATTTTTTACAATATATAGCCAGTCCAGTGTTTATTTCCTTTCGTTAATATGACTAGCCGTTATATACAAGTTGTTTTTCTATTAAAAAACATAGAAATAGTATTAAGCAATTGATTTGTAGGTTAAATTAATAAAGATATTATGTAATTAAAAAATTGGATAATTATAAAAATAAATGTGCGTATAATTTGCTAAAAGAAATTTAATTACGCGTTAAGATAACGAGTTTAGTTGTTCAGTTAATATCTTTTTATTTTCCACGAAGATACAAGATTAAAGTTTGCAAAATCCAAAAGAGGGATCATTGATCTAGCAAGACATATGAGAGAGGTCGAAAGTAAAAAGAAAAAGAGAGATGAGCAAGGTGCGCGTAAGTGCGATAAAAAGGAAACGAGAAAGTGGCAGCCATACTGATGAGAGTTGAATATATCGTCGCCCGGAGGATGATGAACCCTTTAAAATCTGACAATTTCTGACGGCTGTGCGCCATCGTGACTTGAAAATTAATAGATAAAAAAAAATGAAAGAGCATAATTTTTAGATATAATTCGGCTGTTGCCAACAGAAAATTGGAATAAAGAGAAAGAAAAATAAAAATTCCTTCTAATAAGATAAAAAAAAGTATCACAAGTAAATGTATTGAAATACAGAAAGAAGAATTTATTATAATATTGAATGAAAAGCAATTATAGTGACACATTACAAGGTATTACCGGTATTATTATCGCACTTGTGGACTTTGCAGATTTAACTGTTATCACCAATACCTACAATGTGTGATTGTACTCTTCACATAAAAGAATATCTTGAAGATTTTGTGCTCTTTCAAAAACTCTCGCCCCTCATGTGATTCAACTATGTGTCTATAGGATAATAAACCATTATGTAACGATTAACGGCCATTAACACATTGCAGAGCAGTATATCAGCTGCGAGAAGCAGTGTGTCAGTACAGGAGTTGAAAAGGAATCCTCTTGAGAGAGGGGAAAGGTGTTCGTCTCTTGTGTGTCCTGCGGGCCAGCCACAATAATCTCTATTGTTTGTGACAATTAAATCTCGTCGTTTTGCCGGAAAATCCTACTGTAAGAATTGGAGTCTCTCTCTCTTTCTCTCTTTTACTTTCTCTCTCTCTCTCTCTTTCTCTCCTCTTTTCCGTGTGGATGGATTACGTCTCTCGATCGCGCGCGACATATGATTGGCCGCCATTGTCCATAGGGTTCATGGCGATCCTGAACAAAGGACTCGTCGTCGACAGTCTGTCATGGTGCTCCATTGTCTTCCGTTAGTTTGCGTTATCCGCGAGAGGTTGGTTTGCGTTGTGCAAACTTCGACCCTTGACACGAACTCTCTGTCCCTCTCTGTCTGCCCCCCCCATCTCTCTCCCTCTCTTTCTCTCTATCTTTGTTTATCTCTTTTGGTGCATTTTACTGCATCCTGTTTCTCCTGTTCTCTCCCTTTAGTCAGTATTTCGCTCGTACCGATCCTATACACGGTTTTTCTGCATTTCACCGACCGACGACCAACGGCAACTCAATTAAGCTGAGCTGACTTAATGCGATTATTACAAATTCTCCAAGGACTAAAATGAATTTGAAAGCGCTAGTCATCCATTACAAGATTGAGAAAAATAAATATACTTCGCTATGGTATGAGAGATAACTACATAGTTCTAAAATTTTATCTAATTGTAAGTTAAAGGAATTTTATCTAAATCTATTTTTCAATTTTTTAAATACCTATTTATACATTAATAAAATTAAATATAAAAATACACACAATTTTTTATTTATAAAATAAATTTAAATGTAACATAAAATTTTTTGTTATTAATTTTAAAATGTTAATCTCTTAAATTATAAATTCTTAAGATTGAAAAATTTTTTATTTAACAATTTTTTTTACTTTGAAAGTTTAAAATTATAAATATTTTAACTTTAAAATTACAAAAATTTTAAAAATTAAATTCATTTTTTAATTTTTTAAACTTTTGACTTTTAAAATTTGATTTCTGGAATTAAAAGTTAAAAATTTCTAAATTAAACAAATATTTTAGTGTGATTTAAATTCTAAATTTTTATTTACAATAATTTGTTTTAAATTTTAATTCTTAAAAATATTAATGAATTATTTATGTATGAAAATCAATAAATTAAAATTATGGCTTTGATTTTGAATTATGGCAATCTATTGTAGAAAAATGAGTAGAAGTATACAGTGTTTTCAATAAATTGTGCACGCTTATAGTGCGCGTCTGTTGTGTCTATAAAGGAGCAATTTCTTTCGATCGTATACATGTCGTTGCTTTCATTAAACTGGTGTCAAAGCTGGAGATTGCTGTCAAGTGAAAATGCGTACACACGTCACTTTGCTTTCGCGGTAGCGAGATGACAGTAGGATACAATAAATTTCCTTGCTTCTCTCCTTCTCCTTCTGTCGCTCTCTATATTCTCCGTCATCGTGTACTACGCTTAGTTGTTTAAGTTTGCTCCTTCGGTGGATGATTTATTAACTCTGTCACGTGACCCGGTGCAGGATGTCAGAAAGTGGAAACGTTCTTCCTGCGTTTCTCTGCGTATCAGGTCTTATCTACATGCTCCGCTTGTCGCACTGTGCACTCGCGTATAATCGTCCTTTATGCAGCTTGCGACGCAAATTTCCAATGGCGTAAGCGACAATCGTATTTGTCACTTCATTCGTTGTCGCTTACGCCATTGGATTGTTCAGCAAACGACGATTTAATTCCGATCTTGATGTGTGCATCAATTATCGATTTTAGTCAAGAATTAATATTGAAATTCTTCGACAAAATGGAACATGTGTTGTACACGGAAAAAAATTGGATAAAAAGTTTCATTCTCGCGAAAAGCTGGACGAGTATTATAAGATTGCGCAACTTACGAGTATTATAATACATTACGAAAGGAATGCATTACGAAGGGAAAGAATAGTATCATGTGTCTTCCTCTGTTTCGGAAAATTGAATATTAAAAAAAAAAAAGAAAATATATCTCTTAGCAAGAAAGATATGACATGTAATATGACAGTCTACATGACGAAATTTGATTGATCACCAACAGTTCTCGTATGTAGAGTCATATTGCAAAAGAGAGATCTTTTAAATCTGAAAAACTTTTGGAGACTAATGGCAGTATTAAAAACAGATTTAAGAAAGAGTTACTAGCTACAGTGTTTTCTCTTGAAAAATAAGTTATAAGTTACCGATTTTGAAAAGTAATATGTAACAGTTATAGTTAAAAAGTAACGTTATTTTTTAGTTAATGTTCTGTTAATTTTTCGTGACTTTTTGCTTTACTATTTTAAATACAAGGACTTATACATTTCTAAATTATTTTATTTGTTATATTAAATATTCGGTTATTTGTTATATTTATAATATTTACACTTGAAATCAAAATTATAAGATCAATATTAAGCATTCACATATCAAAAGCTCTTAACTTAGTTTTTAATACAGACATGCATTTACAAAGTGTAATGATTTTATCGAAGATAAAGATATAATCCAATTACAAAAAACAATCATTGACATGTTCATAAAGCATTTTATTTTCAGTTCATTTTATTTTCAGCATATGTCAAGGGATAAGTTTTATATAAAATAACTAAAAAGTAACTATTAAATTAATTATTAGTTACTAAAATAATGTAACTAAGTTAAGGTACAGATGGAAAGAAAGGAAAGATCGCGCGCGAAGCTCTGTTATATTATTGAAAAAAAAGTAATTCTAATCTCTCAACTTAAAATGAATTACTTTCCAATCCTTATTAAAAGATATCGATAAAAACTATGATGAACTGCAATTTATTCGTCTTCCACGTTGAAACGTGAAACGGAGAGCAATTTGTGAAAATTTGAGCGCGATACTATCGCGGATTAATTAATGTAACTCGCGATCAATCAATTTTTCGATAATATTTTATGATCACGGTACAGTGTAAAATATGTAGAATAGTTCTCCGTAACCGCGTAACAAATCGTAAATTATTAATTCAGGTCATCCCAGATTAGCGAAGCATTTAATTCTTTCGACAGTAATTGATTTTTTCCCCAGGATAACTATTGCAGCATCAATCGTCGATAAATTATAATCGTCGATAATTATACTAAAAATAAAGGATCTTTTCTTAAAGAAAAGAGAATTTGTTAATTGTAAATTGTTAACGCAATTTTGTTCTTACCTCGATCAAATTTTACTCTTGCTAATTTTATTAATCTCAGTTCAATTTACTCTCTCTTTATCTTTTTCTACTTCTAACTTTCTAAATTTCTTGGAGTGAAATCTCACTCTAAAAGAAAATACAGCCATTTTTTGAGAAAAGTGAAATATTTTTACTCTTCTTAATCTCACTTCTTTTTTTCATGAGATTTCACTCTTTTGTGGAATGAAATTTCTCTCAAAAAGAGTAAAAATTGTCACTCTTTTTCAAGAAATGAAATATTTTCACTATTCTCCAAAAATGACTGTATTTTCACTCTCTTGGAAAGCAATTTAGAGAGAAGAAAATAAATGAAGAGTCAGTGGAATCGAGATCAAAGGTAATCTACATTGGCGAAAACAGACAGAAATTCGCCAAAATATAAAATGAGATTTATGCGTATCTCGTTAATTTTCATCGGGCAATCCGTTATTCTTGTTAACGTGGAAATTTTCGCTAACGTTACCGGTTGCGAAAGAGTTTAATAGCGTCGGTGCAATATCGCGCGAAAGGGTTAATAACAACGATGTATGCGCGGCGAAAGGGAGAGTGCGAGAGATGAAGAGAATGTGTATCCCGAGAAAAGAATTATCGTCGCGGAAAAAAAGCGAGTGCAAAGGGGCGTACGAGAATATGCGACGCAACGGGCGCGTGTTTCGCCACATGTGTTTCGTATCAGTTGAGCTCGCAATGCGACAGACGAGAACCGGCGCGGTCTGTCAGCGTCGTACACAAAGAGTAGCGCAGTGGTTCGCAGTCGCGGTGCGATGTATTTTACAGAGAAAACGGCTGGAAGATGCTCTCTTCTTGCACGATTTACTTGAATTAATAATGAGCCCGATGATTACTAAACCAACTGCTCTGCAAAAGTACTATCGTGAGCCGAAAGCTGTGGATGCGAAAAAGCTTGAATGATTCATGTATCTCCAGCAGATTTCAATATCTTTTTTTCATTGAGATAAGAAAAAATTTTTATACAAAAAAAAATATATAGGTATACGAAAAATATATATACGAAATATCGAGCTCTGATAAAATAAATTCATAGATTTTTCTACTCTTTTTCTTTCTCTCTCTTGATTTTGGCACAATTTTTCCATGTGACATTCTTCGTTAACGTTTGCGGTCGGCGCTGACTGCGCGTGCAGCACATATCTCGCCGACCACACGGACTAAAAATGTTTAGTGACGATACCGTTTTATCATCTACATTCGAGTCTGTTATTTATCGTCAACGCTATCACCGACGATATCGCCAACGCCGCCCGTCGCCCTTTGCGGATGGCATCCGCCTTTCAGTAGTATCGAAGCAACACCGTAAAATACAACGCACTTGGAAAAAAATGTGTTCTTTCTCCAAAAACTTTTTAGAAGAAATATATTTTTGAAAGCATGCGATGTGCGATTGTAAATTCGCATAGAAATGTGTTAAATATTGCCGATTTGCCGATTTAGAGCCACCACACACAAAATGACATAAGCTGCATTACACTACAACATAAAGCCGCTGGACCAATGAGCATCTTATGTAAATCAACATGGCATCTTTATGTTAGATGCTTATTGGTTCAGCAAACTCATGGTTATGCAGCTTATGTAATTTTGTGTGATGACCCTTAGGGTATATCCACACAAACTTGCATAGACGCATAAACGTATGCATAAAGAAAATTGTCCAATCACAATTTACGTGCGTCTTTATAGGAGAAATGCGATTGAATAATTTTCTTTATGCATACATTTATGCGGCTGTGCAAGTTTATGTGGATATACTCTTACAGTTATTTTTCGTTTCTGGAAACAGAAAATAACGCGATAGATCAATTGTATAATTTGTTTTCAATAAGATAATTAAATGAATACTTGAGAGAGCCAATTTTGGAGAGAAAATGTCAAGAGTTTGATATTTTCGACTAGCACATAGTTATCTAAGTACACAACCTGCTGACGAAACGCCGGATGACATTTTAGGATCAGGTCGATCAATCTAAAGTAGATTACGTTTATAAAAGCAAAAGACTCTCGAAAATTCAGAATTTAGAACATTATAGAACTAAAAACATACACGATAGAATTGATCTCTTATCTACTTTTAACATTCTATTGCAATTTTTATCTTTCGTTAAACTTTTATTGTTTAAATTTACTCTTTAACGGAAGTTTCAGTTTGATGAATTTTAATAATAATATAATCGGATTTTGCGATACTCAGTAAAAGGCAGAAGGAAACGTTCTAAAAGGGATGATGAAGGATATTAAACCACAGTTATCTGTCATGTGATATAAACTGTCTAATACCGAGATCTTAGTCAGCTGCTTTTCTGGAGTAAAACTCGTTCGCAGAGATACGGTTGAAGTACATACGTCGCTTCGGGCTTTCATCTGTCGTTGTGTAATCCGTGCCGATAATGCGATAATTACTGCATCTCGGATAATAATGATAGATTAATTACAGATTTTCTAAAAATTATTTTGTTAAATATATTGGAAAATTTCTGATAATGTGTAATTATTTGTGGTCCTTTCTCTCTCTCTCTCTCTCTCTCTCTCTCTCTAACGTAAAGTGAAGTGATGTAATTAATCATACACTGAAAACTGTAGAATAAAATAATTTTCTACTTGAGAGCTTATACTCATTAATCGTTGAATGAATAATGGAAATGATTAATCAGCGATATCCGTGTCCTAAAATATAAATTTTATTTGTACTTCGACTTGTCAGGAATTATTGAATCATATAATAGAGAGTTATTAAAAAATTATTGAATTATACATAGATTACGGATTTAGTCGCAATTATTAAATCCAATTATTGAATTATACGCGCGTGATATATAATTATTTTTAAAAATACTGTTAATTTTAAGAACATTGTTTGCTTATATATATATATATATAAACTAAAATATAATCTTGTTTTAACTCTTTTATAAAAGGAACATGTGTTGTGTCAAAATATAATTTTCAATCGATAGGGCGTTTTACATCATGTCGATCCTCGATTACATGCGTCTGTGCAATGTATCGAGTAGAAGGAACAGACGCGGTAATTTCGGGCCTCAAGTTTTTTCGGATGTTGTCACCCATTAGGAACACCTGTACGGCACGTAATCACAATGCGATGCCGTCGTAAATGAAACCAGATGCAGGAGAATATGCATTGCGGATGCACGCGCGTGTACGATGTCGCAACACGAGGTCGCTGTTTCAAAGAATACATCTTGACTCAGTGCTTTTCAACCAGCACCGTGTGTCGAATTTTCTAATGAAGCCTTCGGGCAGCGAGAAACAATCATCTGCTAGTTAATTACAAAGTTCAGTAATTAGGAAAATCAGAAAATGAAATATATATTCAATCGAAATAGTTTTAGTTGCATCGCTCATATCATCGCGAAAAATATCGTGAGAAACTCTACACATTTCATGATGTCACGGTTTTATGATTGCATTATTTTCCATTTTACAATTTCATAACATTAAAATAGTCTCTTTTTATGTAGAATCTCCTAATAAATTTTTTAACGACATTTTTTAATGACCTGAACGAATATGGAACTGTTTAAAAAAAAAATTTCTCGTGTTCCGCTATTCAACTCATATCCCCCATTACGAAAAGCGCGTCAATTAAGTTTACCCGCGCGATTAGCGAGACCTTCGCGTTGTTCCATTAAGAGCGTGCCAAAATTCATACCGGTCTAAACGTGTGTGGGAAGGCAGCGAATAGTTTGATTTCGTCGGTGTTGGTCTGATGTCATGCTGACTTTTAATTGCGCACATGCTCGAGGTCTCGCACTCTTTCTTTCGATAAGGGACAATTATCGCCGATAGTCGGAACAACGCCTCCTCGCTCTTTCGAGTGCATACGTGCGCCGGGTGTCGCGAGCGAATGAACGGGCGCGAGACAATGGCCTCCCTTGTCGTCTGCCGCACCTTAGGAGTCTTTGTACCGAAAAAAATACGCCTCGTTTAGCCTCGACCCGACGCATACTACGAAACGCAGGAAACGCTGTTTTATGTAGGTAGAATGATATCGCTCCGATTTATATTTTGCGAAGAATTAACGGTGCCTGCTTTGAATCTTTCCAAACTTTCACTAATTTTAACCTTGTTAATCTTAGTATCATCATTTATCACGAAAGTCTAAATATAAAAGACATCATGCATTATATACAATAATAAGAAAGTATAAAAAATATGATGATGTGTGATATACAATAAATACAATGATCTTATTATTTCAAATATAAATTACAAATTGCCTATGAAACCTTCCACGGTTATTAAAATGCGTAAATAATATAATAAACTAAAAATCAGTTTTCATTTGACTTCCGCAAGAGGATTCAAATTTAGAATCGAAACGTTTACAGTTAATTTCATTGGTTATACATTTCAATCGTTTGCGAATTATATCTTATTACCTCATAAATATATTATTTACGGACTAATAACCGCGAAGACTGTTTATATAGTTTATATAAGCGATTTATTATCTTGGAATCACAAACTATTTTTATTTTATTATATCTTACTATTTTTTAGTTAAATTAGATATCTATAAAAAGAAATGTGCAATGATATTTGGAATATTTTCCTTACTTACAGTCTTTCTGATAATCGTGATTGTAAAAAGGCACTTTAATAATGTAGGATTACTAAATAATCGACGAACGACAAGTCGCGGAATGGTGATCTCGTGAATTTTATCTGGAAACCATGACGAAAGATTGCTCTCCTTGGCTGGACGAGCTGTAAATCGCATTAGAAGATCTCTGAGATGCGACGGATGCAATTATACGAAAGTTCATTTTATTCCTTCGCCTTCACTGAGGTACGGAATTGGCTTCCTGAGATAATCGTAAAGAAGAAAGAGTCGCGGGAAGAGGGAAGCTGCGAGATTCCTCACGAGGACGCAACTCGCTGATGAAAGCAAATCGCCGACCTCTCGATTACGCAATCGTGGATTTAATTGCGAGGGAGGAGACTGCGAAGAGTTACTTTTACTGTTCTCATTCATAATCGACACTCGTGATTTATTCAGTGTTGATATAAGGAATCTTAATACATAATATATATGTTACTATAATACTACGGTAGTTGTAAGTTTAAATATCATCGTTTTTTGAATAAAGTGTTTATAAATTTTAATCATATTTTAACACTATGCTATTAATTATCACGCATGTAATCAAGGATCGGCATAATTTAAAATGCTTTATACTGATTGAAAATTATGTATATTTCGATCACAAATACTCGTGTCGTAAAAAAATTAAAACGAGGACTTCAAAGACAACATACTTAACTAACACCCTGTATATATACATATATATATAATATATAAAAGAAAAGTAACATTTTAAAAATTAATGATTTAAGTAATTTTTTTAAATAATTCTCTACCATATGGCTCAATAATTTCTAACAAGTATCGAAATATGAATTGGTATATTTTACTCAATTTATGGATATCGTTCAAATCAATTATTTTTAACTTATTTCCACTTCATTTAACGATTAATGAGTATAAATTTTCAAGTAAAAAATTATTTTAGTCTTTGGTTTTCGATGTATGATTAATTGTATCATCTTTTACATTAGAGAGAGAGAGAGAGAGAGAGAGAGAGAAACAGCAACAAATAGTTATAGATTATAAAAAATTTACAGCATATTTAGCGAAATAATTTTTAGAAAGCCCATTTTATAGATATTTAGTTTTAATTAGTTATTATATTTTTATGTGCTTAAATACCTACATTAAATGTTATTTCTGTATTACTTTGACATTATGATTCTGTTACATCTTTCATATTTTTGTTTCTGTAATATAAATAATAAAATTAATACTATTAATGTCAAGATTGAAGAATAAAGTTCGAAAGATTTAAAAAAAGCTCGATTAATAATTTGCAAGAAATAAATCGAACTAACATCTTAATCAATTTAATTATAGTTACAATTTGTTATTTTTTATTTGAGATTTTGTTAACATTCTTGTAAAATATTATAGCTGATCATAATCATACTCCAAATTCTCGGAAATGGAGAAACACGGGGAACATCGAGAAATACGTTGATATTTCAAAATAACTCAGAAGGGTCGGGGAAAATTTTGCAAATTCCTGAGCGTTCCTCCGAGGTCCATCGGAGGCAGGAGCGAGGATTCTTCTCGCGAATCTCGCCAACTACCCAATCGTCTAATTCCACGATGTAATCGCGACGCATGCGCGCGTTTGTGTCTCCCTACTCTCGCCCTTCCCTCTTCCTCTTCTGGAAGAGCGCTCCGGAGTGACCAAGCCTCGTTCCGGACTCCGGTTTCGGCTTAGTGTCTCGGCGCGTTTCGTATCGCGTGAGTCGCGTTCGCCGCGTCTCTCCCGAGGACGATGAAGAAGCAGAGGGCACCGAGAATGATCTCGAGGGCGACGATCGTTCACAGGGGAAACGTAGAAGCTTCTCGATCACTTCGACGGTTCACCTCATTTCGAGCTTACCGTAAATTCAGTGAGCCAGCTTCTTTTTTCGAAAATAAACCGAGATGGTGGTCGTCAATCTTCCTTAATGGTTGAACAAGTAAGTTGTTTTAAATTGTTAAAAATATAATAAGTCAAGCATTTATTCGCCAAAATTCGTTTCACATTGATCAATTGCACTTTCCGAATAAATCATATGTTTCTCGCATTATTATGTCTCCATATAATAATGGAGCACATACAGTGTAAAAAACATGTGCAACATGTTTAATATGAAAAGCAATTCTGATTTTTCATGGAAGATTATTGAATTTTAACGATATTATCCTGCTAAATGAAAGGACGCATTATCGATATTTATTGCATTAAATATTACATTAAAAAGCATTATGAACGATTAGGAATATCCTCATAATTCTGGACTTTTATGTAAAAAATCGAAGGATTAAAAGCGTACACATGTATTTATCATTAATCACATTTAAAAGCTTATTTTATGACGTATCTAAAGAGGTAAAAATTTACCTTTCTCTCTCTCTCTCTCTCTCTCTCTCTCTCTCTCTCTATCCCTGTGCAACAAGATTAGTTTAGTTTGTTTAGGAGAAAGAAATTAGTCACAAGGTTACTTACACAATGTACGCGCGCAATGCGTTATTCTGGCTAATGTAATCCCGACTATAAATCCAATTTGAGAGATTTACAATGTGGGATCGTTTTCCCGGCGATAAGTTATCTATTCTAATGAGAATAATCCTGTGGTGACTCTCGCGAAGTTTCTTGAAGCAACGACAACGGAATAACACCGCGACTTATCGCGCGATTTGTCTTCTCGCCTCCTTTTAATGATCGTGAAATATTATTATTCATCGCTTTAGCAACGTGGTCACGCCTGACGCTGCTGTGCATACCGACGACGGTTCCGCATACGAGCAGCAACTCAGTTCACCTTTCACGACCACCCTCGCTTAAATTCGATCTCGGTGGTCTTTTAGAGGTCTTAAATCGAACCAACAAATGCTCCCATAAATATAAAATTCCGGTCGGAGTTAATAATGTTTGATGATAAACTAAAAATGCCCAGCTGAAACTGCGATTGAAGTCCACATTTGTAATGCAATTGTTCCACGAGCGATTTCTGTTTTTTAAAATTAAAATGCAATATACTTCGAATGCGATGATAGCCGTTTACAAAGTATATTGAATGCACACATGCACTTTATTAAATTTATAAAGAAAATTGTTTGGCTGAAATTTAAATGTATTATGATTTTGCAGAAATATAATTCGAAATTTGAATGCCTATATATACAATTTTATTAAAAAGTTATCCCTCGAAATTTTTCCCTCAAAATAGAGAATGAAAAAACGAAACAGACGAAAAGAATAATTCAAAAATAATTGAAATGATTACTAATGATTCTAAAATTCTTAAGCCTTAATCTTTTTCGAAATTTAAATCGGTACTAAAATTAATTCGAAGATTATTAATAAGCTAAATCAAATATAAAGATTAAGATTTTATTTTATGAAGATCGTGAAAATTAAAATCTCTCAGAGATCAACGGAGATATAAATAGAAATTAATTGTAAGATCGAAAGTTCGATTCTTTATGTGCATTTTATATAATTTTTGTAAATTGTTCGAATATATTCCAAACGAGGATCTATGATCTCAAAACCATCGGCTAGTAGATCGAATCTATATTGTTCCTCGAGCAACTGCAGAATTTCCGTGTGATCGAGGATCAAGAGCACTCTCGTGAGAAAGAAGTTAGAAGCGTCTGATAGTTCCGGAAATGTTTCGCGAAACATATTTCCTTGATTTTTTTCTTTTTCTTCCTGACTCTCTTTGTGGGAGTCAATGGTCCACTCGACGGTGATTCATCGCCGTTCTTTTGTATTACTCCTTGACAGAAAGGGAAATAAGAAGAAACAAAGAGAGAAAGAGCGAAATGAGAGAATCGCATTGACAGGAAGTTACGCGAATTCCCGGCGAAAATTCCGGCTTTAGGATCCTTCGGTAAGTTTCCCGGAGGAATCGCGAGGATGTCAAGGAAAAGGGAATAGGTAAATAACGACGCGGTCTTGTTGATGGCGGGGTTAACACTTTAACTGTTATAGCAATCGTACTATGGGTAACAGATAATGTCTCCCTATCACTTTGTAATAATGATGGAAATTAACCCAAAATGAATCATTGATACGTATATATAGGGTATTTCAAAATTCGCGCCCGCAAAGTACAAAACGTGATACTTTATGCAAAAACAAACAACTTTTTCCTTTAACAAAATTGCGCCCGATAAATAATTTTTGCGCTTATTTGTTAACCTGCTCTCCTGCAAAAACTACTTATCGGACGCAATTTTGTTAAAGAAAAAAGTTGTTTTTTGTGTTAAAACAAACAACTTTTTTCTGTAGTAAAATTACATTCGATAAATTATTTTTGCGTTTACTCGTATAACTTCAATCTGCTCTCCTGTAAAAACTACTTGTCAGATGCAATTTTGCAAAAGGAAAAGTTTCTTTTAGCATGAAATATGACGTCTTGTACTTCGCGGGCGCGAATTTTGAAATCCTGTATAATAATATACATATAGCTCATTTGCTACAACGACATAACTAAAAAAATTGTCATTTTGAAATTGCAGACAAAGAACAGAAACATAAACAAAAAAGAAAGAACATAATTTACAAGAACATACGTTTATTCGTCTGCTATTAGATATTACAATAAAATTCCATTTTAATCCTTTAGCACAAACGATGATTTTTCGCTTCTTTACTACACACGATGGGTCATTCATGTCCCGAATTAATTTTCATTACTTTAACATATATGTATACAAAAATTATTAAATAATTCTTACGTATGCTTTAACATCTTTAGAAATTATTTATAAGGTTGTGTATTTTTTTTAAAGTTATGTACAAAAATTATAACTAGTTACTTGATGAGTGCTTCTAGTTTTTCGAAGAAAAGAAAGGACACGAATGACGAGAGTTAAAATTAATGAAAATTTTAAATTCACAATATTCCAACTTATTTTTTCGAAAATTTTGTTTTTTAAGTGTCATTGTGTAGTAAATGAGCGACATATATTTGCTTCTCAGTATTTTAGAGGCAATTACATTACTCATTCACAATAGCGATTATCATAATTATTCAAGTTTTCAATTTTAAAAAATAAAAAAAAGACAAGTTTTTCTTACGCGTTCTTTTCATTACATATTTGCGTTGTTTAAAATTTTTTCGTTGAATCCGAGATAAATCTAAAGTAAAATAATTGTTATTTATATGCAAATATTTTACAAGTATGTATAATAGTTCCTAACAGAAAGACGTGATTCATATCCATACATTAATGCGGCAGGTAATAGTTTTACGGGCAAGACCTTTGTTTCCACGAAAGCAACATTATCGTCGGGCTTGCATTTCCGTTTCTATATTAGCGACAGTTTTCTTATCGCATGAATTTTCAACTTTGTTTTTCTATGCGCCAGCCGCTGAATGTAATCGCGTGACAAAGTGGCTCTCCTTGTAAATGGAATTTTTTGAAAGAATGCCACTTTTCTATGTGGAAAATACCATTGGGATTGCATTTACTGTTGCGAAAAAGCAATATTTTTCTACACAAGAACTTCAATATAACATAATTTATCGTGCGAGATATATTACATTTATGTTATAACATATAATTGTTGCTGCTATAATTATTATATTATAATATATAATACACATAGATATAAAAAATATATCATATATATATTTTGAAATACACAACATCACAATTAATATATAGTATATAAATAGAATTTTATCTTAAAATGTAAAGCGTCTTATAGGTCGTCTAAATCAGACTTCAGCCGAAAATGTAAAAGAGAGTGAGAATTATCGATTACTTTATTTATATAGGCAATGAGTCTTTTACCTTGATTTCCCGAGTCAACACGAATCGCACGACTTACGCAAACATATAATGGCGCCACGTTGTAAAAGCAACTATCATAAACTACATGAAGACATTTCGTTTTACAATGCGCTGAGATTGCGGCGTTGTAATATTTGCCGTTAGAATTTGTCCTGTAACTTTCGTTACTTCTCGTGTCGCGAGAGACGAGAAGTAACGAAAGCAGAGCCGGAAAAACCGCGTTCTCCTCCGGAAAGCGTTCCGGCGAAATCCTCTGGGATCTTTTCGAAGGAATGGTCTTCGTTGTTGTTAGTACATTTACATCACGGTGGAAAGTTTGCGTCGTGAAATAGAATGCTCTCCTCGTTGTCGTTTTATCGCGCTCGTAAAGATATCGCTTCATTCCGCAATAATTGACAAAATCATTAACCATTTCACCAGAAACTAGAAAATAAGATTAATATTTTCTACTTGATTTAACAAAGAAGATTAATTGGACGAAGAGATTTGAGATATTTTTATTTAATAAATTAAAATGAAATTTATATCTATTTTCACATTATAGGAATAATCTCTCCCCCCTATAATAATATATTATATAATAATTCTCTACTTTTAAATTACATATGTTCGCTTCTTAAAAATTACAATTTAGATTTCCATGACTTTCAGAATCTTTGTAATTATTTTGATTATTGACAAATGTGGTTGCTGTGAACAAAATGCGAAAGGAAACGTTCGGCTCATATTAAGGCAATTAACGTATCGTTAATATGGATTTACATTTGCATTTTGCTTTATTCATTTTGCTGCAGTCACTTGTAATATTGTACAGCATGTATTTTCTTTCTTAATGCTTTAATGTTTGCAAAAAGATATTGTTATACAAATTATTATTTATTCATACTCAATATTGTATTATGTGTGTATATGTATATCGTTCTTTCTTTTTCTTGGTCTAGTCTTATCTTTATTAAGATATAAAGACGTTTGTGAACACGTTGTTGAGCTTAATAACGACTTAATAATGGGACACCTAAATAATACTGAACGCCTTTCGAGTGCTCGGTGTAAACGTTGTAGCGGTTGTTTGTGCGCGCGGGCGTATTTGCAGAGATAGTAGTTATCTCCGTCAAATACGCCTCCGCAATATCTCGCTCTTCCAGAGCGGGGAGTAATTACGATCGATGCGCGAATTAGCAGGGGCTTGCGTAACGAATTCCGCGAGAGTGATCGTTAGACTCGAAGGTATTCGCGAAGGTCCACGGAGATCCGAAGAAAAAGAGAGATGTAAACTTTCTCCCTAATATAAATCAGGAAAAGTTTCATTTTTATGAGCTTTTTGTGATCTTTGAGCTGTCCGAATAATTAATTAAATTTTATACGAATTATACGGTAGGTATACTTTAAAAAAACTTAATTGACACACACACGCTATTAGCACACATATATCGAATCACATTTTAGCAAAAATTATTCCTTTTAATGTTTTATGTACTAACCGTGCGGTATGTTAATATCTTTGTGCTCCATGGCAAATTTCGATCGCGTTGAAAATTTTGCGCGCGCGAACGAAGCGTGGGAATTTTTATCGGCGAATGCGGAAATCAGATTCAGAAGTAGAAATTCCATTAAAACTCGTATTTGCTCTCGGATATCGCTGACGAACGGATACTCCGGTTCTCTTCAGCTTGGTAATTTTACAAAGCAGACAAGCATTGACGGGAGATGGTATCAAGAGCGAATTCTCAGAGATCATCTATTGTCGAAAAGAGAGAAAGAGAGAGAGAGGGAGGGAGGGAGGGTTGGGAAGAGAGAGAGAAGAAATATTGTATTTTGTTACCAGATGTTTACTATTCTAAATGTATAAACAAGTATGAAGACCGAGTTTCAAAGGGATCAAAATGTTATCTTAAATTACAGTGAATTTATGAAATTGCATACGGAATGAATGTTTGGTATAAAGTTAATTAACAAACCAGGCAAATAAAATATGTTTAAATGAAAGTATTTTAATTGAAATAGTTATTAATTTTTTGAGTTTAGGTAATTTTAGGTTTTGGTAATAATTTAAGTAAAGATCTAAAATAGATACTTTTATTGCATTTCAACGAAAATTTTCTACACTCTTCTTTTCTTTTAAGATATTTTGTAAGATGAATATATAATCTAAATCTTATATATTAACTTATATAATCATATTTTATTCAAGTAAAATTTTACCTTTTAAATAAAAATTAATGCTCAAAAGTATTTGAATTTGAAAGATTCGTAGCTACATAATAATTTTCCAAGAATTTATGTATTTGTCTTTCATCTTCGAACACTATGTCGCATCGTGCTGGCATTTGTCCAGAACCGTTCAATGTCCGTTTGACAATCTCGTTCTCAGCATTGGCATTTTTTTTCGCTTCGCTGCGAAAGAAGCTCGTTTCGATCGCAAAGGAGTGTGCAACCTCAGGATTCCGTCGCAATTCTCTGCAGTTGAATGAAGCACTTGAAATATCCACAAAGCGCTCTTATTGGTATCGATCGATGGGAAGAATAATTTTGTATTTCTTAGGGCGTTATATAAGACAGTACTACAATAGACACTTTCATGATGATTTTATTTTAGACTCAATTCTTCCTTAAAAAATATTTTCAATTTTTGAAATATTTTGTGACCGTATTATTTGATGTGTATTGTTTGATAAAATTAAGATAAAAAAAATTAATCTTAAAAAACAGTATATTAGAAATTAGGTAATATGTGGATTAAATTTGATTACATTATTATTATTCATAATTATTTTTATATTTGTATATTATTCACATTTCGATAGGCTATCTAAAATGAATTAGACCAAAGACTTATAATTGTTGGTAAATAACTATCCATTGTGTGTTCTAACTTAATATTTACAGCCTTTTAATCTATTTTTTGTTGAGTTTGCTCACCTCAAGCCCATTAAAATGTTCCATGCTCCACCGGTTCTACCAGGTATCATATTGCCTTGTAAGGTAGAAAATTTTTAATAATGCCATTATTAAAATCAGTTGTAAATGAGAAGTGGAATTGTAATAGCTATCTGATGGTTCAAATAAATTAGAAATCGATTGCTCTAAGAGGCAAGTACGATGCCTGTAATACGGACGGCACAGACAAAATGGCAAGCAAATAAATTACATTGCTTTTAATTATTCGAAAACTCGTCGATAATTATTCCTTTAAGCAAAATTGACTTTTATCGATATTGATATTATATCTATATTACATCTATATTACAAGTTAGACGTTAAAGCACTGTATTAATTTATTTCTAATTATTTTTTTACTATTCGTTACAATATTATTGTAATTTATTATACTATATTAATTTATCTATATTAACTATACTAATTATCTTATTTAGCTTTATTATTTTGTTTTAATCTTCAGCTCTTTTCGAAATTCTAAGTCAGTGTTTTCAGAATCATCAATATTTTTTATTTAAATAAAAACAAAAAGAAAAGAAATATTTTAAAAAATTTCATATTTCTGCTTTTTTTTATCGTATAATATTGTAATAGGTCCCGCAACATTCTGTCGTTTGCAACATCAGTTAATTGCGCGCTGTCAACGTCATCAGTATTTTTAATGTCATAATATACACGTGTCGGTATTTTTTCCTCACGAAAACACGACAGATAATTTTCAATCGAACTCGGTTAAGCGCTTAGCTCTGCTCGCAAAAAACAAAAACTTCCGTTTTCTGCCGCCATCAGTTCTCTTTTTCTCGCTGAGGAACAACCCCATTAAAATTCGATATATATTCATTAAATTTGCAACTTTGAAAAGACCGAGATCGTTTAAATTGACTAATCGTGTTATATAACGATCCGGCACGTGCTCGCTAAGTTTAGAAATTATTTAATAATCGGCTAAAATATGATGAAAGCTAGGCATCTACATTGACAACTTAATCATGAACTTAACTTTCCAAAAAAAAATATTAAATAATATTAGCTTTTGTTAATTAAATGTTAATAAGACTAGAATAAAAATTTACACCAAAAATTTATTTTTTAATGTGCAACTATGATGTTATAATATTTATAATACTTCGTAACATTAAAATATTTTCATGTATTCTTATATTTTTTGTTTTTATATTTGTGTGTTTTATTGTTGATTGCTCGATAATTTAATTGACTCGAACGTATCAAAACTTACTGGTTTGCTAATGATTTTTTTCGAATCGGTGGTTTTTCCCTTTTTTTTTTGTTTGGTTATAAAACACGGGCGCGAATATTAATGCGTTATGCGCGTCCGCGGCATTTTTACATGGCGCGTTAATTGTTTTATTAAGGCAATTGCCAGAAATATCCGGAAATGACGCACTGGTTTCCATTTCGCGTCTCATTTATCGAGTCCGTGGAACATTGTCACTAAAGAGAGTCCTTTTGAAAAAGGAAGTCGTTGTTATTTAATAACTGAATAAATAGATCTATTTTAACTTATTTTATATAGCATTACATTATTTACAAAATTTATCGTTGATCATTTCTTGCAAAAAAATCGATTTATATTTTAATATTTTACATTAATTTTTACACATTAAAAATTTAATTTAAATTTAAATATTTTTTACTCATAATAACTGTATGTCATACGTATATAATGTATAATAATTGACGGGTAATAACTTATTTTAGAAATTTATACAAAAATGTTTTCTGGAAAACCGTTAGTTGAAGCTTTATCCTTTATAAAAATTGAAGTTCTTTCTTCTTTTTTTTTTAAATATAAAATATGTTGACGACAAAAGATCTATTTATGAACAAAATTACAATTATTGTAAGTTATGCAAAATGCAAAAAATATATATATAAAATTTCACATACAGCAGTATTTTGAATTTAATTAGTGTTATAGAATTATTCATACGCACAATATGCTTTAAAATTGCCAGCATTTTAGAAGGCATATAGGAAGGAGTATTTTTCGACGCATCCCTCTCCGCAAGATTCATAGCAATTAGTATACGGTTGTTCGTTGGTAAATACCGTGGTCGTTGTCGTGGTCATGTAATCGTTATCCTAGTGGTGGCGGCGAAATGACAACTCACACGAAATGACACGAGCGCACGAGAAACGAGACGAGAAGACCTTAAACGGAACTCTCGAGACGCCGTCGTGCGTGAGGGATGAGGGATGAGGAATGCTCTGGGATTTACCGTTTTCCTCTTCCGAACCGAGATTCCATCTCGGACGTTTCCCGCATACGTTCCTTTACAATGAGGCCTCTACTTGTCGAATTTAATGTGTTAATATCGAAAATTGTGATATTGATGTGCGGCTGACGTGGTCGAAATATTTGATAAAAAATTCAGAGCAAGGGTAGGAAAATAATATATTTTTTAAAGTCCATCTTAAGCCATTCGTAAAAAGTAGTTTTAAATTTACAAAAATACTTTTCTATATCAAGAATTATTTTAGATTTCCTTTTGGATTCTAGCATTTTTCTTTTATCATTTATTATTTGTGATTTTTTTATAAATTTTGCTAATATTAATTTATTCTTTAATTATTGATTTATTGGACTTAATTACTTCTGTTATAATTTTGGATCCTTTATTCTTAATTTAGAAATATACAAGATTATTTTTTACCAGAAATTATTTTGAATTATAGAATTTTTGTTTTTTTGTTAAAAAAATACTTTAAATCTGAACTTTACAAATTTATTATTTACAAAAGATACATTTCAGTTAGAACTGTATATGTAATAAATTATATAATTGTAATGTTTGATCTCTTACATTCTTTCGGCGTCAAATTCGGAAACTATCGATACGCTGTCTCCTATAGCAAATGATGCAACCTGATCACGCAACCTTATCACACACAGCGCGAATTATCGTAACATAATGAGAGAGAGAGAGAGAGAGAGAGAGAGAGATAGAGAGAGAGAGTGCGAGAGAGAGAAAGGAGGTGTCTCGTTGCGGGCGTACGACCTAATTACTTGAAAGCCTACAGGAAAGCACACGCGAAAGATCGTCTGCCACCGAGGGCTTTTAATTTAATTTAGTCGTTAGTTATTGCACATCTTCGAGACACGCGGCTGCTGCGGTCACCCCGCCACTCTTCAACTTGCAAGCTTGCTGCATTCTCGTTACATCCTTCGGCCTTTTCCCGTCTTCCTCGCGTCGCGTGAATCCGCTTTCGACGGCAACGATGTCGACGTCGTCATCATCGCCACTCGTGTACCCATCAATTTGGGCGTCGCCCTTACACGCTTTCAGAGTTTAAAGCGAGAACCGTTCGTCCATTAAGCTTCGCGTTGCCATTGCCTCTCTTTGTGAGACTCTCGATTCAATTATGTATGTCAAATAGTGATACGTGCGGGTGCGTAATAACATTTTCGCATCGCCATTACGAAAAAGCTCATTTTAGTTCGGGAACTTACCTTTGAACGAGATTTTTTTAGACTTTGATAGAATTATTTGACTATTTCGATAAAATGACGTGCGACGTTAAGAAAAATTAAATTTCTTACTTAATTTTTCTTTTACTTTATAAAGCTTTTTTGTTCGCGTAGAAAAATGGAGAACTTATTACATTTTTAGGAGGTATAATCTTTTAGTAAAAATTTTTTTATTGTTATGTTTCATTAAATATGAATATTTTTTTATTTTCTTGGGTCATAATCTTTGAAAAATATATAATCAAAAATAAATTTAAGATAATAAAAATTTAAAATCTTTTTCCATGTTTATAAAATTAATGTTTATAATATCTTCTTTGTATATATATTTTCATTTAATTAATTACTTTATTTAATTTAACTGATTATTAATTTTATATCATTTTAAATATTTTGAGAATACAATTTTAATAATTCGTTCATTGAGTTGTTTCTCTCGTGATATAAATCTCGATATTAGAAAATTCGAAACTAAGGAAAACTATTGGAAACGTTCTAGAAAACTTCGAAAGCTCGATACTCGGAGTTAATATTTTATCGCTAGATAAATAAAAATGTTAGTATCGTTTCGCAGAAATAGTGCGCTTTCGCATCGAGCCCATCATCGGTGCAGGAAACGATCGAGTACCTCGAAAGTTTTTCCCGTAATAAAAGATGCTCCTTGCTACGGAATTATTAACGGTGACTGCTTTTATAAACCGCTTATAAACTCCGCCAAGCTCTCCTTCGCACACTGAGAATAAAACCGTCCATTAAGAAAAACATTTTATCGTGAGTACCGACACATGTCTTTCTGCGAGCTTTTCGATTATTGACGACTTTGCCGACACGTGGCGATAATAAAAATCGACACATCGGTCGGCTTTAGGTTTAGATTCTGATATTAAAAAAAATATTTTTTTTATCAGACGTATTAATCGAAAATTATAAGAGAAGAACATTTTCAATCATTGACGATTCAATAAAAGAAATAATCACGCGTATATCAGATAGATCAATTTTACATAAAAATTCCTATTTTATATTATATTACTTTATTACATTATTGATTATTACAAATTATTTCCTTAGTAAATTAAATGCATCGAATATTACCTTCTTGTTTGCGGTCCAGTAGTGATGACGGTTTATTTTGTTCGATAAGACATAAAGCTCTTTAATAGGCGTCTACAGTTGCAAGCGTGGTACGAAGCCTCGATAACACGTTGAATATTACAGCGGGGGCGAGTCGATAACACTTCTCACCGACGGACGTACGCGCGTCTTTATGTTTCCTCGTCGGAAGATTAAAACAGAAATCATTGCGCGCTACTTCGTCGATATTTCCCCGTCGCGCAGGCGAATGCGGAAAATTGCAGCAGCTGCACCGTTGTGGAATATCGGGAGGAATATAAAATAGTCATCTCGCGTACGTCGCTCTCTACGGATGTAAGAGCCTGATACCAAGCAATACTTCCTTAACTTTTGATCACGCGTCACTTTTGATCACTCGACTCTGACGCGTCGCCTGTATTCACGACGAGACGATCTACACGGTGTTTTTACTCGCGACTCTTTCACGGAAATGAATTGCAATATGCGACACGCATCAAACCTAACATCGCAACTCTCGTCGATTGGATCGCGAGACTTCTTATCCGATTACGTACAGTGTATCTTTTGTTCACTGTATATGTGTCTCTTGCGACGCAATTCAATGCAAGTAACTCTCCGAGCAGATGATCTCAATACGCTGTCGAGACAGTTTTACGTCATATAGCGTATGTATATTTATGACACAAATATTGTATCTATATTTATTTACGTTATTTTACTACTCTTACTGTTAAATTACTCTTAACATTTATTTTTATCGTTCTTTATAGTATTTATGCAAAGAGAGAAAGCTTCCTGCTAAAACAGAAAATAACAAGTCATGACTTTGATTGATTTTCTATTTTTATCGATTTGTGAAAGTAACAATTTGTAACTGTAGAAATTAAAAAAAAAGGATCAGAATTTTTAGAACGAATCGAAATTAAAATTAATAGATACCAATTGCATTTACTTTAAAATTGCTTGTGATATATAAATTTTCTCGAAATAGAGAAAGTTTATTCCTACATTTTATACAAATATTGTACCTATATTTATTGTGTTATTATACGGCTTTCACTTCTTTAAAATTTATTTTTACTATTATTTATGCGGTATTTACGGCGCAAAGAGAGAAAAAAGAAAGCTTTCTGTAGAAACGGAAAGTAACAAGACTTTGATTGATTTTCTATTTTTATTGATTTGTAAACGTAACAATTTTCTACCGTACAAATTAAAATATAAGATTAGAATTATATAATATTATTAGAACAAATTGAAATTAAAATTAATACCACTCAGTTTGGAATTGCTTGCGACACTTACTTTTCTTCAATTTAGTTTCTGTACTTCACGACGCGACATACTATTGATTGTACCAAACATAGTTTCGACATCTATCTAACACCGGAAGCTTGAAAGGCAGCTGACTACAGGTAACTTTGAGAAACAGAGAGAATTTAGCAACAGAGAAAATTCGGTCGAACTTAATGAAAATTAATGGATAGTTTGATAAACTATCGCGAGTTGGTCGCGTCCGTTCTCGTCGGTATCGCTTTTGGAACGTCCTGCACGGGATAGACTCTGACCTTATCTCGTCGCATTTAATTCGCTTACGGCTCGAATCTCTTTACGGAGTTTACGAAGTTCGTTCCTCCACGACGCAGAGGAGCGTTAGAAAAAAAATTACAAACTACCGGTAAATAAATTGCCCTGAACATCGCGGCGGTTTATCCGATTTATGGTCACCGTAACGTTTTTCTGACTGCCGTTGATTATTCGTCTGCGTCCGGGTACTTGAACATTTAATACTGTCTACTGCGAGAATTGGCGTAAAGTTTTGTCTCGAGCTTTTTGCACGAGATAAAGACGTTCATTTAAGAAGAAGTACAGTTTGATAAAATTTATGTTTTAGTTAGTATGCTTAATAAGTTATGCTTGCAATATATGAGTTTAACAAGGCCAATATAAATTTCTATTTTCAAAATAGCTTGAATTTTGAGGTGTAAAACTGAGCGGAGTACAGTGCAAGGATGCGCAAGGGAATAATATTGTGCATTCTATGCTCGTGTTTCATGCAAATTACATAATATACACGTAACAACGGTCACCATCTAATATACGCTGTAAGACGTATAATAATCTTACGTGGTGCCGCTCCTCTTACTCGCTCTCTCTTTTTCTATCTTTTTTTTAAACAATAAACCGCGGATCTAAATTAAGTCAATCGCTGTTCAAGGTAAATTTGGCTTTTTACGAGAGAGAACTACCATAAAAGTAAAATTACCTACTTGTAATTAATTACGATTATTTATGAAAAGTTATAAAACTCTTAAACTCCACGTGCAAATTCAAATTCAAATTAGAAAAGAAAAACTATCAAATGAATAAAAAATGGCACAGCCGCGATTCTAGTGTTAAACTGAATTTATGTTTAAACGAAGTCATCCGGAAGTATAGTTTCGGAGAAGGAGACAATTTCCGGTTACGATAACCAGCCATGCAGTCATCTACAGTCAACCCGCGAAAACGCAATATACGTTACTTGGCAAAGAGCTTTCGTGGGGCTTATAAGTGATTCGCCCGCGCATTGTGCATGAACATTAAACTCGGATTACGTGACCGGTTACCCACCACTGTACGGTGCAATTCCGCTTCGTATTGCAATATCGCACAACGGCGACGACGTTCACGTCGTCGGAATTGTGATTGCCCGTGCAAATTTGCCGTGTAATTAATTTGTAACGATCTCAGTGGAAAACTCGATGCTTAAAGACCATACTAGTTGACAACAATTATTTTTTTAATTACTTTGAACCAAACACGATTAGGGATGTGCGATCTCCATTAATTGAATCGATCTCTGAATCCATCTTGAATCGGATTGATTGAAATCGATCTACTAAAAAATCGGAGCTGAATCGGAGCTTGAATCGATTGGAGATCGATTCAATTAAAATTTTTTTAGTAACATCTCAGTGAGATATGACAATGGAATAGATGTCGAATCGACGTCAATTTGATGATTTCAGCGTCGAATCAATATTGATTCCATTGTCATTTCTCACTGAAATCGTATAAATTCAACAAAAACAATTAAAACACGATTTTGATTTGCCGACTACAATAATTTTATATAATTTAAAAATCTAGATTTAAACTAACATCTGTAATTCTGACGTAAATCAACTACTGACGTAAAATCGGTGAAATATCGTATATAAACGCGTTAAATTCGGTTTTATAACAACTGTCAATTGGTGTTATAAATTAGAATTTAACTAACATTTATTTATACATTTTGTTACTAATAATTACTAGTTGTAACTACAGAAATTATTAAACCCGATTAATGTTAATTAACCGGTAACATGTAAACGTAAGCAGTGTAGACACAGTAATGATATTACAACTTTGGAAGTCAGCACGCGTTGTTACGCCGTTCAAAAATTAAGAATACCATATCACAACTAGTACAACAATCACGCGGGCGCACAGTGTAAGATTTCTCTTATCCAGCGGAATTTTATTCAAAAAGTCAAAGTTACAAATTCTTAATAACTATTTAATATATGTTAAAGATATAACCCCTTGTTCTCTCTCTCTCTCAGAAAACGCAATATAATAAATAAAAAAACTGTTAATTTAACCCTATGGATAATCGGAAAATGAACATTATGATAAAAGTAAATTTGTAAATTTTTACAGCCGGTATTCATAGTTAACTTTGAGTAATCAATAAACCTACCCAGTATATTTATACGCAATTGTTTTCTTAATACCATTTAATACTATGTTAAAAACCTGTTATACGCGTAGTTTCAAACAAATTGATTAGAGTGTTTGATCCTTAAGAATTAAATTAATAAGAGTTAAATTTGGATGCCCAAAAATCTATAAGAAGCATCGTGTTTAGGGATGTGCGATCTCGATTCAATCTTCTAAAAGATCGATCTTTTTGCAAAAAAGTGGTTTTGCATCATTCACGCTCTGTTGACCGTACTCTTATTATAGGATGCTGCAAGTTAAATTTTATTAGCACGTCGGGTTTCCGAAATAATTGAGGTTTAATGTGCAAAACTGGCTTTTTTATATATTTAACATTTTTTTTTAGTAAAAAAAGTTAACGTTATTTTGAAATTCTTATCAAAAGTCACGAATATACTATTTACTTTCTATAAAATGCATTTTTTGATTTCAATATTTTACTATTTAAATCTTTTTATAACATGGCTAAAAAATAAAATATTGAAATAAAAAAAATGCATTTTATAGGAGAATACACTCGTGATTTAAATATGAACAATACATTCATGACTTCTAATTGACATTTCAAGATAACCTTAAACTTTTTATACAAAAAAGCATCAAATATTGTAAAATAATCCATTTTTTTATCATTAAACTTCAATTATCTTGAAACCTGACGTGCTGAATTTTTTTGACTCAAGGCATTATTCTCAACATACGAAAATCTATAAGAAACATCCGGTCGAAAGTAATTATTTGCTATAAACTAGTGCTGTTAGGCTGTGTTATTGTCCTAAAATAAGCGATTACTGGTAGATAAATAAAATATGCAGCGTTCCTTACATTAATATATTTCTCGCTACAAGAAAAAAGACTGAAAAAGAATAACAATGACATTAATAATAATTTTAATATTGTACAGAATAATACTTATTTGAGTAGAATATTGTATTGCATTAGTAATAACATTAAGTTTTGTAACAAAAGACTCACAAAGCACGAGAAAGAAAATGATTTTTTCAGAGAAGCTATTTCTGCACAGGAAAGTATGCGGAGCATTTTAAAGAAAAGAAATTGCGTTCTTGGTTTTCGGTTTTTTTCGGTTCTTCTGTTCCCTTTGCTTTTTTCCAAGGCGACTATTTTCTACACCCTTTTGCTTTCTTCTATCTCGATTTCGCGTGTATATGCGATACCCCGTAATAGCGTTCCAAGGCTGTTGGCGTGCCCTTTAACAGGCATTACGTTAATTACGAAGAACCATTGCGGTGGCGGTCATTAAACTCTTCTACATCGATGCCAGCCGCTTTTCGTCTGACTAATACCGTCACTTTGTCCTTTGGCGACTTGTACGATTGCCGACTTTTGAATATCGCTGATAATTATCGTCTCGCCTAAAATTTCCATGGATTCTTTTTTTACGGAAACGCGTCGAGTCAAATTTCCTTCGTTTTCGAACGAATTGAATTATTCAACAAATCTGACTAACTAAATAGCCGCTGGATACTTTAAAATTACAATAGTTGATTATCGATAATCATTCCCGAGCCGTTATTCGTGAAATAACAAGAATTATTTACGAAAAGCCGAAGCTTCAGTCTTCGCCGTGAAATTTTGCTCATCGAATATTCCAATCGGGTTTAATTTGGACAAACCTGGATTGATTGTCGAGTACGAAAAATACCACAATTTCTAACGAAGGTACACCCGATAACAACTCCGTGCAAAACTGCCCAGCGAAACACAGTTTTTCTGCGTTCGCGTTAATGTGACATTCTCGAACAATGGCGGACAATGTGATATATGCGACTTCTGTAGTCGCAGAGTTCATTTTTTGTCCTTTTTTTATGCTGAATGACTCAGCGTTGGAACGTCGCAATGTTTTTGCCGCGATTTATTCGGTCCCTGCGATTATTTTCAGGGGATTCTCTCGCCGGTGCGGTGCCACAAGCCAAGTGGCTCATTGTATTTTTTTCTTTTTAAAATACGGATAATTCTATGATTTATATCTTTTTGCAAATATGTTGAAAGGCAATTATATTTCCTTTTCTATTTGATGAAATGCCAGATATTCTGATAATTTATTTATAAAAATAATCAAAACAAATTAATAATCGAATATTTTGAGAATATAATCGGCTATCTTGATGGTTTATAATTGTAAATTATGTTTATATTTTCATTTGTATCTAAACGTCGAATCGTTCAATTTATTTTATTAGTAACGTTCATTTCTTCTTTTCATTTTAATAGTACAAGTTATTTCGTGTTAATTTTTAAACGTGAATATAAACACGTACTCAACTTGTTAATAAAGTCCTTATTCAAACATCACACTAAATTATGCCATTTAGAAAATAGCTTTTTTCAGTCAGATAACAGCAACATTTTCATTTTATTTAAAATTTAATATAAATTTTTAATGATTATAATATTGTTATCATGTTGTAAAACTCCAGAAAATTATTGTTTCCGATGATTTGTTTGTACATGTTAAATATTGCTTCATTTAGTTTAATTTAGTTTTAGAAATTTATTCTTACAAATTGTGAATTTTTATTTTCGACTTCTATGCGCAGCATTACAAATGAGTGCTAGAAATGGCATTTAGCGTTGAGTCGAGATGAAAACGATAGTTAGTGAATAATCAGTAAATCGCGCTGGTAGCACAAGCATAATGACAAACATAAACGCGACATTGTAATGTCAAAATGCGACGTTCCCGACGCTACATTATTCAATTTTCCCACATATGTAATGCATGCAAAACACGAAACACACACGCGAAGACACAAATACGCGCAAATTAAAAAGCGTAAAATTCTCGCTGACTTTTTTTACGGACTGAAACGCGCGAAACATTGCAGACGATCGTCCGATGATTCGTCCCTTGCTGCTAGACAGTTGGAGGAAAGAAAGCCCTTAGCTCTTCTATCCGTGTATTGTATTTCATCTTATCGACAAAATGTACCTTGATCGAGAAATAAGTGCGGAATTTTTTTGCATTCGAAGAAGGGACGAAGCGAAGTCGTGAGTTCGGAGCCATGTCGGAGGGCTCGAGGCATGAAAACTGACACCCCGCCGGAGAACTTGAAAGGTTTTCGTAATCATGCGGCTTCTCGTGGACAAGCTTCTGTGCTCGTAACGGTAACCGTATTATGTTTTAATCATAAATTTAGATCTTTGTTACTTACTGCATTTCTACGAAACTGATTTCAATTCATTCACTAGAAAAGTAGGATATAAAGTACTTAAATAACTTAATATCTTAATTCTTGTTAAATTTAATTATTTTATATTCTAATTCATTAGAGAATTAGGATGTAAAGTACTTAATAAATTTAGCTGAACAAATTTAATTTAAATTACTGATTAACTATGTGTCATTATTAAGTTAGGGAGAAAGTATTCTGAGTTTTTTTATCAAAAATTGTTAAAATAAAATGCCTAAAAAATTACCGTATTATTTTTTGTTATTCGTTTGACAAAAATGACGATAAAAAATCAACTCTTTGGCGGTAAAGAAGTTATTGATACAATTCTTGATTTCGACTGTGTTTCGAAAGCGCTCTCTGTTCAGACCATTTTAACAAAAACGCGGTTTAATGAAAAAAATCTAAATATTTTCTCCTCAATCTAATATTGATTAATATAATTTGTAACTTTTGAAATATTAAGTTTAATATATGGAATAATTCTTGAACTATGAGCAATTAAAATATGTAGAATGTTTTTTGCTTCAGAGATTAAACTTTGCAATGAAATGTCAATTATCATTTGATTCGTGAAGCATTTTTTGTGTACATGTATACAATAAAATTTTAATTTAGTTCATTGAAATATAAATAGTTATAATTTGTAAAATCTTTATTATTATTGTAAAATGTTGACCTCTCACTGCTCTTCTATATTTTGCAAACTACGTGCTCACTTTTCGCGATAACCTGCACTTCCGCACGGATATGGGAATGGTACTCGTGATATTTCAGTCTCATCCAATTAACGATCCGCAGTGAATAACGAGGAAGTGTCTCAAGCTGGCGGTCGGGGCGTCAGAGACATCGTAAGAGACCCGAGAAAGCACAGCTGGCAACGACAAATACCGCTGAGTATTAGCGTCATTAACAAAAGCCATGGAAATATCCCACGATTAGGTATTCCTTTGTACGCATATAATCTCGCCTATTTGACCGGTATTCTCCTTGCCTAGCCGAGCTTTGTAGCTCGGCGACTTGGTGATGACGCTACTTTGACAAAGTCGTGACGTCATCGTGTTGCTTCTTGTCACTCCGATGTCTGACTATCGTTGTCTTTAAATTAGCATATCTGAGAAACGCCAAGATGCAAGTAAAATAAGGATCGACTTCCTTTACCAGATCTTCAATTATTATCCTCTTCTTCGGAGCTAATGCTCTCCTTGTGTCAGTACCGTGTAGATTTTCCTAATCGACTTTGAAAATAGATATGCCTTTCTATTTCAAGATAAACTTTTTTTGTAAAACTAAAATAAATTTTACGTGATCAAAGTTTCCTTCTGAAAGAAAATCAGTCTTGCGCGTCTTCTTAAAGTTAATGCGAATTTTGCAGCACACAGGTTAAAACATATTTTTGAGGCTTTAGTTGTCAAGAATAATTGTATTTATCTAAGAAAAATGTACACAATATTGCATTTATATACTTCACAAATATATAATATGCGCAAAAATATATGTATTTATATACTTCTATATATATTTCAAGTAAATAAATCGATTGAAACCATAAAGTTTATGATAGCCAATTCTTATTGTTTAATCTTTAGATTATATTTAATTATGTTTATTGAAATATATAAATGCATATTTTATAATTAATTTGCTTTTATGTTAATGTTCTTTAACGATTTAAAATATTAAAAATTATTCGTTTTTTATACAAGTCTCGATAGCTGATTGTAAATATTTCGAATCCTTCGCATCCTATTCTTTTATCCATCTTCTACGAACTGATTATAACTGACTAATTGATATAGCGAACACTATCAGCAAGAACCAGCAGAGACATTTTCCGCAATCTCAAGAATATCCCAATTGCTCGACGACTAATTATCGAGGGAAAGAACGCGATCGATCAATCTCTTTCATCTCTAAATCCTATGAAGTTCCCTCTCTCTATAATCCCTGAATCTTCTCATCATTGTCTCCACAGTTTCGTTATCAGCTGCAAGACGTTCAATCACTTTCGCTTCGAAATAGTCTCTTTCTTCATTGGCCTTGGATGATAATTAAATGTTCAGCGGAAGAGAAAAGATTGAAAATATTGTAAAAAGTCATATCTTGATTTTTGAAACAAATTACTAAAAGATAACAAATTACTAAAAGAAACACTAATTAATTTAATTTATTAATTTTAATTAACTAATCAATTTCTATAGCATGGACGTTACATTACTCTCGCGAAAGTTCTGAGAATTTTATTGTATGCCGAAAGCTTCATTATCCTAGAGAAATCTGATAATATCTCAATGGATCATTATCTCAAATAAATCTTTAATTTATTTGAGATAATGGAATTATAAAAAGAACTAACAAAATTTTTAGCACACTGTTAAGAAGTGCCGAGAGACGGGTTTGCGGTTTTCTAATTAAGACCAAACGTAGATCCATTTTCCATTGAGAATAATATTATTCCCCGTTGTGTTCTAAAGTCCTGTCTTCATTGGGATAATAATAATGTTTAAATACTATTTTTATAATAGAGACTATCCATCTTATCACGAACTATGTGTTTATCAGTCGATCTGATGCAGCTTGAAACTCTATGCAGTAATCACTCAGATAATCTACATATCTCGAATATCGTATGCCCGTAAGGCCAATTTGCGGGGATTTGCATAGAACGCGCTTTCGGCATTTGCTGGAAATTCCTAATCCCGTGAGGCTTTAATCCTTTTATTCAACATCCCAATCGCCCAACCACTTGTGTAAATAAAGTACGGCGAAATGTTATTTCTTCTACCTCTAATTTAAGATATTTGTTTCTTACAGTTTAGGAAGAAAATTATTTAAAATAACATCAATAAATAGACGATAAATACATTTGTCATAAATTATTATAGTTAATAGCGAGACTGTAAAAAATAGTTTAGATCGGGCACATTAGTTTCGTTTTCTTTTCCCACAAAATTTAACGATTTGCCTGATTTGATTTATATATTGTTCAATTAATAATACATGAGAAAACGATACACAATTTGCAATATCATTGTTTTTCCTGCCCGCGGTAGCATATCGGTAACAGCGATCTGTAATTTCTGAAACTGAAAGAGATGCGAGAGCATTCTCGTCATGCGCCAAGAGAATGTGACGAGAGGAGAAGATAAGAGTCTTGAAACCGAAGACAGCGCTACGTGACAAAGATGAGGAACAGCAGTGACGGAGTAATGGCGGTCGCGTGGACTCACTCAACCTGGGTGTGATGCTTGCCTATTTACCAGGCCCTAGTGGTCATCACAACCTTTTTGAGTGAGCGAGTGCGATCGTCGCACTCGTCGATCACCAACGTCGAGGATGAACAACGAGGATGAATTTCGCTGCGGAAATTAGAGTGCCTGCAGCCATTTTCACATTTGCGTTCCTCTTTTCTGCTGTAATTTTTTATTATAATTTAATAATAACGATATTATGTCTCTAGCGCATAAAGTAAATATCTGAAAAAAGTCTACAATAATCAAGTCTATGGATAATAATTACTAAAGCTTTGAGGGAATAGTTTAAATGTTCTGTTAATATAACCAGAATCAACTAATCGCTAATTTTAGTTTTGTAAATATTATCTTTTCAATTATTACAAACGTTACTATTATTATATCTAATAATATTTATTAAATATATTAAATCAATACGCCAAACAAAATATATATAGTACATTGAAGAAAATTTTTAGTTGAAAATGGACGAATCAGAATTTTTTGGTTAAATTTATTAGAATGCTAGTTGAGATGACCAATAAATTGGAATTTTGGATTTTGATTGATATAATATTTCTGATAAAATCTATTAGAATTCTTATTTTTACTAGAATAATTATATCAATCAGAATTCCAGTTATCTCAACTAGAACTCTAGTAAATTTAATCAGAAAATTCTGATTCGTTCATTTTGTTTCCACGAGAATTACTATTTGATCCAACCAGATCATTTTTCTCAGAGTGTAGCTTTGCCAAACTTTTTAAATAATATATTACATTTAATACGTATGTAATGTAATATTATGCATACCGAATCCACTTAGAAATATATCATTATTATTGCATTCTGTTATTTCTCTCTCTCTCTCTCTCTTTCTTCATTTAAAAAATAAATCTAAAATTCCAAAGGGCATTCAAATTAGATGTTGATTGTCAGGAAAATTAGATTCGTTTGGCCATGAAAATATTTCTCAACGAGTCTCAGGATGTTCTTATGTCATTCAAATTACCGATGGAGATAAGATTGCGGGGTTAGCGGGGTCGTGGAGTAGACGTGAAATTTTTCCGGCCATCACGTTTGCTCAATAGCGAAGGGCGCGTTTCTCGTTTGCTCAATACGGAATCGCTTATCAGTCGCCCTCGTCTCGAATCTCGTTAGTCGGCCAGCTGATTAATTCCGGCGCTGCGGAAAGAGATTCAATATTGAAATATTTCTTTCGTATTTAAATTGCGTATGGGTTACGGCCGCACGAAAATATAATAGTCTCGGGGCAAAGCGAGGCGGTCACGTCCCGGTGCGATGAGACGCGCGTACAAAAGCAGAAGTATCGTATGTTCTAAGACACGTACGGTTGAAAACTTCAAATTGCCACCATGTCCCTCGACGGTTTTCAGGAAACTCAACACTCGCTTCCGGTGTACAGGCGTCGTGTCGTCGCTTTTATATCGATCGCCCTTCGGTTCGTATTATTCGCTGACGATCACACTGCGTAAGTGAAAAACAAGGTTTCTTTATGGAAATTGGATATTAGGTATGCAATGTTACAAAAAAAGAGAATTACATATGAATTTGAAGATAATTGTACAGAGAAAAATTATAAGAACTAATTGTAATGTTTAAATCTTAATTATAATTAACGTCAAGAAAAAAGAAAAAAACGTGAGGTTAATTTGACACGCCATGTTTGTCTCATTTTATACATGAAAAAGAATCGAGCGTCTCGGTTATGATGTTCGTTCAGCGAGCCGATAAAAATATAATCTGCCCCATTTAAAAGCTCATGACGCGGCTCCTCCAAGGGTTAATTGCAATCGCCCGATGAATATTCATCTCAGCCCGAGAGAAGATCGTTTTCGCCTTAAACGCCTCGCCGAGACGCAAATATTTCTCAGCGATGAACGATCGGGTGTTGAATTTAAGTTCTCCTTGGATTTCAACGACCAAAATTGTTCCCGGAGAATCTTTACATTTATCTTTTCGTGAAATTATGCGCAGTTTACATCAATCACGGATGTTCCCTGCAGTTATCCGACCGCGCGAACATGCTCTATTTGCCGTAAACGATGATAAACGATATAGTACTGTAACGTCAGTTGCGCGACGTAATTAGCCCCATTTTTTAAACAAATTACTAATTATAGCCCCGTTAATTTTCTTTGTAATAGAAACAATTTATAATAGTTCCGATAACGTGATGACAACAATAATCCGAAATAATAATTTAAATAATAATAGCAAATTGAAATTGTTCTTAATAATGAATAAGCTGGCAGTTAATTTATGAATACGTTATAAAACGATTAACGAATATTAATATCGTGTATATGTAGGGTAAAGCTTTAACAATTTTATAAACGTTCATACGTTCAGTTTTCATCAATTGAAAGCGAATACTGTTTATTCATTGGAGATTGATTGTCGCTGATACGCCGCAGTTACGAGGACATCTCTCGAAATGAAATACAGCCGTCGGTATTTCGTGATTGCTCGCATCGTGACCCGAGAAATCATGGGAATCACATGTTCGCGCATAAATTGACAGAAATGTCCGTCCATTTGATCGGTTGTTGATCGGAGTCGAAAGTTCGAGGTCGATCGATCGCGATAACAAGCTCAACAACGATCGACTTGCGCGATTGGTCGCGTTATAGCACATCGGCACTGTCGAAAGACACTGAATCTAATTATTTTGATTCGGTAAAGAAAAAAAAACAAGACAAATATGAGACGTCTGAGAGAGAGAGAGAGAGATAACGAATTTAGACTCGACACATATATTTCCAGATTCGAATGTGAAAAAAATAATCAATCAAAAATACAAATTTAGTTTTTTAATAATTTGTTAGAAGATTTGAAAGAAATGAAAAGAAGTACTTTAATTTATTACAATTTGCGTATGTGTTGAAGATTAATTTAAATACGGCGCAAATCTTGGAGAATGGGAGATGTGATTTTTCTTTTAAATGACAAACGAGAAACAGTTCGTCTGTCGCATACAATTCCTCGTCCTCAGAATGCGCAAGAGTCGAGTGACGCCTATCTGCACTGTAGACAAACACGTGTTTAAGTGCAGGTGCTTAAACGACGAAATTAGAAGAACTAGGATGAAAGAGGACGAGGACAAAGATGCGGATAAAGCGACGCGTGCACGCCAATTATCTTCAGATTTCTCGCCAATTTGTCTCATTTATTAGCGAACTTTCCACTGGAACAATCGCGTCGTGATCATTTTATCATTGTCGACTCGAGAAAATTTGAGATGACATCAGTTAAATTAGAAACAACTTATTGTTAGAAATAAAAGGAAAATTATATCTAATTGTATCTAAAAGCTTATTGATAAAAAATATTCGAAAGCCGTTATTTTGTTAAATTTCTCGATTTCTCCTGTCTTTATAAACTTCAACAATAATTATATCCCATTATTTTCCATCAGTAAGAAAATTGATAATCTCATTACCGTAAATCTTCAAAAGATTGGAGCTTACGAAGTATACTTTGCGAAGCATTAAATTATATTTTAAGCTGTTAATCTTTTAAAAATAAAAGCAAAAATTTTAACAAGTCTTATTAGCAAATTTTTGCGATCAACGTTTGAAGGAAAAGGTACAGTTTGCGTAATTAATGTCTTCCCAGCCTATGACATCATGTCTACTGGTGAGACATCGCGTTTATCTTCTCGGTTGTTTTCACATTCATGGCTGTAGTCGGACAAACCAGACTAGCCAATAGAGGGAGCTTTCCAACAAGAGACACAGAGTAACACGATGTGACTCGGTGAATCGTTGCATCCTTGTTGTTCGCCAATGTTAAATAAGAATGAGGTGATCGCTGTGTCGCACAGCGTCGCTTGTTGAAAAGCTCCCAGAGATTGGAGAAACTCGCGTATTATCGATAATTCCGTCTGACTACGACTATGGACGTGAAAATATCGAGAAGGTAACGCGCAATGTCAAAACAGGGATGGAAAGAAGAGAGAAGGCATTAATTGCGCGAACTGTACGACCGCGGAAATTCAACATTTAACGCACAACAATTCGTAGTTTCGAGGACAGTGATAGGCGCGGTTTTTTTTTTGAAAAAGTGAAACAGCGGCAGGAATTTATCTGCCGCATAGAGCTGCATCTGAGAGAGTGGCGGTCGCATTTAACGATGGAATTAGAGGGACGCAAAGGAGACGGGTTAAAAAGAAGCACAGAGGAAAAGAGAGAGTGAGAGAGAAAGAATAAGAGAGAGAGAAAAAGCGACCAGAGACGAAGAGAGAGAGATACGCCAAGTGGAGTCAAGTGGCGTAGGCTCCGACGAGGCGCCTAGCCTCTCAACTTATGCATCTGCTCACGGTGCAGCTTTTTTGTTGTTTGATCTCAGATTCTGTCTATCGTTGATCCATTTAACGCTCAAAAATTCGCTACGAATGTCAGAAACCGAACGCAGCTGCTGCGTCTGTATACATCTCTCATTGCCATGAATATCACAAAATAAAAATTTTTCGTTATGTCGGATATCGAAAATTGGGGCTCTGAAAAGATTCTAATATCATTATATAAAAATTTTGATCATAATGATCTCAATTAATGTATCATCTTTTATTATTTCTCTTTCTGCATTCACTGTTTTTCTGTAATATTTTATTACACATATGCAACGTTATTGGAATGATACAATTTGCGTATGTTGTTACATCGTTTCTCTGTCTGGTTGCGCATTTGTTTCATTTGAAATGTAAACAAGCACGCTTAAGAGAGAACGTGGATCTCTTGTCTCTGCATCTAGGCATCTGTCTGCTTTTGCAGTCTTTCAATGCAACGTATGCAACTCGATTCAAGGAGAAGAGATGCTCCTAATATGAGGACGGATAACTTAGTATTATGAATTGTTTATTATCTTTTTTATTATTTGTAAATATTTTTAATACTTATTTTTAAAATAACAGATTAATAATTCTATTTTTAAATAAATTAATATAATTTTTTATTACTTTTCCTAATTTTTATTTTGAATCACCATTGTCTTTTATAATACATTAATAATTTCTTTTTATTGTAGATAGACTAGAATATAAATTATGATATTTTAAATGAAATTATTTAAGTTTGTTCGGCAATTTTTTGTTTTTCTGGACGAGCGAAGCAGTTTATTTCTTTAAATTATTTCTAACATCACTGTCCGTTCATTTCAGCTATATTTTCTTGCTTTCATTAAGTTCTTCTTCAAAGAAGATTTTATCTCACACGGAGCAATAAAAAATTTCTTCATTTTCTTTCTGTTTTCGTACATATTTCTGGCGAACTTTACTAGTTTTTACTCTTTTTACGTGAATCTTGCACGATAGCCGTGGGCCACCTTTTTCGCAAGCCGCACGTGTAATGAGATGCGTCACGTTGCTTCACGGATGTCGCACGATGCACTCAATGACGAACACACGTTGTAACATCTGCATCGCATCGAATTCTCAAAGACATTCCCGTCTTTGGAATCGCGCAAGCACTTTCCAACTCAGCGATTCGGTTAAGTACGGAAGAATAATTTCGTTAGTTAACGCCAATTCTGTTTAAGTAAACCTTGTCAACATCCTGGAATTACAGCAATGCGTAGTAAACCTGCAATGAATATCTTATATTCTGAAAGATAGTTGTTATTTCAAATCCGATCAATCAATATTTATTTCTTTTTTGATAATATTATGTGATATTTGTAATTATAATTATATTCTACTTAAGTTACATTTAAATTTAAAAATATATATTAATATAAATACATTGAGAAAAAATATAGTAAATTTTAATAAATATTTAATACAATACTGCCAATTAAATTAAACATTTACTTACAGTAAATAAATATATCTTTATCTTTAATAAATATTTAGTTAGCAGTATTCAAAAATATTTATTAAATATTTATTAAATATTTATTAAAAGTGACTATATTTTTGCTCAGTGTATAATTTAAAAATAAAATACAACATAACTATGTATATAAATTGAATAATATAAATTGAATTCGCACTTGAAAGTAAGATGTTTCGAAAGGTTTATATTTTGTATATTATATTTATGTATACGAAGTTTTGTATACGTCGAATTTGGTTTTGCAATATTATCTCCTGATTTTCCGAATTGATATTCCGAAGTATCGACGTCACGTAGGTGCGCTGTAATAAAGACAAGTTGGTTGTACTTCCCAAGTAGAACATAGAAGTCATGAGGACATCACCATGACCTCATTCGTCACTTATAAGTCAATTTTTAGGTATCAAATGACGTCATGATGACGTTCTGTGATACCATTATGACTCCGTGTTCTACGGGCTGGTGCCGATTGTCGTCAGTCAGCCAACGTTTGCATTTAATGCATATCTTCCTTGTAAATTCGTCCTTGACGAACATTATGTAATAACGTTCTCTTATTATGTGTCGCGTCGTCTCGGGGAAGGTTTAGCGTGCAATTTAGCTAGCTGGAGTTAACGTCGACGACGATTGGTATTCTGAGCGCAGCGGACGCGGGGAACAATTGCCATCAATTTGCAGGCCGTCGTGGACACGCATTCCCGGTCGTATCACATGCGGGAGGCATCTGCGCCTTGAAAGAGAGGGAGTCCCGAAGAAAAAGCTCGAGCACTCTTCGTGCTGTACACAATTTAATCGCTGTAATAACAACGCTATAAGCGACGAATCGCAATATCCAGTGGAAACTTTACGCTAAGTATAGATAAAAACTGTAAAGCGTGTAGCACTTTATTGCGTTGCGATATTAAATATTTGAAAAAAGTTTTATAAAATATTTTATAAAATTTTTATGTAAGAGGGAGAATAAAGGTAGATACATAAGAATGAGGATTTTTATTGCTTGCATATTCAAAAGGATACCGATGATCTATTTTTACAATATTAATTAATAGAATAATACGAATTTTTGAAGTGTCTTTAAAATTTTTGGAAGAATTCCAAAAAGTCTCGATCGATTTCATGAAACGTTATGTATATAATATGTGTCCAGCGCCTCATAAACTTATTGTTACATTAACAAGAAAAACGTAAACGAGACCCAAACTGCTTCTAATTAATTACACAAGTTAATTAATTTCAAAATTGTTGTACCTCAGAGAGAGAGAGAATCCGGTGATGAATTCCGAGCGTAACATTGTCATCGTTGTGCATAGCGGATTGTACAACGTGCGCGGACGTGGAATAGAGGCGATAATCTAGTCAGGCGTAGCCTGCCAATCGTAGAACACAGCCCGAACGAATCCATTCGGTTATGCAATTGAAGGCAGGCGGGCGTGCGAGCGGAATGCAATTCGTGTAAATGCAACGCACGTCGCATATGTACGTAAGGCAGTGTTGCATTATTACGTGGTCACGGTGTTACATGTTTACGTGTACGTACGATGTCGGCGCAATTTGCGTCGTCGATCTCAGTACGAACCGCAGACCACTGCTGGAGAATGGAGAATCGCGAATGGAGTAGCGCGGTTTAATTACCACCACCAAGAAACGCGCGACCACCGTACACCGTAAACACGTTTTCACACGGAATTTTTAATGCGCGAAAGGTTATCCGCGCGCATATCCATGGCACATACAAAAGAATCCGCATACACACAACAGAGTTCGTCAAGTGTTAATTACCAATTGTTGTTGGTTGACGAGAGATATTCTAATCAATTTTTAACTACGAACACTTGGATCTCAATTCATTATTTTATACTCTATCAGCCTTTTTCAAATATCAATCTTCAGTTTTTATAACATATCGATTTCAGTTAATTCTCTTTTAATTTATGATTGTGCCAGCTACTTATAGATAATTTTTCAATCCGAATTTTAAATTTTCTTTTCTTTCTTAAACAGTATCTCACCAAATTTTTTCTTATTGTTGTGCACGTAATTATTTCCGTTAAAGATCTTTTCATATTTCCACATAAATCTCGGCACGGCGAAGTAATCTATATTTCGTTATTGCAACTCTTTTATCATTGAACTCTATCTATCGAATTCCAAATATACTGTATTATATTTCGAATATACTGTATTATATTTTCACTGCAACTATTTCGCACTGTAATATTTATTCTGATACAGTCTCGGTGTATGATTCCTGCAAATTTACACTCGTGTGCGCGCAGACACATACGCGAGGACACACTAAACTTATTCAACCCAACGCAGCAATAGAAAGTGACGGATCTGAATTTTTTCTAACCATCGAAATCCCTGCGCACGGGTACATACGATTACATTAGATGCGATCTCCGAACAAATCCAGGATTTTTTTTTCAAAATGTGATCAAACACGTTCCGAACGAACGCCGGTAGATAGAAGAGCCTGACGATCGAAAGCCGATATGCTTCTTTTGACGCAGCATCATGGAAGCGAGACACGCGAGAAAAGTGTTAAAAAACAGGATGCGACTGGCGCAGGTAATCGACGAACAAACGTTCCATTTTTTAATTTTGTTTATCCTTTAACAACCGTATTTTAATGTATTTCATCTTATTTGCTAAGTATAAGTCTTGTGTCTTCTTTCAAGAATTACTACTTTTTTCGTAAGTTCTACGGAATAATGGAGAAAGAGCTGCGTGAAACTCTTCTGATATCTACAGGAAATTTTGCAGAAATTTAGACGAACTAAAAAATAAACATGACGCTTAAATTGAAGATGGTATAAAAATAAAAAAATATATTATAATATAGCTACACAGCGTTTAATTTAAAATTAACGAGTAAAAATATTTTCGAAAGACAGAAAGAATAAATTATCGAATTACACAATTATACAGCACAGAAACTTGCAGCAATATTGCTGCAACACTTCCAATGTTACTGCATTATTGCTGGAACATTGCAATGTTGTAATATTGGTGGTATCATTTTTGTTGCATGGGATATCTTTTTCGTATTCTGTTATTTATCAATGCTTCTGGAATATAAGATTTTAATTTTTATCTTCCAACTTTCTGATAATTAATACCAGAATAAAACCATTATTTTAATATCATATTATGTTATTTTAAATTTTAATTATCAAGTAAATTTTATTAGCAAGCAAAAAAATTGTTTGTATTTTACTATCAAATTATTTTATTTTAAATTTTAATTTAAATTTTATTTATTTTACTAGATTTAATTTAAAAAAATGCTACATATTAAATGCTGTAAAATATGACATGAAATGCAATTTTTTTGCTGCTATATTTCACTGAAGAATAGCTACATTAAATTACAAAATGTATTATAACCAAGATGTGCGGCTTCTGTCACATCGAATTATACGAGAATCACCCCCGGAAGCTTGCATGCATTAATGCTAGGAGCAAGCAGGGTACATGCGATTTCCTTCTTTTCTTTTTGAAAAACCATCGAGGCCTTTGGTCCTCGGCAAAATTGCGCGATCGTGTCTGCTGGCTGGCGTTTGCTTCCGCTCGAAGTGCATCGCGAAGTGCACGCCAGCGAAGCTCGAGTGCCACCCCTCAAAATGCACTCGAAGCGACGATGCAAGATGTTGCATACTGCCGCGTCGTCACGTCGCCGTACGGCGTTCCTTTTCCCGCAGGGAAGACATCCCTCCTTTTGAAAAGAGAACACTCGTGGTTTTCGCCCTTTTTAGTGAAGGGCTAGAAGTGCGCCTGGTAAGGGCAAGGGCAACCAAACAAAGAAATCGACGCCATACACGAGGGAACCCTTCGCGCTGCCAGACCAATCTTGATCACGACCTCGCTTTCGGGCGTCTGCTTGTATAAAAGCCGTTTCCTTTTTTAATCTTTTTCGAACTATTATATCAAGGTTGGCGAATTTCGAAATGAATCTCTGTGTAGCCTTTATTAATATTTTAATTAGAAATGAACATTTGAGAGAGATATTTTAGAAAATATTTTTGAGTAATCGAGTTCGATGGAATTAAAGACATACTCTGAAATATTTTATCTTATATCGATTATATTTCCGGATTGACAATTTACCTTTATTGAAATATTGTTTCTTAATCGTTTAGAAATATTTATAATATTATGTATATTAATAATAACGTTAAAGCTCTAGAAAATTATAATTTCATGATTTTTTTAAAATCTAATGAAATGATATTTAAATTACATCTTAAAAGAGATGGGCTGTTTCATCTCCTCGACGGAAGCTAGTAAACGTATCTCTCCCTCATTATTATTTAATCTTTTTCTGTACCCCGTCGACGCCCTTCGTCTTCTTCCGGTCCCTCAATGTCGAAAGGCGGGAAATGAATTTTGCAGGAAGTGTCGTAGTCGTGTTAGGTGTCTCTTCATTCCCAGCATGGCTTGCATCCCCTATTCCCGATTTTAGATCGAATCAGGCGGAGTCATTAGAGAATCACGCAATTCCGCGAATCGTGCATCCGGTAAATAAAAGGCCCGACCGAGGGATCTCTCCGAAAAGTTTGATCGATCGATAGGAGGAGTGGTTTCCCGTATCGTAATCTCTCATCCACTACGAGCCCCTCTGTAAAACCGACGGAAAATTGCAATTCAGTGAATCAGTTAAATATAATGTAGAATCTCGTATTTCGAAGGAAATTATTTTACATTTGAATGAAAGCGCTTGAGAGAGATCTCTCGAATTATTATAAATTAATGTGATTTTTAACAAGAATAAAAGAATAAAAGAGCATTTACATTATATACATACATATTTTAAAATTTTTAACTAACTGTATAAATACTTTTCGTTTCTTTTTTATTTTTAAATTTAAAATTATATAAAGATATCCAATAAAAAAATTTAAATTATTAAATGAATTTATCAATTCAGTTATCAATTCAATCATATTAATTATTATCTGACTGCCATTAAACCATTTCACTTTTATATTTTTAATTACTTGAATAAATATTCCTTCTTATATTTTCTTATATGTTCTTATATTTTTACATTTAAAATCATAAAAATTTATATAAGTATAATTTGTCATTTATAAAGCTAATCGATCTAATTAAAATATCATATTAATCATTGCAGTTCTTTTAGATTTTCCATTATTCTGTACCAAATATATGATAACTTCTCGAGTCAATTTTTATAGAAAGATTACATTTTATATGACATAATGCAATGATTTTTCCTAATCAATTATTTTTAAACGTCAGTTTTTTGTAATAATTCGATTTTTCCGTAACGGCCTAATAATAAAAATCTCTTTTCGGAGTTTGTATATGTATAAGATATACAAGACTAACCGCGATAGAACGAAGGATTAACCGACGGTCAAAGCCCAGTTCTCGAGGATGTTGTCCTTGCTTGCGCACGAGCTTACACGCTTTTATGGTCGTTTACACAAGCGACAAGTTACACGCGCGGTAGTCCACGTTAAATCTCGTCGGTAGTAGCCTCTTTTCTCCTCTAAGTTGTATCCAGTTGAGAAAACTGTCATCCTTTTCGTTGATCACCGACCCAATTAACTTGTATGATGGTGTGTACTGTGTCACCGATCTCGTGACCGTACCCAGTCTTGCATTTCCAACTGTAGAAGATCACAGATACGAAAGCGCCTTCTCAAATTAGGTTATAGCTCGATTAGGATCTTTGCCATGATTTTGCCATACAAAAGGAAAGAGAGGAAGTCATAAATCGATTATCTAGATAAGAAGGAGGATCAACGATGAGATTGTGTCTTTTCTTCTGAGAGAAATGTTGATACTTTTTGTCGAAATTAAGGCAATTTAGCTATTCTTATTTAATTCTGTTTAACGTAATATATTGTTTTGATGGAATCTTTTGTGTGTGTGTGTGTGTGTGTGTGTGTGTGTGTGTGTGAAACAAAATTGGAATTTTTTAAGAAAGATGAAAAGCGGATTTTACATCGACATATCACGATATTACCAATTTATAATTAAAAATGACACATTATTATATTATATTAACAGCATGAAGACAATTATTCATTGATGCAGAATTAAGATTTTAATATTATCATTTTCATTATAGAAATTTTACAAAAAGCAATCTGTTGCAACACGTATAGTAATATATTTTATAAAATTAAATCACAATTTATTCATCAAATTATGTTCCATTTTCTCTTGAATTAATTGTATTGCTCATATTACGCTGAAACAATACATTAACGTGCAGTATAACGTGTATATATATCAACCTATGTATTTACTATGAAGTGAAGAAAAGCCTCTGAAATTTTAAACGTTTATTTTCTCTGTATACTATTTTTTTATTCAAGAAAAAAGGAATTTGAAGAGAAAGGTAGATGTCGAGCGGTGGCGATTTATGGCTGCGGAAGCGATTCTCCATGACAAACGACCATTTTAGAAGCACCATGGCATGTTATCCTCCTCGCATGTCATCCTTTCTCGCGGTTCCCAGTCGATAGATACACCACAGGTTTTCCCTTGCGCGATTGATACGGGAATTTTTCTAGAGAATAGCGGATTAAGTGAGGGAATGTTCTTTGTATAGCAAATCGACGTCGAAAAGAAGAAAAAGAAATAGAGAGAGAGAGAGAGAGAAGGTGGGAAAGGGAGAGAAAGGGGGGGGGAGGGAGGAGAGAGAGAAAGAGACCCACAAAGAGCGGAACCTTATTATTCGAAGGAATTTAATCTTTCTTTGTAAAATTGATAAAAATAAATAATTTTGTTTTTTGTATTTGACTTTTCTTTTCTGAAAAAAAGATATTTAAACGATAATTAGAAAAATTTAAAAACGACGAATTAAATTGTATGCGCAATTTGCATATCTATTTTTGGAATTAAAATAGTAACCACTCATTATCATTGTAACAGCATCTAGAAATGTACGCTGCTTTAATTAGAACGGAGAGAAAACTATTCACAAATTGATTATTAGCCTGTTTCTACATCGCACAATGAACACTTACGCTGCTGTAATGGCCCAACGCGAATTTTAATGTGCGATATTGCACGTGACTAGATTAAAGTTGTGTGATATTGTAATTATTACTGACTGTATTCCTTTGTTGCATTGCCATATTTGTGCACGGTTGCATAATCATTATTTGTTATGGCGAATAATTGATGAAGATGCTATTAGCGTGTATTTAGGCTATAACGAACCACAGGGCGAATTATATGACATATCTATTGTAATTTATCACAATGTACTATGATAACATAAAAAGATTGCTCTTTTATGTTTTAATAAACTCGATATCTTCGAAAAAGTTTCAACGAGTTTAGTCATGGATATATTGGACGTTAAAAGTTTATGCTAAATATCTGGATTGGAGATGAATTAATTTCCAAGACCATAAACAACATAATTCCAAGTTTAAATTAATGTCGAGTGCAGCTTCGTAGTTATTGAATTTACTTCAAGTTTATTTATTCAAGCAATATTATGCATATAGTTTAACTTATGATATTAAATTATTAACAAATACACCACAAAATCATCAAGTTTTAAGTCTTGAGACAGGAACCGTGTTTTTCATGTAAAATTTTTATTAGAGAACAAAATTTAAAACAAAATATTTTGTAAGGTTCTTCAAAGAGAAATATTAAATATATATAAATATAAATTATAATTATTTAATTAGATAAATATAAAAATATAATTACGTATAATATAACGTCGTAATTGAGGGAATTTCTTTTTTAGTTGCATATATTATAATTTTGCTACGAGCGAACTTTGTTTTTTAAGAGTATAAATATACCTATAAGAAGATCAAGTAGGAAAAGATCAACGCGGATGAAGCTTCACATCTTTTCGATTTTCTCCTCTTTTTTATGTTAATTTTACGATCGTTTCGAGCGACCACACTGGCAATTAGACCGTACCGCTAACTTTTAATATCTGCTAATAGCCCTTTTAACAGGGCGCGTAATCCGATTTTGCGTTTTTACGTCTACGCGTACAGCAACTCGGGACCTGGGTTAATTGCTCTAATTGGATGTACGATTACGTTTAGTATCGCGTAGAGGCATGCGCACACCTAATTTCTCTTTTCTCTTCCCTCCCCCCTTTTTCTCTCGCCTTCGCTTTTTGTTCTACACTACGTTGACTCGATTAAAAGTCCCTTTGTCGAGGCTTGTCGACTAAAATGGGCCATCTATAGGGAGAGAAAGAGAGAAGAGAGATAGAGAGCAGGGGAGGAACAAACGCATGCGACAAAATTAATTTAACGCGATATCGTATTAGCTTCTCCGGCTCCAACAGCGTTAAATTCCCACGCAAAAATGCACCGTGCGTTGCTACATTGCAGTTTCGAATGGCAGCATCGAGCTGCAGATAAAATCTCGCGTCAGTCCAGAGGTTTGGACATTATCACCTTGCTATCCATGTAACCTCGAGGACATTGCATCGCGCGTTTCATACATACACGCATATATATGTACGTACGACAATGAAATCGCCTAAGTAATCCCGTATATATCTTTTCAAAATTTCATCTCGATGGAAAACCTTTCTGTCGCGTGAAAGTTTGTTATATCGGCTCATACAATATTTGTAGCGAATCCATGGAACTTCGGAATATTGGGTCGCTCACTTCTCGCATCGACTGTTTTAGAAATAAAGAAGATGAAAAGACAGTTTGTTGTATCATTATTTTTATAGAAAATATGTAATTTAATACAATATTAAATCGATCGTTTGTTTTCTGAATTAATGTGTTAATTATCTGTAAATTTATTTAACTGGTTTCAGCCTTCGATTCAGCATTGTCTGTCAATTTTTATTATAATATGCATCATCTCTCTCTCTCTCTCTCTCTCTCTCTCTCTCTCTCTCTCTCTCATGTCGTAAATATTAAAAAAAGTGAAAGAAAATAAAATTTGAAAAATGCAAAAAACGCAGCCGATAGGTCAATCGCGTTAAACTAATCGGAATTCAGAAGCATAATGAACACTCCTGATCCCGAAGTACCTTCAATGCTTCTATTCACCTCTATATTTTGTGCTTAATACCGTGAGGCGCGATAATTCCGTATAGTCGGCATTTCGCTTTTATTCAGGGAGAGATGGGTTCCCGAGGATAGGTAACAGGAATTTACATAATCCCATTCCCTTGCGTCATATAATGCTGTCAGGTGGGAAAATTTTTGCTGAACTTGTCCGAACAATTTTGTTACTTTATAATCCTTTCGATCTTTCGATTAGGAGGAAAAATATGAGAAATCTACACTTCGAGTCATCTTTGCACTATTCTATCTTTATTGTAAATTTCAATTTGTTTTCTTCAAAATTTAATCTTTCCGGGAAAATTATGACTTTAGAATCAAATTTCTACCTTAGCGTGAATCCTAATTTGGTTTCTAAAAACGACGGAGTAGTCGACACTGTTTATATAAATAAAAGATTCTTTTAAAGAGAGACATTTTTTGAAATAACCATCTTCCCGAAAGAGGTAACAAAATCGCAATTTTACGTTTCACCTCCGTTAGAACTCCAAGAATCAATACATTTCATTTTATTTATCATACAGATAAAAGCTTCGGAAAAGAGCTTTATTCGCTAGGGAATGGTTCGACAAAAAGACGTGCGAGTGTAAAAATAAGAATCCTTGAGAGAATTGAGTTACATTAAAAAAGAAAATTGTATTATAGAAGAGGCGCGTTCTTTTTGTCGAACGTAAACGTGATCACGTGACTTGAGGACTTTTATGAGCATCATTGGCCATGCAGAGCTGCTTTGCAGAAAATACGAGTTTTCCGGTAATACCGCACTTATTGTCTCTCCTTTTTATGAGTCCCGAGAAGAGTCTCGAAGCTTTCCTATTTTGCGACGTGCAACGCGAAGGCGCACGGCAGATCGATACGATGTGCATCGTCTTCCACTTCTGTCTCTTGTTGGCAATTTATCTGTTTAAAGACACGGTGTTTGCTTTCGCAAGACAAAACATCGCGCGCAGAGTAAGGAAAAGCGATGATACGCGCATGAGGGGGTTTTCTATGACGCGTTCCGGTGGTCCCTGCCAGCCTCGTTTATTTCTTCACGCGAGAGAAGAATCCTACACTTCGAGATATGCACACAGGTGAAATTCGCTAGATGAATTTTCTCTCTGTTTACCAAGGGAAGCGCGGTTGCGGAAAATAAGGACACTTTAGACACTCTTGTACACAGCGATATTATTATATTGTACGTGTTAAGGGAATTAAATTAAAAACGCAAATATTAATTTTAGCCCGACATATTAAAATTTTAAAGTTTATGCTGAATTAAAATTATTATATGGAATAAAGAGATACAGTAATAATACTATAATAATCTATTATTAAAACGTAAGAGTTTATATTGGTCACATTAACTTATACTTTTGTCTTTTCTTTTAAAAAGATTAATTGAACGCTATAACGTGTAATTGTATGTAATTGTATGCCATGCAATTGCATTGATTGCAGAAATGGATTTTACAGGTTTGCATTTATCACTTTCATTTCGCCGTTATTATTTGGTATGCGTTTGTCTTTCTCTCTTTTTCTCTTCGCAGAGATCAACTTTCTCGTAGATATCGCCTGCGACCGCCAAGTCCTTAAAAAGAATCTGAACTTCTTGCAGGAATATTTTATTACCTCATTCGCGAGCTCCGGAAACTCATCTCTTTCAACTTACCTCGTACATCCAGGCCATTTTTTCTCTCTCCTCATTCCTCATTTTATTTCCACGTTTTTCGTCGCCTGCCGATAAGACCTGCCGTTTTTTTTTATCACACATATAATGTTCTCTCTCACTTTTCCTGTCTCATGAAACTAAAATTTGTTCAAGGAGTTCTACAAAAACGCAGAACACGATCCTTCGCTTCGAACGCGACTACCAATATTTTTACAGAATGTTCTATTCTTCTACCAGGCAGCTATACCTATATTTATATTTTTATATGGAAATATAAAAAGAGGAGAAAAAAGTCTTTTCTGCATGCTCTAGAGGGGAATTTAAAAGTAAAATATTGTTTCTGTCAAAGTTTAAATTTGGATACTTAATCAATTATAATTTAGAAAATGCGATTACTTCAACCGATCTAAATAAATGTCACATTTTTCATTTTAGCCTCTGAAATTTCCTGCAATTAAAATGTAATATCTGTAACACTTTACATAATAATGAGATTATCTTTAATACCACTGTTTCGCAAATTATGGAAATTTTTCCTTAGCTTAATAGAAATATATCTTTCTTGTTTTTAGGTTAAATATATTCAAGAAGTGTTTAATTTTCTTCTCAATTGAAAGCAATTCCCAAGTGCTTTCCCTAGTAACATTCCGAAGCTTACTTTCCATAGAATTCTCGTTTTACTAGAAATACTTGTTCGAGGTACTGGCTAATCGCGAAAGTTCAGCATTTTCTTTCCGATTAGAAGGGACATTAATCAATCAAATTATTGATGAAAATGACAGAGAAAGGATTTTTTAATTTATTGCTTGAGTATATATAATTCATAGAGTTTGCCGTTTGGTGTATACATATATATATTGTACATAAAATTTTCGTTTATTCTCGCCATGCTGAAAGTTGTTCGCAAAGAAATAATAAAATTTGTCGAGTCTGAATATCTTACGAACGCTGTAATCAAATGAGAAATTACGTCTTTAAAGTAGCGGTCGCGCGTTAATTATCCTTTTTTATTATTATATAAAAAGTTTTTATGTAATGATACATTTTTTGTTATATAAAAGAATAAGCAAGTATGACTTATTTTATTTATTGAATGTGAAGACAAGAGTTACTTTTAACAAAATAAAACGATCTCTCCTAATACGACTTGTTATTCAACATTAGACTCATTAGATATTTATAAAAAGATTATTCTATGTTTGTTTAAATTATCTTACTCTTAAAGCCCAGGGAGATATTTAAGAATGTTTGTTCTTGTGGATTTTCTTCTATATACACTAGGAAAATATTGCAAGCTGTTGCGGAAAGGTCAGCTCCTTTCGATTACGAATGTTTCTTTCGGTCGAGAGAGCAACAATAAAGTCTACCCGAAGGATCCGAGAAAGATCCGGGCAAAAGATAATAAGATGGCTGAATCACGTGTTACGGACGTGTTCGAATTTTATGTCGACCTTGCAGATTAATTTAAAGAAGCTGTAAAATATCGTCAATATTATCATTGACTTGATTGTAGATAGAATCACTGCGACGTATTCATCTTCGAGTAAATACGGTCGCAGATGTCAAATAAATTTGCTTGTAATCGTGACTTCGAGATGTCAATAAATTTACTTGGAAATGCGTTCTTTTGTTACTCTCACAAATCTATTCGTGTGCAAAATGTGAAAATTTCCAAGTAAATTCTGCGTTGAACTTTGAGAGGGATTATTTCTTTATGATTTGCTAATAATCCTTTATTGAATTTTTTAAATGAAGTATAAGCAGTATGGCTTGTATTGGATATTCAATGTTCTAAATATAATTTTAATTTAACACTGCCAAGATATTTATTCAGCGCTTACCAGAAAATAAATGAGATTTTCGCTTAATTTGATTATTTTACAGAGGAATTAAATCTATTCCCATCGGAATTATACATAATAATATCTCGATTATAATCATTATTATTCCAATACTAAGTTTGATTCTAATTTTATTTATAATTCAATTTGAATTTTCTGAATAACTGAAAAAAAGATCTCTTTTTTTAAGCGTACTTATCTATCGATCTGTACATATTTGCTGATTATATTGTTTGGGTTAATATGATTAAAAAGCTTTAAAAGATAAAAAATAAAAGAATTTCACAGAAAAAAACCTTACCTTAACAGACGAAGTCATCAAATATCATAAAAAAAGATTTAAAATAAAATATAAAAAAAAAAATAAATTACATTTTTGGCCAAAAAGATTCAAACAGACAAATAGGGTTAAAGAAAAGTTTCGCTGCAAGATTTATTAGAGATCACTTTTCTGCAGAACTGGACGCAAATATGTAATATATTACATATGCAGTTTCTCATTCGTGCAATTGCGGGATCGATGGCTCACTCCTTTTTTCCTATTTATTAACGCTCGTCCTGGTACTGTCGTATAGCGCGACGACAAAGGCTCAACGTTAACTGCGATGTGTGATGCGACATGAGGGTGTCTGTAAACCGCCATGCCTCATCGAAACAACGATGGGTTTTCGTTCCGCTCCGAGCGATTCGAGAGCTCACCGACGACCGATCCGATTCCGTGTGATGAACGGTTCGATTCGATTTGACGCGCTTTTATACGAGGACGAGCTTTATTGTCCCGCAGGATCTCTACTAATTAACTCTCTACCGCACAGTTACCTACGAACAACTACCCAAATAGTTACTACAAGCCGTACTTCACTATTGAAATCCTGTCAAGTTAAACAGAAATCATATCAAATTAAAAAGTAAATCGAATCGGCAATTTAAACAAGTAAGTATAATATATAAGCTATTAATTTCAAAATTAATCAAGATATTAATTCTGAGATATATTATTAAATAAAATAAATAACAGTTTAGAGCATTGATTTAAAATTAAATTACGTTAATAATCTACGAATAAAGAGATTGCTAATTTTGAAAAGCGGATGAACGTTTATTTAAAATATGTTTTGATGGAGCATTGAAGTAATTACGATGAGAGGATTTGAGCAGGTTGCAATACGATGCAATTCCATTTTCGCATCGCATAGAATCCAGCGAAACTTCGAATTGATGCAACTTGACTATGCAGCCGTAATCGCATCGTCAGAGCGGAAGATTGATGCGGCTGATCGTGAAGGTTTATGGTAAATCTCCGCGGTACATATAAACGATTTAAAATATTAACGTCTATGGGAATTGAGAGAATTATTGGAAAAAAGAGTATGCTGATATTACGTGTTCGATGCGTCGGATGGTAATAGTTCTACTTTACTCTTGCACACTAATTAATTCGAACACGTGGCTGCGGAATCGAGCGATTATTATCTACACAATTACGGTCGCAGTACGTTAGCGCGGGGTGAAGGAGAGGGGGAGGAGAAGGAGAATCTTCCTAATATTGTCTTGGGATAATTGGATCGGTTCTCGTTGAATCGACAGGACAGACGAGATATGGATGGGAAGTTTCACCAATCGCGAGACGGAGACCTGCTAGAAAATTCCCAGGAAGATGTAGAATGTTTGAATAGACTGGAAATTGAGATCAAAATCAATCCTACATATGTTTTACAGTTATATTTTTTTCAAAAAATGAACGACAGAAAGAAAAATCATGCTCCGTAAAAGAATGCGAAAATTTCACGTGGATTTCATTTTTATTTTTTAATTTTTCATGGGAATAGCTGCGTAACACGTCGATGATTTTATTTTCTAGTAAAATAATTAAACAGCGAGACATGAAATCACGACCCGAGTTCGATCTATCGAAGCTCTTCGGGTCCGTCAACCGCAATATATATTCGCGTGGAAAAACGTGTCAATAAGCGCTGACAGTGGCATACACTCGGGCTGTGAACGAGATTATTGACGGAGTGATCACAGGACAGTTTAGGCAGTATTTCCCTCCCTCCTCCCCCCCTCTCTCTCTCTCACTCTCTCCTCCATTCGCCTTCCTCTCTTTATCCGTTCATGACTCTTCAAGGATGCGCTGAATAGGATCGCAATCATTGTCAGAGGTCCTCGAAGCCACTCGTGGCACCTGTCGTTATCTCCTGTTATCTCTATCTCGCTTTATTTCTCTCGAGAGGTCTCTGTCCGTCTCTCTCGATCGACGATTCGCCCGATTTATGAACTCCTCCGAGCCGTCAATTGCACCTCGATATCGGCGAGATACTTGACCACTTCGATCTGTCGTCCGCAAATCCGCGTCGCGCGAAAAAGAGCTTTCGATATCGCGATTCACGAGAGTACCCATGGAAATAGGAATCGGAGCGAGTGTCGAAATGAATCGAGTGCTGTCAGCACCATGGCCGAGTGCTGGTTTTGTATCGCTATTCACGATCGCTTGACAATGTTGTATTAAATCAACGAATTGTATCAATTGCAATCCTCCGCAAGGAGTGAATTCCATTGTTTCTCTCCTTTTTTAAATATATTTTAAATAGCATATTCGACTGCAAAATCATGAATGAAAATTTCGGCGACTTTACTTTTCTCTCAATTGTTATTTCGTAACGATATCACTGGATATCTCTCTTTTGCTTATGGTGTATCATTATTGGGGAAATTTGGATAACTGCAAAATCAATGTGACACTGCTATCAACACGACTCTTGAATTTTCGACCGTGTTTTCTGAATAAATGAATTAACTCTTCCACGAAGCGCTCATCATCGATCGTGTCGAGTGCTGTCATCGCCAATCTCCGCGGTTGTCATCTGGTCCGGACGATTCGTGGAACGTTTCGCGGTGGCAATTGCGCGAATATCGGGAGGTGAAGGGGGAAGGAAAGCCCACTTTGGAAATCGGACGCTGGTGTTTTATAAGCATACTGCAGCTATATAGCTGTTGTATGCACGAGTACAACGACAACTTAAATAATATCATCCTCAGTTAGAGCCATGTTTTACATCATGAAACATTTTTCCCTCAGTGATTTGTGCAAAGAAGCGTAAAGTATAAGGCAAAAATGCAAAGAAAAAGGAAAATGAACTGATTCGCAAGCCAAGCGATCTGAGATAATTGAAAATAAATTTAATATGAATTTAATTGAATCTAGATGTATATCGAAACGTGATTTTTAGTTTATTTATGTAATAGTAGAAATATTGTAATATATATTTATTGAATTTTAACTTGTATTACAAAATTTTGTATTATTTTATATTTGTTAGAATTTTATTTGTAAAAGAATATACAGTATAGAGAAATATCTATTATATTAGTAAAGAGAAAATATATTATGCAGAGAGATGCAATTTTTTAGATTCGTTTAAATTTACGTTTTACTTATCTTCAATAGATAATTCATAGCTTTTAGCCAACGAAAATTTCGTTTTTTCTTTTTACTTTTGATACACACGCGTTTAACGAGTTCTTTCGGGCATTTTATCCGAAATATGCAATCAACACCTCAATCTCACTTCCTGTCGTAAATATCGACCGCGAGACATTGACGTTGCTTTATCGCAACAATTGTCATGTTATCGAATGCGTAACATTTCTCCCCGTTACTATTGAGAATTAATGCGAATGTTGCGATGCATATATGTGCGCTAATTAGCGGCATTGACGCAAATGCTTTATTCGCGATTGATCGAACCTGCCTGTCTGTTCGAAGAACCGCGAAATCGAAAGTGCTCATGAATGCAATCCAATGACAGCTAATTACCTATATATTTGCGCTCTCATTTTACACTATTGTATCAGCATTTCGTTTATCTTCGTTTTCAATTTCGCAACGTGTATTAGTACTATCTATTTGCTATTCTCTCTTCCTTGCCTTAGTTTCCTCAATAACATCATGGAACAAAAAATTTTGAATTTACTTACGAAAAATCTATTGTTAATTTTATCTGATATAACACCGTTCTCTTAACGTCTATCATTTATTTTTTGCTTAAGTCTCTCTTTAAACATAAAGAGAATAATTTTCGCATGATTATCTGTTATTCATCCACACGAATGTTACCATTCTTTTTGATATAATTTTTTTATAAAAGAGATCCACCGTTCTTTATCTGCTTTGATGTAACTAGATCTATATTCATATAAAAACTATTCATATAAAAAATATTTGACTGTGTGTGTGTGTGTGTGTGTGTGTGTGTGTGTGTGTGTGTGTGTGTGTGTGTGTGTGTGTGTGTGTGTGTGTGATATCTCAATACAACATGCAATTTTATTAATCTGCTAACAGTTAAAAATATTATCTTGTGATACTCTTTAATTACAGAGCGCACGTGCTTCTTGCATAAAGAAAATGAATGTCGAATTTTTAATTTCTCATTAAGCAGATCCAGGATAAATCGGTCTGTCGGGAGAATTAGCGGATACGTCCTCGTTAATTAACTTATAAATTAATTAACTCATCGGATTATTCGCACTACACATTGTCGACTTTTACGATAAAAAAGGGTAAAAGGATTGTCTCGAGCACCTGTCGGTTTTTTTCCGTTCATTCGCGTCTATGCATTATTCGAGTGTTATATCGGGCAAATGTAAAAGCATCGAGAGGACGAAGTAGAGTTGAAAGTGGAAAATTAATATCCTCGGATGATCTATTGTTTCATTTTACGGCTTATTCGTTTCGCTGCCGACTTCTTATCGTCGCGCGAATAAATTCAGTTCGCAATTTTTTCAGCTTCTCACTTCGCAAATATAATCTTTCTACTGAAAATTATATTCTATAATTTCGATTACTTGTCAATTACTTGTCGATCTGTAAGTCTCTATATAAATTTTATATTTATAAATAAAATTAATTTTTTAATAACTAAAGCTCTCCTTGAGTCAAATTTTTGCATCTTTTATACATAATTTTTTATTAATTAATTTTCTATTAAATATTTTATTTGGATAAAATTTTTCTAACTTTACATATATAGAGTTACAACTCCAATTGTAAAAAAAAAGATTTGCCTCTATTTCGAAAAATCACAAAAGTTCATTTTCGTCTACAAGATCGGAGTACCGGATGGGCCACGACCGTATCCTTCTCGCGAATAAATCATATTAAAGTTACAGTTATATGTCGACACGCGCGCGATAGCGTTGTGTCGCTCCTCTGAAATTTACGAACTCACGAATAAAGAAAATTGCGAACGGTGCAGCTGGAACGGTTACGAGCGAGCTGGGCTGCATCTTCCGCTCGAAAATTCGTACCCACCATTGTGATAAAATTTGCTCATTCTTATAAGATCCGTTCCATCCCAAGGATTGAATTTTTACGTATTTTATAGTAATGATGAAAGTGAGTAACCGTTCTTGTAAAATGCTACCATAAAATATGGTTCCCTGAGGAAATATCTTAAAATAACTGTGACATAAAAAAGTGTTTTTATTTCAGATCTACTTGTATGATAACATTATCACAGAAAATTAAATTTATATTTTAACGATTATGAAATACATATATATGTCAAATATATTATTAAATAATAAATTATATTATATTAGCTTATTAATTATTATACAGCAAAAAGTAAATGTTAATTATTGAAATTTTATTATCACGATAAGAGAGTCATCTTTTTTATTTCTGCTTCTTTCTTTAAAAATCTTTTAGTGTTAAAATTTAGTGTTAAAATCTTGATTTTTATTTCTTTTTAGGAGTTTCTAAAACTGTCTCAACTTTTAAAAAATTAAAATTAGCATTTTTTACGGACATATTTTATCGCAATAGAAGCAACAGCGTAAATGTCACGCGTGATTATTATTAAAGTTGCCAAAAGACGATATATTAATACAATATGACGATAGAGGCAGCGAACAAGACAAGTTGTAAAGTTCATTCATCAAAGTTTGGGAGCAAAACACTCCCAGGGGACGCTTATACATAAGAGGCGAAGGAGGCATTACACGGCCGAAGTTTACCAAATTTGCTTTACTCTCAGTGGCTTATTGTCACCGCAGAATTTGCATCGTTGTCTCTTAACCTACCGCGTTGCCTTCTTCAAACTGCTTAGTCATTTCATATGCAATATGACATTCTTTTCTTCGTGAAATATTGGTAGTGCACAAATTCAATAGCAAAACAGACTGACAAATATAACGAAATTACCGAGAAGATTCGAGGGGAAAAAGCAGTCGAGTAAGGAATACATGAATATGCAATTTAAGTATTTAAGGGATGTAATAATAGAGTCTTAACATGCATGTTATGAATTCTTAACACGCATTTGATAACTTATAAATTAAAATATTTATAAATTTATAAGCTCTCTATAATAATGATATCCATTTAAACAGCTTTAATTTGACAAGAGCTTTGTGTCACATTTTTTTCCTAAATTAATAAAATATTTTACAAAAACAGTAAATTTATTTTAATACGGATTAAGAGTCAAACAAGATTTTTTTGCGCATATTTACGGTAATTGCCGAATTGTATTCGACAATTTACGCGCTTTTGATCGCACAGGAATTTAGCAATAAGTTCAATGAAATATGCAGTCGATTTTTCAAAGGATAATCCTCGCAACCGGGCTGCGTGCCGTCGTGATAATTCAATCGAAACTCGCATTGTTTTCCTAATCGTGGACAATTAATAAAATATACACGCTTTAAATTACTTTAGCGCACAGCGCTTTTACGCGCCATCCTGTAATTCTCTCAATGCATATATTTATCTCTCTTGCTTCGCGGTGTTCATTACCGATTGGCCGCGTAATGAATACGAGACGATGTTGAAGGCATAATATTAATGGCGTACGCGGATGCGGTTTCTCTTGCGAAATTAGATGCGCCCGAATGCACGTGGAAACTACACGATGCAAACTGTTTCGTGCAAGCTAATTGTGGATGCATCGATAAATGATCAGTTAAATGTCAAGTGAAACACGATAGCTATTGCGCCGAGCTTTAATTAGGTCACTAAGAAATAGAGAGAAACAGACAGATAGATAGATAGATAGATTGATAGATATCACGCTATTTATTAAGCGCTTTGGATGAGAGAGGATCCTTTTTTAAAAGGGCTAAGATGTAATACAAACAAGTTTATAATATAGTTGTTACATATCTCAATCAAATAAACTAAATAATGAAATATATATAAAATAAAATGAAAAGAAAAAGTAATTAAATATAAAGCTAAAGAGCAAAGAAAAAAATAAAAGCTACATAAACGACTAAACAAATAAGGAGAGAGAGAGAGAGAGAGAGAGAGATTTGTGACGAGTATACAGTATTGTTTCTGCACATACACAAAAACGCGACCTTATTTGAGATACTATATTTGTTTCTTTCTCTCGTATGTTTTCCTTACTTTTCTTCTCTGTTCTTAGTCTTTTATTATTTTTTCAAGCTAAATACATTTCGACAAGTTCTTGTACATTTCTTACATCCGCTCGCGAGGAATTTTCCGAAGCACAAGATAAATTCTTTTGTTAATGATTACTGTCGATGTCTCGTATCGAGCCAAGGATTACTGACATGTAGATGAACGCGTTAAATTAAGTAGACGGACAGTGAGAAAACTCGCTTCGCGCGCTGTTGGTGCGAAATATGCTCGCTGATTTAAACGAACGTCTGCCCCATTTTATATGAGGCGAGCCGTAACACCGTAACTATCAATTTACCTATTTGTCCAGACGCCTATTCGTCCATTAATCTCCGTCGGTTGTCTAACGGGCGCTAAATTGCCCGTGTACGCGCACGATGTTGATTCCTTTTTCTTCATTTGTCCGTCAGATATGGGGGGATGTTCTCTATTTTTAATATATTACTGATTAATGCGATATGTAGCATTTTGTTTACCAACGCGAGTTATAGGCGTAATTGGATCAATTAAATGAAAGTGTGCTGTTTCTGTAAATCATTAATTTCGTTAAACATGAGTAGCGAAAGAAGAGTCTTCGTAACAGTAACTTATAATGATGTTTGGAGAAATGAACTTTTACTTGATTGCACAATGTTTTACGCTAGTTCAAAGAAGAATATTGCAAATATTATTTTAAAGCAGTATTTTCTTTTTTCCTTTCTCGCGCAATTATGTCTTCGCTTCGCTCACATTTCTTTCCGATTCTTTCATAAATACTATTCTAAAGGTGACTCTATACGTCAGTAGTACTGATAAATAATATTGAATAATATTAACAGTATGCATCAATATTTTTAATATTTTTAAATCCTACATCAGTATTGTTGATAATCTATTTCATTTTATTTTTACGTATATTCTCAGATAGCCAAGTCTGTAGAAAGCAGATTTTTTTAAATGTCTGCTATACACTATGCACAAAATAGCAACAGAATTGTTACAGAATTAGATGTACATATTACTGTTGACAGACTGTTAGAAAAAAACATAACAGAATCTCTCTCAGATAATGTCGGCAGGATCTGCTCAATTTCTGCCAACAATTTGCCTTCACATTTTGTCGATAGGCGATTTTAACAGAAGCCTAATGCGGACGCAGTTGATGGCAGACTGTCGTCATTTTCTGCTCAAATCTGCTGACAGCCTGCTAGAAGACTGCAGACATTTTGCTATTTGGATTATTTATTGCACTGTGACATTCTGTGATATGGATCTTAATAAAGCGATACTGATGCTCGAGAATCAAAATCCAGATCACTGTCAGTATTCTACGTCAATTCATTAATATTAATAACACACGATCAATAATATTGTCGGTATTTAATACTGACAGTATTATCAGCCATGTAGGATCACCTTTATATGTTTCCATTCAGTACAGATTTCCAAGGGACATCCTAAAGACATCTAAAGGGCGTCTCTATGTCCTCTAATCGTCCTAAAGAACGTTTCCAGAATGTCTTTAATAAAATGCTATATAGGTTATAAAAACGTATTTCGCTAGACTATGTATAAAGATGACGGAGTGTGGGTGTATATGTACACACGCGTGTATGTCGCTTTCCGAGGAAAGAGATATTCACTCGAGGACGATGATGGAACGGGGTGATCGATAGGGAATTTACACCGAGAAATAATATCCTTCCGCTATGAGGCTGTAGACTTGTTCACGTCGCAAGCTCCAACATGCTCCAATATGCTCCTACCATAACTCCTACTCACTCTATCAAGCGCGTTAGAGTGAGTAAGAGTTATGGTAGAAGCATTTTGGAACATATTAGAGCATGCGACGCGAACAAACCTCGTGTCTATCCTGTCGCATATGCGTATTCGCACGTTGCAAACTGAGAATATCTTCACCTTCACGTATATTTAAAATGTCATCTTTCTAACGCGTGTGAAAGATACTCCGGTAATATCTCATCCGCAAAAACGTTATTCAAGTCACGACTGACGTTAATTTCGCTATTACGGGACATACCTGTGGCGCGGACCGTACGTTGGCAAAATTACAATGGAATTTACGGCTCCGAACTTTCCAACGGTTACGAAAATGTCGAGATCTAAGACCGGAAGCAAGAGTGACACAGGAAACATCCTAAGTACGCGAAAATCTAATGTTGAAAATTTAGAGCGTATTCAGAAATTACGCGCTAGCTAGGAAATTACTTTTCAAACTATTCTATATAGAGAAGAGTTGCTAAATGCGTACCTCACCAATAGTTTTTTATATTATTTAATGTAAACAATATTTAATGATAAATAGGGCAACCAAAATTATGCTGTAAAAATCTCTTTTTAAGTGCCTAAAATATGCTCTGTGAAATAGAAAAAATGCTCTAAAGAAAGAAATATATCCCAAAATTATGCTGTAAAAATCCCTTTTTAAGGGCTTAAAATATGCTCTGTGAAATCGAAAAAATGCTCTAAAGAAAGGAATATATGCATTTGAAAATTACTTTTTATCGCACAAATTTTCAAAATATTAATTAAGTTTTTTACTTATAATAACGTAATCATAAACTTAAATTAGAAAACGATATGAAATATACAATAAAAATAGATGAAATATGTAAATATTATGCATGTGTGAGCGAAATATGCAAAAATATGCTCTTATGTGTGAAATATGCAAAAGTATGCTGTAACATATAGGACTCAAAATGTATAATTCCTTATGAAACAAATTTGTATTTAATTTATTTCTTTATTAGTCAAATAAAAAAAAGATGCCCTATACATATTTTGTTTGCCCTATAAGATATTACTATTCGAGTTCTACTTATAATTGCATTTTAAGACTAAAAAAGATTTTGGAGCGCGGTTTGTAAAATCAAATATGTATATATTATAAATTCACACAGAAATATTTAAGCACTAAAATCCACTTTGATTGAATATAGGAGATTTCTCTTATTTAATTAAAATTATTAAATTGCTTTAATTTAATATGTGATATTACTACTCTAATTCTATTCATAATTACGTTTCAAGATCCAAAAGGATTTCAGTTTACAGAATCAGATATGTATATGAAAATTCACATATTAAAGATCCACTTCAACCAATAGTTTTTTACTTAATTAGATTTATTCTTATCAGTATGTCCAATTTAGGATTATAATTGAAAATGTTGAAACCATTGAAATTTCGCGTAAACTGCACAATTCAGAAAAGAGACGTTATCAAGGAAGCAAGTACGAAATGGTACTTGGTACTATTTGTTTGGACATCGCAACAATAACTACAGAAACAACTATCGCGAGGTTAGAACTATGTAGGACGTGAATTGCAGACACTTCCACTTGTCACTCTGTGTAAATACATCTACCAATGTTGATTTATATTTTTAAAAATTTCGTTTATATTTCAACCATATATGTTTTGAAATTCGAACTTTGACATTTCTAGACACGCAGGCTATATTTGAGTCGTTCGGTATATTCGCGAACAGTTCGGCAAAAGTTTGGCACATTTTCGCCTCGAGGTTGAGAACTGCACGAGAAATTGTACGGGTATGCGCAGAAAATCACGCGAATTGCATCGGAAATGTTGATTCATACATCGGAAAGTTCCATGATGTATCGATCAGTGTCAGATCGGTTCGCCTAATTAAGCGATATGTTCATCGTTTTAATAAAACAGGCACGTAAACGCGAGCGATGATGCGCCGCGGCGATACGAGTAATCATCATCGTCGATGATGTCGAGTCCTGTTTCCCATTTCCGACATTACCCGCGGGCAGCTGTTAATAATGTAAATTGTCGTGACCGGCTTTCTGTCGACATAAATCGCGCGTATTGACGCGAATCGGATCGCTTCATCAAAAGTCGGATGAGAGTTAATCGCTACATTTAATACTGACATACGCGAGCGTCATTAAATAAATGACAAAATTATGAATAATGAGGATAAATTTACATACAGAAAATTTATCTCGCGAGGGTAATAAAAAGGGCGATAAAATAAAAATCATGTCTCTCTCTTTAATTAATTTTAATACTAATGAGACGAAATATTTTTGTAAAAACAAGGTATAGATGAGTACAATAAACAAAATCAGATAAAATAGTATTTTTAATAATAATGAAACAAAAATTTATATGGAAACTCTGTTATAACCAAATTGATATTTAAAATAGGAAAACAGAAATGCGCGTGGAAGCAAATAAGAATATATAATCAGAGTAAAAAATATTTAGAGTTTCTTGTAAAATCTAAATATTATTCTAATTATATTATTATATATTCTTATTTGCTTCTACATACTTTTCCATTTTACATTTCTATTTCACAGTATGTATTTTATTGATTTCATATATATATATGTACGTTTATAAATTATGGAGAGAAATTTATGAGATGTGACATCAAATAACTAAAGGAGAAGCACGCAATAAAATATAAACAGACATCTTGTGCGGGGAGTGTACTGTAATTATGCAGTCGCGGCTGTAGAAACAACTCAGCGGTAGTCATCATTGCGCGAAATGATTAATTCCACTTGTACGTTAAAGCACTTCAAAGATCTCGAAGTCTTGACACAGATTCTACAGAAGTCGGCGATGACATCGCGGTTTTAGAAATAGAAAGAGAGAAATAGAGAGAGAGAGAGAGGGGGGGAGGGAGAGGAGTACTTTTAATTAACTTATGCTGCTGCGTTTTGTTAGTTTATACCGAGTGCTCCTGTTATTTCGCATTTTTGGAATATTTCCCTACGGCATAAGAAAAGAGGAAATAATCCATCTCTCGGAGTTGTAAAACTTTTCGTATCTTTTCGTGTGCCGAACTCGCGGCCGCCGAGAAACTTAAAACATGTTTTACTTGCGACCTCGTGTAAATAACAACTAGCTGAAAGCAAGGACAGCGGTTTCTTGTGCGGGAAGCATAATTGCAGAGTTTCACGGAAGGACGACTTAAAACAAAAAAATTATGATAAAGCAGAAATAAAAAAAATTTTTGCTTTTAGTGATATTTAATTTTTTCCAGAATATACTTATAAATATGAGCAATTTATGTTTGTAATATGATAAATTATATAATACAGTAGATTTATTTTTTGTAATATGTTTTTGTAAGAGAGAAAAGGTTATGAAATATACACGATTTTGTTTCAGGTTAAAAATGAAATTTGGTGAAAATCTGGTTGAAAATAAAATTATTTGAAATTAGTGCATATTTTTGAATTAAATAGTACATATGTTTGAATGGATAATAATGGTTAATCTTTAGAGGGAATTTATTAAAATCTTACAGAGAGAGAGAGAGAGAGAGAGAGAGAGAGAGAGAGAGAGAGAGAGAGAGAACTTTTCCTTATAGGTAAAGTTTCTTATGATTCATTATTTCATTCCTTGCATCAAAATATAATACTGTTTCAGCGTCACTATATATGTGTCACTATAGTGGCTGTCCCGTTTTAATAAAGGTTAAATCAGGATAATTACAACAGTATATATAATACCTAAACAAAGAGAAATTTTACAAAGAGAGAATGTATGTTAGAGAGATTAACAAGTTCTTCGAAGCGTAAACTCTGTACACACTCTTTTACTTTTATATAAATTACCACATACAGAATTAAATTTTATTAAAAGATTATTTTATCTCAATTAACACGTGTGGGATTTAAATGGTTCCTAAATATTTAATGAGATATTTAGGAAACATACTTCCTAAGTATATATCTAATGTTTTATAATCATATAAAAAGCATATATAAAAGACCAACATGTGCTATTTAGAGTTATTATATATATGTAACATATAAATTAAAATATATACAAGTTGCTACACGCTAATGTAAATTCAAACAGATAAATTAAATCAATATCAATCAAACTGCTTGATTAATGAAACTAAAGTATCCGACATATTCCAATCATTGATCAAATATAATGTTGACGCAGTTTTAAAACATTACGAGCGCGACGCATTTCTGTCGTTTTTATTCGGCGATCGCGTGTTCCTAGATAATCAGTAAATAGGTAAATACTTGAGCCGTGTGAGCACAATCGATCAGGCGAAGTTTATTTAGCGTTTATCGAAGCCGGACTGATCGTCTTAGTGAGCGCTGCGTAAATATTTACCATTTATATAGTCGTGCTTGTCCTCCGCGTCGTTGGATCGATCGATCGATCTCTCATATGGGAATATTCCCTTCATTTGCAGCTTAAGAACCGAGCAGCCTAGCGGCCTGGACACTGGCGGGGTTCGGCTGGAGCTGAGTAAGGCCCTCGATCTCTGGGCCAGGAATTCGAAGCTCACCTTCCAGGAGATCAACAGTGACCATGCCGATATCCTGGTCTACTTCCACCGGTAAGTTTAATTTAAATTAACTTTAATTGAAACTTTACTTAATTCAACCTACTTATCCTAGCGTGCATATGTACATATTTTGAGTGATTGACTCCGCGATTGAAATTGTTTCAACGCTAAAAACATGCACGTTAAACAAGAATGATATTTTATAATGAATACTTTATTATTAAGTGGAATTTTAGGATTAATTAACTCATTATTATAATAATATAAATGAACAGTAATTATTAAAGTATTATTAGAATGCCAGGCATTTTAATAATCTCTTTTTGTAAAAAGATAATAAATCTGAACACGGAGATAATCCATGAAACGCATAGCTCCTATTCAAAAAGTAAATAAAATATAAGTAAACTGCCTATATGAGCCTTTGTAATTGTTAGTGCGTAAATAATATATTTATAAGGCGTTAAAATATAATTCACAAACAATTGGAATATACTTATGAAGTTAACTGCAAACGTTTCGACTCTGCATTTGACAATGAGTCCTCTTCAGTATAGAAGTCAAGTACAAACTAGAACTCGTAGTTTATACTTGACTTCCGCAACTGAAAAGGACTCAAATCCAGAATCGAAACGTTTACAGCTAACTTTGTGGATAAGTGTATTCCAATTGTTTGCGAATAAATGTTTCATAAATATAATATATTATTTACTTATATTTGGTTTATTTTTGAAGTCACAAAATCTAATTTTATTTTAAACTATTATATATTATAATAATTTAAATCAACCGGTTTTGGTATTTGACAGTGATAGAAACTAGATTTAAGCGTTCGAGTTTTAGCCAGAATTTTTTTTTAGAGATTCCAGCAGTGGCATATCGACATTGAAAACTACTTGTTACACATTGGATGTGTAACAAAATAATAATGCAACATGATGCCATATAATTGTGTAAAATCGCAAACTCGCGATAGATATTAATTCTTGCACTGTTCGGATCTATTCGACTCGAAATTATTTTTATTTCCCTGCTACATTTTTATGTTATGAGTAAGGGTTTTCACATTTCACTTTGTTTTATTTGACTTTGTTTCATAGAGCAGAAATATTAATCTGACTATAAAGTTTTAACAATTTTTTCATTTTCATTTAAAATTTTTAAATGTATAAAATAACAAATCAGCTTATATTGACTGTACAGTATATTCGAACAAAGCAGCAGGATTAAATTCGATGATAATTTTATTGGCAGAACGTCAGATAATATTCGCGTTGCGCATTGTTCAGGGGTTATCATGGAGACGGATATCCGTTTGATGGCAGAGGTCAGATCCTGGCTCACGCATTCTTCCCGGGCAAGGATCGCGGTGGAGACGCTCACTTCGACGAGGAGGAGATATGGTTGCTGGAGGATGAGAGCAACGAGGAAGGTAAGTAAATCAGAATTTCTCCGGTGGGGTCGTGCCTCAAATTATTCAAATCCCTCGCACGAGCAATTGAAATATACGAATTCAGGTGAAATGGCAAATATTCAAACGATGAAGCCAAAGAGAACAGACAAAAACTGATTACTTCTAATAGATACTGTTTACTCCAATCTTTCGTGGCGAATGAGCTGTTTATTCGAACTCTTTTCGAAGAGTTTGCTCGAATTGTCTAAAGGATCGAGATACTTCAAATGTTACGTGAGTTGGTTAAATATCGGTTTAATTAATCATATATTTTTACAAATATTTGAACTCTCTCTCTCTCTCTCTCTCTCTCTCTCTCTCTCTCTCTTTCTCTCTGTCTCTTGAAATTCCTAACATTTTGCATATTGAACTTCTCTCCTATTATCTCGAGGCATGGACTTTCGCGATAATAATTATCCAAGCCATCCGTGTTTTGGTGACGCGCCAACTCGGTCATCTGATACAAGGTGCGGTCACGCCTTGTGGGAAAGAGGGATAACTCCAGAAAGAGGAGAAACTCTTTTCAATTCTATCGAGACAGAGCGTTATATCGTCGGATCGATATAACATGCCGGACGGCGTTTTACGTAAAGGTATTCACGAGCAGCGTATATGAGCGTCTGAAGAATTGTTTGTAAGCTTTCTAGCGATTCTATCTATGTATTTTTTACCTCTTTTAATGCAATAAGAAATGTTTTGTCTTGGTTTTCTCAAACAATGCCACGCATACAATACGTTTGCCAATATTAATTATTACAGCGCGGCTTTATATTCAGTAGATTTTATTCCGGCATGTACATTATTTCTTCCCTTTTAACATACTCTCTAAATCTGAATCAGTGAATAATCACTGATATCAGTGCCAAGTATGTCACTAGTAATCAGTGAATTAAATGTGAGATTCCTAACCTAGCTAATCTTTATTATATGATCTAACTAACCTTGTTTTTATGGTTAAATTCAATGAATATGGTATTGGAAGATTGAAATTAACGTGCAAATATCAGTATTTTAGTCATATAATGCTCAAATATTCTTTCTTTTTTAGTTGAACTTCACTGATTATCAGTGCCAAGTATGCCACTGGGTAATTAGTGACTATCCCCACTGATTCAGATTTAGAGAGTAATGAAATTAAAATTTCGAATTTTTCAATTACATTTATATTACCAAATATATGTTTGAAAATTAAATGGATAATTGCTTAATTATTTTCACGGGACTTTTTATATAATTAAAGTTTCTCTTTATACAAAATAAATTAAAATGCTTTTAATTAACATAGGTAGCCGAATAATTTAATATAAATGATAAATGACATATAAAATAATAGTTTAAAATTATTAAAGTCAGGTTTTATTTTAATTATTTAAAGCATTAAAAAAAGATCTAGCTTCGATCAGTATAAACTTCTAGTTTATCGATTGTGTTCTCACATATACAGTCTAAAAATGAGATTCTTATTGTTTTTATTTTAATATCTTTAAAAAATTGGTGTGTATAATATGTATGTATATTATACCTATACAATTGATATCCTTATAATTACTCATTATGATGGTTACAAGATTCTTCGTGTGCTGATTCTTAATACATCATGCTTTTCTTTTCTTCAGCAGATCGAACGCTTCGATTCATTATTTTCTTTAGCCGCGTTTCGATGTATCAATTGAAGCAATTATCGACAATAGGTCTGTTCTTTTTGGCTGACTTCTTGCCGCACTGTTTATCTTTTCTCTTTTTCTTTTTACGTTGGACGATACGAGAAGTTCAACTAAAAAAACAAGCCTAATTCCTAATGAAAATTAACAAGAAAGTGCAAACCCAGACAGAGACAGACAACCTGTTGGAATGATTAACGATGTTTCCTTAACAGGTCGACAACCGCGTGTGCGTTTAATTAGCGCACAATTGAGACGACGTGACGATGCTATAGGCGAAAGCCGGGAGAAGATAGACAGAGTTGAGAGAGAGAGAGAGAGAGAGAGAGAGAGAGAGAGCCGATTTCTCGACGCAAGTTGCGAGGATCCATCCACTGTATCCCTCGTGCTTCTATCAAGATTGCTTAATTGCGTAATTCGCGGCGTGAATCACTCCATGATTACGACCTCGTAATTGCAACAGTTAGCCAAGCGACGTGCCATAGCGCAATAGTTAAAGCTGCCGATTGTCTCCTCGTTTACGCGTTATAATATTGCGCATTTGATTCCACATCTCCCATAGTATATCCTGCTGATATTTGTAATTACTTACACACAATATGATGTTTTTATCTTTCAATAGCTAATGTATTGTATTTAATAAAATGCGCCATATTTATTAATGTATATTATGTATATAGTAGGTACACAGCTGTAAAATATTGTTGATGTTTTTTATTAGAAGTTATATCTTTTTTTTATAAATTATATTTCATCGCGACGCGATTTTTATATATTTTTTGTATATTATAGGTATATGTCATAGAGATATATTACAAAAATTATATAAAAAGGATTCTTATCTTTTATAGATATCCTTTCATCAAACATTGATTTTGATATGGCAATTTTCTTTTGTAGGGATCAGATTAATACGTATTAATTAATTAACACAGGGCTTTAAAGAGCTCGATTTATTGTTCCGTGTTAAAATGGGAACTTTTGTTCCCGGAAACCATTTAATTATTTCTCATTTCCGCTGAGTAAGTTTTATTCCGTTGATTTATTACCAAGAGGAGTAGTTAGTACAGAATAATTAGAGACGATTTGTATACGGTGGTTGACAATTTATCGCAGCGAGAAAGATGGCGTGAAATATTTCGGTCGATAAGCTCATCCCCGTGCAAATCGAGCGTTACAACAAAAGTCCGTCATCTCGTTTCTGTCGTTATGGACATTTCTATCGTCGTCGTTACAACGTTTCTGCATAATATGTTTCCGCACTTTCTTTGCGCACCATACTCTCTACCCGGGGATTTCAAGCAACGGAGAATGAACATCGTGGAATACAATTCGAAGTAGCAGCTTTTTCCCCCGACAAGAACTAATTTGCTCGAGCAAATCCGCTTTAGTAAAAATAAAACTGCTGCAACGCGAAAAGTTGGTTGCAACGAAGAATAAGAAGTCTTAAAAGCCTTCCCGACTTTCGTAATTTACAAAAGAGTGATTCATAATAATGTAGCTCTCAAGTTCATAATTTTCCTAATTTTGCATTTCAACTTATTGCTTAAACAATATGGAATTTTTCTTAAAATGATCAATGATAATATATATTTGTAATCAGAGCTTTACTTTTTCATAATTAATTTCAAGCGAATGAAATTTTACGGAATCGCAGACGAAATTTTAACTACGAAGTGATTGACGGTAGAAAAAGCAGGAAACACTCCGGAAACGGAATGCATAGATTGAATAGAGATATGATTGCGAGCGCGTATTTCCTCGACATTATATAGAAAAATCGAAAAGCGTTTTTAATTGAAAAGTTCAAAGCTTTATCTAAACGCAAATTTTTTTCCTCGTTAACGGAGATTCTCTTGGTCGGACACTTGAAACTCTCGCGTTAACTTGCGCGTTAAGCGCTTAACGCGGTTAAAGTTCATTTTACGTGCTCTCGTGGCTACGAGTCGGGGAATTTTCTCTCAGCGAAACTTTAATCGAAACTCTTAATAACAACATCGTTGGCCTTATCGCCGACGGTGATAACGGCACGTCCGCCCCTTCTGTAATCCTCTCTGCGTCTTGCAAGCGCGACTCTTAGCGCTTCGCAAAGCCGCGACTAATTTTCTCGTCCCGTAAGGGGAGGTTGATTTAATAACCGTCACGTCCCAGCTATTAATTAACCGTATTAATTAATCGGACTATTGTTTCACTATCAAAAATTGAGCGAACTTTGGCGCGATTACATGGTAGATTATTATTTGGATCCGATTTTGCAACGCTCGAATTTCGATTGGCGTCGTTAATAATGCGCCGACTTAGTTTCTGGCGCAGTCGGCCGCATAGTGCACATTAGCATAATTATAACCGTACGTTACTGTGACACCGCCACAGGAGTTCTCTCTCCCTCTCTTTTTGCCGTTATCAACTACTGTATGCGCGCTCAAACAGTTAATTTCGGCGGGGTGAATTAGCAACGAGATATTATGACGTTGTTTTGATATAATTACTTTCGAACGTTGAGAATGGATAAAAATATTTAACATAAGAAAAAGGTACCATATTTTTTTTAAATTTTTATATAATATAAATAGTACCTAAATGTTATTTTTATACAAGCGAACAGCCAAAAATAATATTTCATGTATATGTATATATATATATTTAAATTCTATAATCAATTAAGTAATCATTTCTGATGTTTGTAACAGAACTCGATTTCGTTTACGAAGATGCTTTAAAAGTGTCGAATATTAAAGAATTATTACTATAGTTATGAAAAATGAAAAAAAATCAAATTTTAATCGAAGAGATAAGTAATGTAAGTAATTTGAAAGCATGAAAAAAAGGCTCCAAAGGAAATGATAGTTATATGGTAGTTCTGGAACGTATACAAGATCTTGCTAAACGGCAAGTTTGATCTCGATAAGAGTGTTACTAGGAGTTGGTTTTTTCGTTGGCTGAGCCAAGAGAAACCTTTTGCAGTATCAATGTACCGCGGTTAAAAAATTACAGCACCGTCGGCTAAACGGAGCAGATATTTCGGAGCAAAGGAATTATAATATCTCGAAGCATGCGCGTGTTTTGCTGAAAGAAATTAAGCTCCCCGCAATTTCATTTTTGCTTGCATTCCCTTCGCTTCTCTCTCTCTCTCTCTCTCTCTCTCTCGCTTGTGCGCTCGTTTTCTTTTTGTCTCCAGAAAGTTTAGAATTCGTGAGATTCACGAAAGTCACGAAAAATTTTATAAAATCCACGCACGTTTGTCGAGCACTATAATTATTAGAAAATCGAAATATATAGAAAAATTAATACTCGCGAGAAGAAACGTTATGACGAGAAAATAAAATCAAATCGAGATTGAAACGATTAGTGTAACACGTTCGATTCGATTACTATTGATAATCTCCGTAGAGCACACTTTCTCCAGCGGAACGTTTTATTACTGCAACGTGATTCGCAAACCACCGCGTCTCAGTTTCTCGCAGCTTGCGAAGATAGTGCGACTGAATTCACTTGTGCAAACGTGACATTACGCGTCAGTGACGCGACATTAGTAATTCATAACTGACAACTGCGGTGGTGAATGTCACTCGCAAATCGGTTACATTTGTTCTCCGTCCAGGACATATATCCGCATCCTCTCTCTCCCTCTCTTTCTCCTTTCTTCGAACGAGGTTAATTTACAGCGACGACCGCTTCGCCGTTAATTACGTTTGCCTAACGAGAATTATTAACTGTTGGCGTTGTAGGACGATACCACTTGCGACGATCATTTAGATTAATGGTTTACGAGTATTCGCTGGCCGATCAGAGTCGAGGATAACCAGACAAACAAAAAAATAAGTAAAACATCCATCTTAGATACTGAAGCGATAATCTTTTTTATATAAACATTTTATTTAGTTAAGGAGATTTATTTCGTGAGAAGGATAAAAATATCTCTCTTTTTATATATAAAAAGTAGGTAAGGATGCTTGCTGTTTTTTTTTGTTTATGTCTTTTGTAATGCTTTTATTCGCAATCCCTTATCAATTAACTTTTACAATACTACATTGTATAAAATGCATCAAATAATTTCTCGTTTAGAATTTTACGCGACACAGAAATCGCGTTGTCCCGTCTTTTAGTCATGTCTTTCTGCTCATTTAACTCGTAAGAGATGAATACGGCGTGAAGGAGAAAAGACTTGAAGAGAAGACCATATCTCTCTCCGGAACATAACGTAAGTTTTCTCGTTGCGCGTTGTAGTGTAATATATACTCGTCATGCTAGTAATATTTTTGGTACTCAGAGAAAGCTCTAGACGGAATCCCAGGGTAATGTGCGTAAGTCGGATCGACGATAAACGATAAACGCGCACTACTTTTTCGAGCAATTGTAGTCTGGTTTTATGTTTTATCGCTCCGTGTTTCAAAAGCTTGCACGATAAAAACAGAAAATCGCGAATAGGTATCCTCAGTAATTCGCAAGCACCTTTATTCATGTCATATACGTTTTATACTTATCGCTTTATGTCGCCTATGAGGTTTTATGTCCATACTACGTTTAAACGAATAACGATATTTCAGAAGTAGCTTTGAACTGGATCTGCAACTATTGCGTTTATAAATCTTTTATAGAAAAATTATAAAGGGAAATATTATAAATTTTGATTACTCTTGGATTTATTTGGTTAGCACAAAGTATAGATTTGCACTCTTGGGTAAATACGGTATTCTAATAAATCTTAAATTTTTGTTGAATATTTTAAATATATACATGTATATAATTTTTTATGGCATACATACATATATGTATATCTATATGTTTTTTATATAAATATATTTTATAATCTTTTAAAGAAATTCTCTTTTGCAGATGAGTTTACAAGCAGTCACATAATTTTTATAATGGCCGAATTTTAAAAAAATTGATGGCTGGGGATTTTTCGCGAAGTTTCAGTAACAAGATATTGTGGATTTTTCTCAGCAATGCAAGCAACGATTCGCTATACTATCAATTTTTCCGGTGACAGCAACTCCCCTCGAATCGGTGATCGCTTTACGATCCTAACCCATATCTGGAAAAGTAGTTCTTCGATGCGGGTTGGAATCGAATCAGAGCGAAACGAAACGAAACGAAATGAAGGCGGAGATTCCGCGGCGGTAGTGGCGGTACGGCGGCGGCGGTGGCAATTCCCGATGCAATTGCCCGGAAAACTCGGCACGTGAACACGAAAAAGTTACGATACGCTTTTCTCTACCATGACTTGGTGTCTTTGGAGATAGTACAGAAAATAAGGATAAAGATATCAAAGATAAAACTACTTTGAGCATTTTTATCAAAAGACATTGTGTAGAAATTGATTTTGAAATAATGTAGAAAAATGCATCTCAGTTGCATTAAATTTCAGACGAATGTTGCTATTTAAATAACTTTATAAAGAATTGTATTCTTAAATATATTAGTTTGTCCTTCGAAAACATTACATTGATATACAATATTATATATGATGTTACAATTGTTTCGTAACGGTTTTTGCCTTCGCGAAATATTTGCCAAGTTGCAATGTACTGTGCTGTGATACTTACAAATCTGTATACAATTCTTGTCTTTCATATCAGTAACTAGATTGCAGTTGTCGCGAAGCGCATCGCACAGATAAAATGCGAACGCGTCGGTCTTGAATGTTTTTATATTTCTTTCAGGCACTAGTCTATTCGCAGTGGCCGCTCATGAATTCGGCCATTCCCTGGGATTGGCACACAGCTCGGTCCAAGGTGCTCTCATGTATCCATGGTACCAGGGACTGAGCCCCAACTACGAGTTACCGGAGGACGATCGCCACGGGATTCAACAGATGTACGGTAAGTTATTCTCTTTCGCTACACTAATACTCGCACGATCATTAAACATTCAGTATTTAAATTAAAGTTGTTTTCCTGTGAATTGTTGGAGCTTTACGTGAAACTGTACAAAAAAATATTAGTATTAAATATAAATGAAATTTTTATTCAAGTAGATATTAAATTTGAGAGAATCGCGCGAATGATGAATCCGAGAACAAGAGAAAGTGTCATTGGGATATGATTAAAATAATTTTAGTTTCAAAAAAGTATTGTCATAAATTTGGAATCCAAACGAGAGAGAAAATATATTACACTATATTGTGTAATATTTATACCATCGTTAATTATGAGTTTTAATGAATTATAATGCTGAGGTTGAAAAACATCGTTGGTGTGTGAGCTCTGAGAAAAATTCAAATATTGATGCTGCATTAATTTTACTAGCTATAAAATAATATTTAATCTTTGCCAATCAAAGCAAACGGAAACAGGAGCAGGATTTATCCTGCAAATTGCGCTGCGCGATTAGCATTCCGCGACTTCGTGGCTCCGTTCTTCGAATTTTCTTCGTATTCACACGGTGTGAATCAAATGAATGGGATGTGCGAGCAGTTTATCTCGATAGTAAAACTTTCGGTGAACGGCGATGTAGTAGAGGCGAGATTTATAGCGCGCATTATCGGCGTGGGATCGCAACATTGCTCGTGTGCAGTGTTTCAATTTCGAGCACGCTGTCGGAGCAACCGCAGGCATTAAGGCGATACTGCTGTTACAGTCGGCTCGGCTTGTAACGTGCGACATAACACTTGGCGTGTCGGCCGGCAATCGAGTTTATTAGAAAAGTTGTTTGCTCTTTATAGCGCGGCGAGCCTGACGACGAGACGGGCACGTAGGATAATTTTGGCGAAAGTAATGGGCGTTATAAATTCCCCGGTCAATAACAATAAGTTTCGCCAACTGCTATTTCGTCAAAAGAAAACGTTTTATATTTTTACCTTAAATCTCAATTGAATAAATTTTAGAGTAGACCTATATATATTTATTTTGTAAACTGTATACATGCTTTGAAAAATTAAATGAAGTTAAATAAAGTTAAACTGAATATCGCTCTCTTATTTTAAAAGTGACATAAAAAAATTGAGTTTTTCAAAAGAAGGGAAAAACAATATTTTTTAATTTGAAAAAAAAAATTATTAACTAATTATTATCAAATAATATCGGCGAGAAGAATATATTCTTAATGTAATTAAATGTTATTTTCCTTTCACAACCTCTAAAAAAATCTTTTTGAGTTATAACGATTTTTTGTGCAGTTAGGTTAGTTTACTTTTGATAATTGATAAGGTAATGTTTATCTAATTCATGATAATATATCGAATATCACGTTTTGCACGAGTTGTATCACTTTTGAAATAATGGAGCGATATGTATTATTTCAAATATTTGTAGTAATATAAAACAAATCAGTTTCAAAGCAAGTGCACATGTAGTTTACAGGAATTTTACTTAGACTAAAATTATCGCAGAGTAGATTTAATATTGGGTTATCGTGTTACATCTCCTATAATTGTCAGAATCACCCGTGTAATTTCGCTGCGCATGTAACAGATCACAACTTGAGCATGTCGAAATTGCTTTAATCGCTCAGTCATGAGAAACAGCTTAGTTATATTCACCCGACCAAACTGCGAAAATCTGTAGTCTCTTATACAGGGTGTTGAAAAGATATCAGAGAAATATTCTGAATCTAAATATGTGTTTGAATATTGTAAATAGAAATGCCCCTTTGAAAATTATTCTTTCTTATTAATATTTATCAACGAGAAATTTACTCTAAATTTGTAAAAAATATGATACATTTCAAAGTCGATAAAAGTGATGAGTAGATAAGGCTGAGACACCCTGGCTCTTTAATCGAGATTACGGGCGCCTGTGCAACATCGGAAATTTGAATTTCTGGCAAGGATCTATATCTCGCAGTAGTCTCGCAGTAGATAGGGCACTTTATAGTCCAACGACGGGGGTAAAGTTAGCCTTTCAGTAGCAAACTCGTTTGATAGTCAGCCGTTGCATAGCGAACACAGTGCTAGTCGAATATTTCGACGTGAACAACCCTATGGCGTTTAATGCGCAAATGAAACGTGAAAACATTGAAAAATATAGGGATGCTTAAAAGTGCGTAAACGAAAAGTAAATGTGCAGAAAGGACTATTATTCGGATATTCTCTTTACATTACAGAATAAATAATAATAATCGAAGAAGTCTCTTTGTTCGCGTCTTTTTGTTTCTTAGATTTTATTTCAAATGTCATCAATCTTATTATTTTATATATTTTTAGATATTTATTAATATTAGTAAATATTAAGGATGAGCAACGGAATTGTGAATACCTATAAAGAGAAAAATTAAATAACAGACAATTATTTATTTATCAATTGTAGAAGACTTTATTTAAAGGAAATGTTCCAGTTATTTGCTTTTAAACTACAATAATTATTATTCGTATATTATCAATATAAATTATAATTTTAAACGAAAAAACAAAACCTTTACCGTTTAGAATTATCCGGCGCATGAAGGGGCAATACCAAATAGGTTTGTTTTTTATTTAAAATTATAATTTATATTGATAAAATATGTGAATGTTAATTATTTCAGCTTAAAGCCAAATATAATATTTGAATAATATTTAAATAAATATTTATATGATTTATAAATAACAATTTTATAATTAATAAATAATATTGTTTTAATAAATAATATTGTATTAATAAAATAATTGTCAGTTTTTTTCTTAGATATTCGCAGTTGCCTCATTCTCTCTTGCATCAAAAACATTGAAAATATATAACGGTATTTATTTTAAACAACGTGTGCATTCTATAATCTTAATGTATAGTGTAACAAAACTAAACGTGTATCAAATTACCGCTGTGTGCAGGAAATCAGAAATTATCACTATTTTAATATGTTACAATAATATTGTTTACATTTATCCTATGGTCGCAATCCTTCCACTCTGTCCTATTAAATAAATTAATATCGAATAAATAAAAATTTTTTGTCTGTAATATGTTTTTTTATTTGTTTGTTAATATGAAAGCAGAAACATAAACATTTCTCTCTGTGACATATGTTCTAACTTTTCGCGGTGCTGCGAGCTTAAAACTGCCACTAAGACCGGCAATAAAAATGATACATCATACTGGTGGAATAAAACTGTTGGAAGGACGATACGAACGAGTTTCCGACTTGTTGCAACGTTTGAAATAGAAGGAAGCTTTTGATTCGTTGTCTTTACGTGGCTGACTTTATGACGCAATGTTGTAAAAGAAGAATGCAGATATTTTTATATGTGCGGTGAAACATATATGATATTTCCTTGGCCGAACTAGCGCGCATTGTTCCACGTTTTCCGTCTTTTTGATGTCCTCTTTGAAATAAATCTTGCAAGAAGCTTTTATACGATATTTTAAATCTTATCTTTTTCCTTTGAGTTCATATATTACTCGCAACTTCGAATTCTTCAGATTCTTTCTGAATGTAAGAATGTAATTTAAAGCACCAATCTCGTTTACCTATTTTTATAATTATCATATAAATCCACGTTAACAAATTATAAGCGGAAATAAATTATATCAACTAACTATTCCATCTTAACTATAAATCATCTAAAAACTTTTTCTAATTTACTTAATTATTCACAATATTTAAAAAAAAATTCTACATTTAATTATATTTATATATAATCTCATTTTTTATAATCATATTATATGTATAATCCTCGATAATACATATTCATGTTTAATTATGCATTAGGTGTAAAAATTAATTTAAGCCCGTCGCATGCAATAATTTACGTAAATAAATTCCTTTCAAAAGTACTCTGTACTGCTATTACTATTTCAACACTGAAAAAAATGTTTGATTGAAAATGGACAAACCAGAAAATTCTATTTATATTAATCAAAATTCCGATTATATCTCAACTATAGAATTTTAATAGATTTAACCAGAAAATTTTCTAGTAGATTTAACCAAAAAATTTTCTGATTAAATCTACTAAAATTCTAATTGAGATAACCAGAATTCTGATTGATATAATCAAAATTTTCTGGTTTGTTCATTTTTAACCAAATTTGTTTTCACTGAAAGAATTAAGTTATCAATATTTCGATCGATCACTATTCTTTCGAAAACAACAGGAACGCAAAGATCGTCGTGGTGGTACATTATCGCACGTACGTATCTGCGGCTGCACGCTATGAGACTGCGTCTCTCATGCTGATGCACTGTTGCTCTCGTTATAGCTTCTCGTTTGCTCTTTTCGGCTATGTGAAGTCCGGGGATGAGATGAAACGTGAATAAAATATAAAGAATGACCTGGGCTCGCCCACACTACTCATTCCCCCGTCATCCCGCCAGGGTATACGGACATACTCCCCACTGGGGGATGGTGATTTAGTATACTGCGGCAGAGCTTTGCTGGGGGTGGTTCTCCGGGGGATCGCGAATGCATTTCGATCCTCTCGCGTTCTCGCTCTCCGCCTCCTCTATCTGCCTGTTATTCTCATTTTCCATCTGTCTATCAGCGTTATCCTTTCTGTCTTGATTTTCCTGCACACACACTTATTTCGTGCTGCGCTGCATCCGGGAAAATTTCTTACAAAAGACGAGATAACGTGGTGGAAAGACAATTTTTACTTAACGTTTGAGAAACATTTACTTATAACGTTTTCGGCCCGATCGGGTTTGCACTAATCTGGATTGGATTAATCTTTCCTATTGGTTGATGTTACACGCTCTACCAATAGGAGAGCACAAAACGCCATTAATCCAATCCAGGTTGATGCAAACCCGACCGGATTGAAAACGCTACTAGTATCACAAACACAAAAGTTCCATATTAATTGATCCTTCAAACTAATAGCTATCTACAGTAAATGATCCTGAGTAAAATTAGTAAATTTATTTACGTACAAAGTTATAATTTATGTACAAAGTTTATTATTAATTATCGCGATGCTAATATTATTTTAATTTAAAAAACGTATAATCTAACTTAAGTTTCATTTAATTTTAACTTTATAAATGATATTTAAATTAATATTTTAATATAAATAACACTTAATAATCTATAATCTTCTTACCATTTCAATTAATAATTAATAACTTCAGAAAAAGTTCAGTACGGATTACTATTATTCTACAATAATTTTTCATTATATCGATATTATGATCTCTTTTAATCAAGAAGGTTTATTCAAAAATAATGAATAAAAGGACTTCTACCGCTTTTGTCTTTTGTATAACCGTCTCGCTAACGCATCGTTCTTCGTTTTCGCCTGGCGACCTCCCATTTCTGGTTTACCCCGTTTCGTACATTCTCCCCCGATTGCTGTCGGTGGTAAACGTATTACGTGCGCTGCGTGCCACTGTCACAGAGAGGAGAGAGCGCGAATGCGAACGAGAACTCGCATTTGTCTTCTGTGAAAGGATCCACCATCGACGAACGCATTTGCTTTTGCTGCGGCGCGCGTTTCTCTATTTGTATAGTCGCATTGTCGAATGCAAACAGCGCGACAGCGGAAATCAGCTTAGTCTCGTTCGCCATAATAGAGAAAGAGAGAACGGATCTTATTTGCGGCGTAATTGTGGTACTTCCGCTACCGTTTGGATGTCCCATCTATTTGCTCGCGACTATATAAAACGATACTAAACCTGAGAATTAAATGCGAAATAGAAAACATTATATTATTTAATATTATATTTAATAAATTATTTAATAAATTATTATTCAACATTTAATAAAGACTAAAATGGCTTGTAAATATGTCTGTAAATTAAAAAAAATTATTATTAATAAGTTTTAAATTGTTTAATGTCAAAAGAGGGAATTTCATTTTAGTAAGCAATTAAAATCACATATTAAAGAAATTACAAAACAACTTAATTATTCATAAGATAATTTATATTTTTAGTAATTTGACATAATAATTATCTAAAAAATTTACAAGAATTTACGGATTTAAGAAATATTTTGCTGTTAAATACAAACGTATAAATTTAATGGAAAACGTTGACGGAAGCTACTCTTTTTTTTTCGCTTATTTCTTTTCAGCGTTTTCTTGAGTTTTTGAATGGTAACACTAAGCTGACGAACATACGCCTGTAGATCTTTTATCTTACCATTGTTCTCCTTCAGCTTCTCCATCGCTACCTCCCAGACGATCTTCGCCTCCTCCGGCACTTTCGAGATCTCGTCCCAGTTGACGTTCTTGAGGTAGCGCACGTACCTGATCGGTTGCACTTCCTTCAGCTCCTCCTTTGACAACATGTGAATACGTCGATCCCTTGAAAAAAAGAGCAGCGCGCTTGTGCGGTATCGGGAAATCCCAAAGTTAACGATCGATGCCAGAGATCAGTCATCAGATAACTTATTCAATTTCAGGAGAAATGAAACACGATTTAAGGCCCTACGCACAATGGAGGAAATATTAGGAATAGGAATTAATAAGATTTCAATCAGAAACCAATCACACTAGAAAACACGGTTTCTGATAAGTTGAAATTTCAATTCCTATTCATAATATTTCGTAATATTTTCTTCATTGAGTGCAGGGCCCAACAATTCCATAAATTTTTTGTGTGTTTTTCTGTTTAAACTATAATTGAGATATTAGTATTGAGATACAGATTTAAGAAGTGCATATTTTCAACATAAGAAAATTGTAAGGAAACACTCTCTCTCGCTCTCTCTCTCTCTCAACCTTGTATAAATTATATTGTCAATCGATTTATTTTTTACGAATAATTATTTTAATTAATTATCTTCTCACCTCGTAATGGTAGGTCTTCTGATCGGTGGTAACGAATGTAATAATGATGTGGGTGATCGTTTGGTTTCCGGTTCTCTCTGCGGTGACGATCGATCGATCTCTGTGGCTTTTGCGATCGATTTGGAGAAAATTGGCGTCGGTTCCAAAGTCGGACTAGTATTCGTAGCATTGTCTATCAGAATCAAGCCTGTGGAGCAAGCTTGCGAGAAATGATGCATCGAGCATAATGACAACTAAGCGTCATCGTTAGCTTTGCCAATCGCATTCGACCATTTCTTTCATTTCTTGATTTTTACCTTCAGAAAACCTGGATCGATGAGTGTGATGATATAGAAATTATTTCGTATTTTAACCTTTTATTTATTTTTATTTTTTTAACGTCTTCACATTTATCTATGTAACAGTATCATTTGACAATTCTGCACACAAATTTATAAATAAGGAACCACCAATAATTATTTAAATTACATTTAAACGCGTTTAATATTTAATGTTAGAGAATCGAAATTATGAAGTATTAGAAGATATTAGAACACATAATAATTTGAAAATTCATAATAACGAATGAATGAATTGATGCATATTTTTGTTTAAAAAAAAATGGCTTTTATATAGACAATTAACAATCTTGATTGAGCAAATTCGATATTTGAGATCAAGTTGCGATTAATTTAATCATCCATTGGAATTGTTTGCTGCAAAATTTCTATAATTTATTTTTAATTACATGTGTCTTTTCATATATTAAAATGCAAAAAAGAATTATAAATTTGTCCATGTTAATAATATAATATAGATATTATTTAATAAGTTAATCATCGAATCATGTAATTAATCGAAGTTTAATCGAAATCATCCAAAAGAGCCAATAATTTACGATTCTATAGATCGCTGCATACACTTTTGTATAACACATAAGTCACATAGCAGAATTATCCAATCTTGGAGATAAAAATAAAAGACTCTGATTGGTTAATTCTCTATGCGTTATGCGTTATGCATTATGTAAAAGTCTGTGCTGCGGCTTTTAAATATTACTGGAAAACCTACTGCTGCGCCATCTTTGATCATTCCATTTACGACCATTGTTGATTTTTCTTTTTTTCTTTCCCTTTCTTTCTGTTTATCTCTCTATTGTTTAGTTTTTTAAATTCATATTAAATCGTAAAATCATAACTGATAAAATCGTATTCAATGTTGTTACACGAATATATCATTATTGATCCATCAGTATCTTCCAGATTACATCTATCGAGATATTACGCAGGCGCAAACACATACATACAGACTTACACACATCGAACAGACTTGCGCACCATGCGACTTAAACCTTACACGCCAGATATCTCCTGTGCATTTTCGGAGTGTTGCTCGCAGAGAAAGCAACTCGTCGCCATTTTGAGGCTCGTATAATGCGCAACGTCGCTTCCACGATCGGTGTACAATCCGAATCATAAACATAGACTTTGGTGAACTTGGACGGTCTAACGATCAGACTAAAGCGAGAGATTCTCGATATACGTCGTCTCGCATCGACGCCATTGGTTGCAGCCGCCCGTTGCTGTAACCAACATGTCGGAGCATGACATCGTGGTGGTAGAAATTGGCGCGATATTATGAACTACCGTGCTCGAACTTAATTGAGGAAAGAAAGCAAGAAAGAAAGAAAGAAGAAAAAAATGTTTTTGGTTTCAAATGTATAATCAACTATAAAATATTAAAAAATTAATTAATTAAAATTAATTAATTATAAAATAATTAATATTTAATTAAACTTAATTAAAATAAAATTCTAAATTTTTAATTGTACATTTTCGAATATTTTTATTTTCCAAAGATTTTTATAAAGATAGATCTAGGAAAAAATATTGTTTAATTTTAATCGAGTCTTTAACACGAATAACATTAAATATGCATTAATATAAAGAAATAATAAAATCAGTATAATATATCGCGAAATTTAACTGCTTTAACTTTTGTATATGAATAATAAAAGAAAGACAGATTTTATTCATATTATAATTCTTTAGAAGTGGATTGCAATCTCTTTTGAAACTCTGCTTGTGAAACAGCAAAAGCTGATTGGCTTTTCAAAGAATCGTTCATTTTTATCATAAAACGTACGATAGTTCTGCATGGAAATAAAAATTGATCGGTATATCTTTTGCGAAAGAGTATATAGTAAAATACGCGATACGTGCGTCACGTGAAATATTTATGACGGCTGTACTTGCATACGTGAATCTAGAAAGATATTCTCAGGAAACTGCGAACTATGCGAAAGGAATCCCGAAATAGAACGCATCGTAGATCACGTTCATGACAATATCCGTTCCGCGTTTTATTTTTGACCGCAACTAGTTCGCGTCTCGTATTCCCGTTCCAATTGTTTATGGCTTACGGTATCAATATTTTAACTACGCAGCAAAAATTACGTCGCGTTGCAGGATAAATGAACGTGGGGAAAATATAGGAAATATTATTACCACTAATAATAATTAATAACTAACAACAGCAACAATATTTTGCGTTACAGTCGTTGTGCGAAGGAGTCGCCTACCTCCTAAAATTATAAACGGAAAGTGTTTTCTATTCTTGGTGAACAAAAGCAAGGCGTAAATTACAGACGGACTTCGCAACTTGAGAGAATTTCTGCGAGAGAAGGAGAAAGGTTCTGCCTTGTGCACTGCAGTAACTTCTAATCTGACATGTCCAGTTTTCCTCCATGCTTCAGTTACGAGTGTTACGACTTTAAAATTGCTTGTCTACAAAGCTTTTCCAATTTGTATATACATAAGCATTTTTTGCGGCGAAATCGATTTTTCAAAAATATATTAATAATATAAAAAAAATAGATTACGTGCCTTTGTGTATATAATTCCGTTGCTAAGATAAAATTCTCAAGAGATTTGACAATTTTTATTACTCGTTCTCTTTGTTCAATCGTTCAATGTGTGATATAAAATATACTTTACATGTCTACACATTTTCTTTTGAATTAATTCGCTTTGTTTAAGGACGATTACGTTAATCAATTTAAAAAAACGCCGAAGAGGCTCAAAATTTTTGTATGATACTGCAACCGAAATTTTGACAATCGCATTCGCGAAGCACACGAGTAGAAACGTAATTGCGAGCCTAATCCACCTCGTCACATGTCATTATGGCAGTTTTTCTCAAAATTATAAGGCCAGTGTAAACTTTTGTATAACGCATAAGGCATGAGGCATAATGAGCTTTTTATAAGCCAAGAAATTGACCAATTATTGACTAGTCGATTATTCTTTCCATATTTAACTATAGTCAGTTTTCTATGGCTGAACTAATTTACACTTTTGGAACTCAAAGGAAGATAGATATATGTTTGACATTTAGTGAAAGCGAGAAAGAAAGTTTTAGTGCAGTATAGTGCAGGAATAAAAAAAACAGACCTAATGGTTGGTAAATTTCTTACGGCTTAAGATTTAAAGCTTAGTTAGAAAGTAGTTGGTTTATTGTAGAAATCCCATTAAAGAATCAATCAATCAGAGTATGAAATGAAGGACTCTGAACCCATGTGAGAAAGTTAATTTTTTCAAAAGTTGAGAAACCATCTTCACACGGATGGACTGTTGATTTTCTTATGCCTTATGGTTTACGCGTTATGCAGTGTTATATAAAAGTCTGTGGCTTATAACATTCGCAGAATTGAGCCTATTCTACAATTGCGTAAGCACTATCGTAGTTGCAAAAATTCACCAATTACAACCGAATACGAGAAGAATTTATTTAAAATCACGTAATTTGAAAAGTTACACGATGATATATTTTTTTCTTCTATTTCTATCATTTAATTTTATAAGTTTATAAGACATGAAAAATATAATTTAAGACTACTGTACCTGTCATACTTTTTGTTTTCAAAATTTTAATAATTTATTTGAAATTTCTTTAGTTACTACGTATCTATGTAGTTTCTTAATTATTATATAATCATCAATATATAGTCTCTTAATTATTATATCAATATATAGTATCAAAATAAAAATTTAAATTAAATAAAGTATTTTTAAACTTTTTAACTTAATGACTAAATGTAGTTTCTTATTTCAAATTATTTTTATAATTTTTTTAAATTACCATTTTACCAGCCTCCATATATTATTGACTAATTTACGGTAAATTACCGAGTAAATTATCATAAAATTTGGTCATTTTCATCTCTAATTGTAATAAACTCTTATATAAACATATTTAAATTATCAACTTAATACTAAAAGCTTGCCATTGCGTGATTTACATGTTTTAATTACATGATTTCGTTATGTAATTTTGTGATGTAATTTTTTTCAATAGGATACGTTTAGATTTAATAGCCCTGTTAATCTATTAGCGATTCCTATTAGGAATATTGAATTGTCAAAACTAATAAGAGGAAATACAGACTTCAGATTCATGTAATGAAAAGGTAGAAGAATCGCATCCTGTGGTGTTGTAATTAGGCCTTTATTTTGTAATTAGGCAAGATTTTGTAATTAGGCCTTTATTTCGCCTATCCCCTAATTGTAAAATAGGCTTTACGCGCGCGTGTTCGATTTATGAATGAGGCGACGCGCGCGAGAGTGGGAGGAGAGAGTGAGATAGGTCGCTTACTACGCACGTAGTAATGCGTACGCACAGCTGACTCGCTTGCCCGAACGAAATTCTTGCAGTCGCTTCGTGCGACGGTAGTGCCTCACTGCGGCGATAGCGGTTAAGCCAGCACGTTAATATTTCCGATCAAATGAAATCGTAGCGAATTGCGGCGACTTGCGTTTAAATTCTAAAAGTTTAACGCATTCTACAGATCTGGAATCGATTTCGTTCGCGAGATACAGTTGATTTATTTTGAAAGCTCTATAACATCTCGAGAGGAAATGGGATAGTCGCAAAGAAATTCTTAATAATAAATGACATGATAGAAATTGCGATATCTTTTGTATATCTTTTAGTATATCTTTTTCTGTATCGAATAATACAGGCAGCTGGTATAGACGGCGTATAAAAGCTGACATTTTAACGCATCCAATAGACTTGGAATCGTGGATCTTTGGCAGACAGCTCGTAAAGACGTAGTTGAATTGTAGCCGACATAGAACGCTTTTATAAAATTGAGAGAAATCAAAATACTGTGTTATTAAAATCGCAGTGTTTTCTGTGGCAATACTGATGTTACTCTGCTCTTTATATTTTATTATATGGACTATGGAGCCGCCTCGGCGCCGCGACGATAATAAATAAAGCTGCAACTCGCCATGTTTACGTGATCAACGATAAGCTAAAGTGCTTTTTCAGCATGTAAAAAATATTCGACAACGAAGAATATCAAAATAGTTTAAAACGAGATTTGTTTAAATATTATAAAAGTAAGAGAATCTTGCTTTATTAGAATAATCGAAATAATTATCTATATCAATCTTTTTCTGGAACTAATATCTAAAGGCAAAAGAAAATATTTATATTATCACAATTATATTTTTAGAATAATATAGAATGAATATAGAAAGCATTCTATATAAATAATAGAAAAGATGAATGAATATAGAAGAATGAATATAGAAAGCATTCTATATAAATAATAGAAAAGATCTAGAATCAGGAGTAGACAATTGATGACATGCGTGCCATTAACGTAAAGACATTCTAGGTTTGTTCGCGTCGCAAGCTTCAACATGCTCCAACATAGCTCCTACTCACTCTACCAACCGCGTTAAGGCGTAATCACACTACGGGTTGTGAGCTTCGTTGCGGTTGAGGTTACAGTTGAACATTGGAAACTAACCAATCAGAGCAGAGCAGTTCACCGGTTAGGTTGCAGGTTACAATTTAGATCCGAGTCTATTTTTCAACCTTTCCATTACAATAGCCAATAGGGTTGCAAGAATTTGTTGTGCCACTTTCTACGTGTCGCTGCATTTCGTCGATATGACGGATTTCCTAACCTTTATAGTCATCAACTTTAATTTAATTTATCCTGATTAGCTACTATAGAAGTAATAGACACGCATACGCAAGTCTACGTTGTTGCTTTTATATAATTATTTCAATAATTGACATTCTTATAGGTTAGTATAGAAAGGCAGAAGACAATAAAGGTCAATCAATCACGTCGGTATACCCAATCTGTAGTGTGATTGAACAATCCATAACTGTTAACCGTAATGCCAACCGCAACGAAGCCCACAACCAGTAGTGTGATTACGCCTTTAGAGTGAGTAAGAGCTATAATAGCAGCATGTTGGAACATGTTGGAGTATGCGACGTGAACAAGCCTTCTGTAACAGAGTGACACATCAACGATTTTGAACCTCTATAATGACATGTTACACAAAAAGGTTGGCTACTCCTGTTCTAATAAAAGTATTTTATTTTTTTAATTTTATGTACAAGGTTCTTTGTCTATTATCCAAAATTTAATAATTATATCTATAGAATTTAATGTATAATGTTAGTTGTAACATTTATCTAAAGAATTTTTTTGATACCTTCTCGAGTAAAATCTCGCAGATAGTTGCATTTCCACGGAATCTACTTTTTCAGTCTACATTTTCTGCTTGCATTCCCGTCGCGCAATGAGATTCGCGCCCGAATTCTTCCCTTCACTTTTCATTGCGGTATCGTCGGCTTTGCTCCGTTTTTCGTTTTTCTTCCTCCGAACTAGAGAGCGGATGTTTCCGTCACGTCGACCGTTTCGTACCGCCGAGCCTTCGAGAGATGAAGGCGAGTAGTCTTTCCCCATTACCCCCGAGCTTCATTCTTTACCGTCGGATTACGCGAAAACACGATCCGCTTGTTTCCCCGAAAAGCACATCCGCTTTTCTTTTCATCTGCCTTCTTTTTCTCGTGCATGAAGAAAAATGTGTTCACAATCTGAATCTGTGCAAATAGATTGTAATTTTATTCTTGTGTATCGGATGTCACAATATCCACTTCATCAACTGCGTTGTAATAATGAAATCGTGCGTATTATTGCAATAATGAAATCGTGCGTAACTTTGAAATTTTTGCGTTGTAATAAAGAAATCGTGCGGAGAAGGAAAGAAAAGGTTGTTATGAGAGAGAAAATTGTTTACTCATTTTCTTTCTTCAGCATTGCGATTTCACTGGATTTATTTGCTCACAGTAGCACTCAATTATATATAATAAAGCGTGCTTCTGTAAATGACACCGTTCAACCAATTCTCTCTAAAGTGTCATAAATATTCTAGAAATGTTTTTTTTTTACGCTGAATACGATGCTGTTGGTAGAATTTGCGTAGCGTCAGGATTTTAAGTAAAAATTGAAGTGAAATAGACCAAAAATAATATTTCTGGCTATTTTCAACACTTTTTATGGTAAAATGAAGGCCTGTTTCTAAATAAAGTTTACAATATTTAAAAGTACAAGAGCTTTTAAATGAATTTTAGTTCACAATTTAACTTATTTTCATTAAGTATATATATTTGTTATTTTTACAACTATGTTATTTTTTTAAAATCAAATATCTTGTTTTTTAATGACAACTGGACATCGGGCGACTCGTGTATTACATTCCTCTATTTTTTTTCATTATTACTTTCTATATTCCTGTTTTTATGTTTCACGGAAAGGAACCGTTTCCAGAATGCGCAATAAACCTCATTCTGTTTCACTTCTCTCCTTTTCTCTTTCTCTTTCTTTCTGTTTCTCGCGCGCGTTTTATTACCATCATTATAGCATCCCATTGTCTGCAGGGGGAGGGAAAACAAATACGTTTCCGCGGGGGTGTGTGCTGAAGAAGCACGCTTCCAATGAAAAAAATACTTCCCATGAGAAAACCCATGAGAGGGATGCGGTCATCAAAGTATCATTTGGATCCTTCAATTATTGTTGCCTCCTGCTACATCATCGTTCCAATGAAAACGTCTCGTTAACCCATTTGATGAGTGGCTCTCCTCTGAAATTTTTTGCCTCGCGTCTTCGTTATACTTTACGTTTAAGGATTTTTATTCTCAGCAACGTGAAAACATAAGGTACTGTAATTTTAACTTCTTGAAAAAAGCATTTTAATTATGCAGCGATAATAGGAGGATGCTTGCTCTTTCAATGAAATTCTTATAAAATCAAAAATATAATTTAGATTTATGACATGGCGAGGAATTATAAAATTTAAATTAATTTAATTTACGAAAGAGTTTAACGTTCCATAAAAAATTAAAAGTCAACGCGAAAGATATATGTTATTAGTCTTGTTGCGAGATAGGAATTGTTAGATTTAATTAATGCGATGGTCTTTATTCTGTAATTCTGTTTGGAAATGATAAACAATTCGAAAACGATAAACGATTTCGAAACGATAAACGATCACGATTTAATTACATTAATACGCTATTTCTTTCTAATATCAGAGAGAAAAAATAGAGAAAAAATATAAATATACAAAAGGAAGAGAAAGAGAGAAAGAGAAAACAGATTTCTTGAGACATCGCTTGTAGTTTAATTTCGTAAGTGCAAAAGGTAATAAAAGTTCGTTGATATATAACGTAACATCGGCAAACGCGAGGTGTTTCTTTTCGACCAATTATACTTATCGATATATCTTATGACTAGCTTCAAACACTTTTTTCTTTTTCACTCATTGCGTTTCTTTATCTCGATACGGCCAAGCGTGGTAATATATGTTCGTTACGAACTCTTGCGACTTTTCCCGATGGACTTCTTAATCTCGCCCTCTCGAATCTCAAGGGATGAAAAAAAAGGACGGAAAACGAATTGCAAGGTAGGCGGAAAGAAGTTAGTCGGAAAGTTACAAACTTTGACGATATCCACGTACAGGCCGGCGCCGCACCGGTAGTATAGGCGTCCGAAAGCGAAAAACTCGAGCAATTGTTGTTGAACACGAGATAATTTTTCCTACTCCAGCTGCTGTAACAACAACAACAACAACAACAACAACAACAATTCAACGAGAAGTTTATCGCACTGTAAAAACAAACGAGAGAAATTTACCTGCCATTATTGAATCCTTGTCTTTTTTTAAAGGAAAATATTTGGCGGATTTTTTCTTCAGAAATTATTTAAATTTAATTTATTTATAGGAATTCATATGGATTTTTCCTTTCCTTCTAAAATTATTCAAATTTAATTTATCTAGCATTTTTTGCAATCTACTATTTATATTTTTCTATTAATACATTAAAGATTTATATAAATTTATTTGAATTCTTGACCTCATAATTGTGATTTAAATTTAAATCTAAAATTTAAGTTTACAACTTCAGCTTTTAATTCGAAACGCTTTGACATTAGAATGAAAAAAAAACTTCATTCACATTCACGAATTGGAATAAAGTTAACTTGAATTTTGAAGCGAAATTGAACCGCGCGTTTGGACCGAGGAAAAGGGATGAAAGGGATGAAAGGATGTATTGCCGTATTTTATAGTCTACAAAGTCGAAGGAAACATTCGATCTGGATGTGAAATACGGCTGAAGTTCGCAATGTGAAGGTCCAAATCGACGAACGGTTTCCAACCATAGGCATGGTTTATTTTATTCCGGGCACGAGGGCAAAGGTTATTGGTACGGGATTTCATGGACGGAATTGCGATAGTTCCCGGTCCGGTCGATGGTTTATCGACGAGTGTGCATATCGATGGTATACATCACGTCGATGGACTCAGGGAAAGTGCGAGGTCGCCGTCGCGCGTTTTTCTCGTTTTTCTCAAGATCGTAAGTTTAACTTTTTATCTCGTTACTCTGTCACAAATTTTAATTACGTTTTGATTTATAATTATTGCTGACCGATTTCTCACAATATACTTCCGATTGTTTTTTTTCTCCATTTTATATCAACACTTTTAAAAACTGGCAAGAAAATTAAATCTTTTTTTTTTCGTATTTTAATTAAATTCAAAAATAAACAAAAAATGGAAGCAAAGACTATAAATTTTAATGATGCAGTTTTTTAATGAAGAAACGAAAATTAAATTGTAAGATACTTTCCAATCATATAAATTGTCATACACATCCGTTTTATTATTTATGTGATATTAAGTTTAAATTTGAGGCATATTAACTTTTAATTATAGCTATAAAAACCACACCTAAGTTCAAAAGCGTCCTGTTTGAAATACAGATATTAAATATAAGTTTAAAGTATATTAACTCTTAACTACAGCTATGAAAACTATACTTAAGTTCTAAAGCGTTTTGTTTGAAGTATAAGATATAATTGAACCTTCACCTTACGATGATTAATGGAGGAAAGTTTAAAGTTTTTTTTTTTACAATTTAGAATCTCATAGTACCAATTCTACAGATTATATCAACCGTTTCAACTTTTTATTTCGGATTCAAATGACTTGTTACTGTAATCGAGGATTAAAATGATGTGTAAGATCATAAAAATTAAGTATGCAAATAAAAGTATCTATACTGAAAAAAAAGATTGGCTGCTGCAGCAAATTAGATGGTAAAATATGGCATAGCATTTTTAATTGGCTGTATCAGTCAATTTTTGGTTGTGTTAGCCTATCGAAATCCTATACTGACATTGCGGATAGGCTAACACAACCAAAAATTGATTGATACAGCCAATTAAAAATGCTATGCCATATTTTACCATCTAATTTGCTGCAGCAGCCAATCTTTTTTTTCAGTGTATATACTTGCATAATCGTGTTAGCAAGGTCTAGCTTATTTATACAAGAGGGACTTAAGTTCACAAGCTCCCTTAGGTGTTTAACTCTCGGCTGCCTCTAGAAACTCCCGTGCGAGAATTTACATCTCTTTCCTGCTAGTTGGTATGCTCCTCACAGCTATTTTCTCGATGCAATATATCTCCTTTGCCCACCATAAATTGGATCTGTTTATTAAACCTATTATGGGATTGTTTTGATGTCAAGTAAGTTTGGATACTTTAGTCTTAAATCAAACTTTAGTTACCGGAGGTAATTCCGTATTATCAAGTTGTTTAGAACAGACATATGCAGAAAAAGAAGAATTTTATTCAAATAAATTGTGACTAAATCCAAATCACATTTTTTATTAATTCGATGTAGAAAGTAATCGTTAAATCCTAGTGGTCACAAAATTATTTATTTGCCACGCTTCTGCGTGATTAGAACATGTATAAATAAAAGATTTTACAAAATGAAATTGGAAACATGATGCGAGATAGACAAGGCAAAATATCAATATAGAATAACATCTCTATATGGAGAATTGTTAACAAACAAACTCCCATCGTTAACAAAAATAAATAAAAAAACGCCCGAATTTTGAACAACTACTGTTACAAAAGCGAAGTTGGACGATAAATGAATTATCACGTAGTAATATACGGTACGTTCGATAGAAACTCAATATATGGCGTAGTCGAACGGTATTTTTGAGGAAAAATTTCTTTTCCTGAAAATATTTTCGCGAAAAATTCGCATCGTATTCGCAATCATGTATCCCCAAAGAATTGAACCGCGATTTCGCAAAATCGACGAAGGGAATATCGACGAAATCGTGAGAACAGATATTTTCCACTTCATCAAAGCACCATAAATCAGACTCGAGCTACAACAGTTTTCTCATGGCAAACAAACTACAACATTTCTCTTTCTCTCTCTCTCTCTCTCTCTCTCTCTCTCTCTCTCTCTCTCCCTTTTTTTAATTGCTCTATTTGACGGAAGGGCTTGATAATCTGTCAATCTGAATGGCCCGAGGCTTTCATCTTCATTTTTTCTCCGCTCTTTAAAATATTCCTTTTCTTCTCGTTTGAAGCAAACGATAGATTGAAGTCAACAATAATTCCATTGATTGCGCATCCGTTGGATTATAGCAATTGGGAATCTTGGAAGTCGTGTCATTTTTGTAAATTTAAATGAAAATTTTTCTAACGTGTAAAAATTAATGAAGTAAATTATACGTAAAAATTTATATAATATATTATATTGTAGATAAAAATTTGAAAAATTATATTAAAGTAAAGCGTAATGAGATGTAAAATTAAGAAAATTACAGCTGAAATTATTTAAGAATAATTATAAAAATCTATGAAAATCTAAAATAATTGCCCATTCAATAAACCACAAAAAAACTCTAAGAAATCATAATTATAAGATTATAATTATTGTATCATTAAAAAGTATTTTTTTAATATAATAAAACCTCATATGTATAAATATATGTATAAATATGTTCAAATATAATAAGATTATTACTGTTAAGAATTTATTAACTGATTTCAATGTATCTACATATTTTCAAAAAGTTCTTTCTTTTAACATAGTTTTTTTCAATTATACTCGCATTTTTCTTGCTTCGCTTTCATAAATACAAAAAGGTTGGAAAGAATATCGTACGGTATACGGATCGTACTGTATTAGTTGCGATATAATCGTTTTGACCAACGGCGGATTAAATTTCAAAATTTAATCTCGTAAGTCCTTAAACCATCGAGCTGCAATCCGCAGATTTTTCCAGTCCATCCTGTATTTCCCGCGAGAAATTTCAGGAAGTAAACGAAGGGCCCAGTGAATCAATGCGGTAAAACCACTTCCCGTGGAACGTACGATTTATCCTTGAAAATGAATATCTCTTTGTCAGGGATAATGAAGGGCGGACCAAAATACATTTTTCTCCTTTACGTTCGCGCATAAGCTCGCGTGTTTCGTCGAAGCACAAAGCTCTCTCCAACTTTTCAATCCCCGACTGTGAAAAAAAAAGATTCGCTTTCTTCGGCGAGTTCCTTTCAATCTTTCGATCTATCGTCAATATTAAATTACGTGACATATGTATGAAATGTCTTCGTTTCGTATTGCTTTATTAACATATCAAATCGCTCGATTTAATAAAATCCATTTTATTTCTCTTGTGTTCTCCCACTTTTTTTTTAACTATTTTTATTTCATTAATTTTCAACGAGTTTATCGGATTATTTAACCGTGTTTTTAATTAGTTTGTTATACATAAATTTCTCTTGGGAAAGCTCGCGGAATGTTTGTATCAATAGAAACTAATACATCTAATATTCATGCATTCTGAGCTTGAAATAAGCTTGTCTTTATTTATACCAATTACTTCCGGTTTCATTAATTACATTCCTAGGCCAACATATTTGGTTCTTATTTTAAGATCGTTTTAAATAATGTCTTAAGATGTGTTTATACGGATTTGCGATTGATTTATAATCTTAATTCTGTACTTAAAACGGTCTTAAATGTAAGAACCGACTATAAATACTGGCTGTAATCTCGAATTTACTTTTCTCTCTCTCTCTCTCTCTCTCTCTCTCAGACTTCATTAAAGTACTTGAAAATTACGGATAATGTTATATAAATTCAGCTATAATTTAGAATATGAAACGCGCGACATTGACGATAGTAATTATAGATTCAGTAATAATTTATTCGTGTCCGAGGAAAAACGGAAAACGTTTGTCCGAAAGCGTTTTGAGCTACATTGAATAGAAGTACTAAAATACTGCTTATTTTTACATTAGTTAGCTCATAGCGAGCTTATGATGCCATAAACAGAGACGTTGTTTTCCTTTATTTTTATTACACGCGCAATATACTTCGTGCACACTCGTAGCAATAAATTTTGGCGTTACTTTCAAGCTGGGCGAAAACATTCCTTCCAGTATAAAACTGGAAGAAAACTACGTCGAGGCTTGATAAAGATACATTCTTAAACGACATCGCTGCGTCATATTCGTTTATATCATATACGTTCGCAACATAATCATTGTCGTTACTGTGTTTCCCGTCCGTTTATCTTCTAACTGGCGCCAAGTTTGATTCGTCGCCGCGTCTAGGTCATATTTGATTTCGAGAAATCATAACTTCTCATCTGCTTCGTTAACGCACGTCCGTTCAGATTCGCTCGAATATGGATTTTAGAGAATAAGGTGCTTCGTACTATGGAAATAAAATCCACGATTCTCTCTTCCTTCCCTCGAGAATAAAATTATAAATATCAGGTACCGTGCTCACGAGATGAAAACCAAATTAAAAATTACAAGTAACACATACGTCCCCTCCATATCTTTGTTTAAATTAAATTATTAAACAAGAATTTCATTTTACTTTGAATTTCGTTTTATTTCGTAAGATTAAATTTAAAATTGTGAATATTCACGTCATATCCGAAAATGTTTAAAAATTTAAAAACTTAATATCTACGGGTTTTTTTTAAATATCGTTTTCCTAGTTTCGCGAAAATAGCTTTATCTTCACTCAAATTAACGTAATAAAGTTTGAGATAAACGGCGACGATGAAGGGAGAGGAAGGTGGTTAACTTCTTTATTATAATCGGAAATTACTCGGCGTGACGAAAAGATTGCTTGCGGCCGATAAGGGAGAACTCGATTGAGAGAGAGAGAGAGAGAGAGAGAGAGAGAGAGAGAGAGAGAGAGAAAGAAGGAGGGAAAGTTAGAATATTGGAGAGTACGAAAGCAGCGGCAATTATCGAGCGCGTCATTGTAATTGCATCGACGGTCGGGAGTCGAGATTAGATTCGGTGTTCAGGAACCGATGGTTTCCTCATTCTATCTGTCTCTTTCTCTTTCTATCTTGTACAGTCTAGATTACGCTAATTGGTAGGTCACTGGTGAATATTAATTATCATTTGACTGCAGAATCGTGCAGCTACATCGTGCGAGCTATCGCATTCTCGTACTGTTCGATAAGCCCCGGCCGATTTCCCTCACAAATTTCTATGCAAATAGCATAGAACATGTCAATTGCTAACAAAAAGGGTTGAAATTCGACCCTTTTAAACTACATTCTTCTGGACATAAAACACTCGCATCCTCTCTTCCCAACAAATATATTTGAAAAGGATTCACCTCGGGATTCGCATAAAAAGACTTGTAGGAATTTAATAATTTTTCCTACATTTGCTTATTTTTTAAATCCTTTTTATTTCTTAAATATTTGATAAACGTTTCAAAATTATTATATCGGTTCGTCTTTTTATTATAATTTTATTATTACTGCTTTTGTTGCATGTATTACGGTTTTATTAAATTTTTTAATAATGATAATGATAAATGCAGTATAAAGATTACGCGATGAAGTCTTTTTGTGTAATGATATTTTTAGGTTATTAATATCTCACAGTTTTTCTTTAATATAAATTATTATTTTACACAGGATATGTAAATATTATATATACATGTAAGTTTATATTAATATATATAAAAAAAAGTACTTTAGGACGACCTACATGAAATAGAATTTTATAATTTTATGTATATTATTTTCTTTTCACATACATAAACTTTTTCTGTGTATTTAAAATTACATCTTTATAAAATTACACTCATACTTAAAATTCAATTGCGCAAAGTGATTTTTAATTCTTCTACTGTTTGCCGTTTCACTTATTTCACTTATATTTAACTCGCGTATTTATGGCGTAAACCGCGTTTATTGCTTCATCTATCCAATCGCCGTCCTCCGATACGAGTTACATTTAATGTGAATGCCATTTCACATGAACGATCGATAACGCAAATTTTGTACGCGTTGGTGTACGTTTATAATGCTATGCACGGAGGAGAAATGGAGTGAATCCGTTGCTGTGCGCCTGCATCCATGTTACACAGAAGATTTGGCTCGCGAATTCACTCGTAATTTCGGCAATTCTGTCAATCTGGTGTTGGCTGGTCGCGGCTAAGCGGAATTAACGAGCGATTTGCCCGCGTTGATACAACATGTCGAAAAAGGAAAGGACGGAGAAATATAAAACGCGTCGCGCACACGTACGTGATCACGATAAAACCGAATTTCAACTGTGCGCATTTGTCATCAAGAAGTTTATTGCTCCACGATGGTAATTTGATATCGCGAAGTACCTCTATCGACGATGTTTTTTCCTCCAATGCAACGCGAACATGATTTACGTGTCTACATATAAATGTCTCGGCTTTTTTCATTTTCTTTAAATATATTTGATACAATTACAAAGATATGCAGGGTACATGTATTTGAAAAATTTCATTTTATTACATGACCAAGCCTTTCTAATATTTATTTAATTCCAACAAATTCTATAATGATCCATGGATTAGATTCTACAAAATTGTGAAATGCACATCACCATTGTAAAAATACCAATCGCAATCTGCCGATTACTGCGCTATACCCAGTGAGAAATGGCAATGGAACTGACATCGAATTGATGTCGATTCGACGTTGAAATCATTAAATTGACGTCAAATCGACGTCGATTCGACATCGATTCCGTTGTCATTTCTCACTGGGTAGGTAGCAATGGGAGGAGCTCTATTAATACAAGATTCAGCCGCATACAAGTAACAAGTAAAAATACAAGTAACCTTCCTCTTCAATATGTGTTTTAATATTAATTTCTCACAAAACCGATGTTATGTTTGAAACACTGAAAATGACCCCGCGTGAGGTAAAAACGTTTGTCTTTTTTAAATTTTGTTATTAAATGTATTGTTTGGCTCGTAGCTGTTGTTTGTACATTTGATTTTTAATCACTTGAGCCATTTCCTTATACTTTTAATTTTATACAAAATTTAAAAGGGAATAAAATCTAAAAATAAAACACAGCGGATAGGTGGAGTGTTGATAGTACCTCAACACGTTCAATGCTCTAGAGCCTTTGGGTGACTCCAAAAACTTGTACGTAAGAAATCGCGATTGAGGAAAGGGGAGACCCCATGGATGGTAATTCAAATAATAACATTGTCAATAAATTTTGTATTTGAAATACAAAATACTTTCAATCTTTCGTTGTTATTACTGAAATACAAAATACTTTTATATCGTATGAAATACAAAATAGATACAAAATATTTGCATGTGCTTCGTTGAAATGCATAATACAAGATACAATTGTCTTACAAATACCCAGACAACATTTATGTTGCATAAGATAGATATCTTTTTAGATAAAGACGTCTTTTAGATGTCTTATGTCTAAAAGATGTCTAAAAGACGTCATTTAGATATCTTATGCAACTTGCATATTATCTGGGTACTGTTTTTTAAATAAAAGTATTTCAAATACATGCCCAGTTCTGGATATATGGCACTGCACTTGTCACTGCGCACACCACGATTAATCTAACATTATTATCTACGATTTTTGTGGTTCAAATATCAAAGATATAATCGAATCCATGCATATATCCACAGGAGACTAATCGACTCTTTTTTCCTCTTTTTTAAATCTATTTCTTATCGATGAAATTAAAGTGCACACACACACACAATTGTATTAGCGCGTAACTTTCATTTCAACGTTTGAATGTATGTGAACTTTAAACGCTAATCAGTCAAATTGTATGATTTTCCCATCGCGTTTACTTGTCGTGAAATCGAATACACGTCAATCGTGAAATCAAACATCGATTGGGATGCAGTGAATTATTACGAATCGCTGTTTAAGCCCGCCACAGTTAATCGAATTGATGTAATTATATCTTGTTTGTTAACAGGAAAGAATGGAAAAGAAAATTATGAAAGCAATATAAAAATATTGTTACGGTTGCTATATGTATAATACGTTTGTATATGTGATATCGGGAAATTCAGTTTCCTGGGAGGAAATTCAGTGGCATAAAATGAATTTGTTTGCGCGAAGAGGCATTTTAATAGCCCTCTCCGCTCCGCCGTGCCTCCTCTTTATTATCAATCAGACAAAGTAAAATAATGTTCGTATATCATTGAGAGAGTCAATAGCCTCTCGACGAATTGCAAACGTATTCTATTTAATTGGTCTGCGATTCATCGGAAGCGCGTGGGCGTTTGTTGGGAAATAAAAAATGCGCCTGCCTGAAATTGGCAAATAGTTTCGATTGCAAATAGGCAAACTAAACTCCCGGCAATTAATGATACTTCAGGACAATCGCAATAAGAGAAATTGGTGCTTAAAGTACATTATTCTTTCTCGATTGCTTTAACATATACGATATCTTGCACTGTTTCTTTCTTTCAACAATTGCCAGATATCGTACGTTGTAAAAAATAAATTTTGTGAGAAGCGTCTTTGATATTTCAAGATTTTACATGTATCTGTATTATATAAATTTTTATAATCTTTTAATAACGTTCTCTTCAGTAGTAATGGATGAAAAAAAACGATGCATCTGCAGTTGATTAAAGCATTTCTCCGCATAATATTGCTGCAATTATTATGCACAATATCCGACGATGAGTTTATTTCTTTTTTTTAATGGCTGCGTTTTTTACAGACACGTTTCGTTACAAATTGTCTAATATCGACCTGGAATTTCTTTTCATAGGAGAAGAGATCGATCGACCTGAAAGGCGACGGGATGAATTCATTGCGCGCGGATGTAAAAAGCAAGGAACAGAATCAGCTCTTTTTGCATGCTTTTGCATAGAGTATTCATTTTTTCCACATGAATCGGGCTCAAATACGTCGATGTATTTGTGTTAATAAGCAACGCTGGTTGTATCACATTTACAGACCGTACCAACTCGGAAAATTCTCTTGGAAAAACGGAGACTTCTTCAGCATTAATTTCATGCTTGTAGCAAATTTTTTGCGTTATTGCGTTATATTAATTCTTATAGATATATGTATGTTGCGTTATGATTTTGCAACAGAATATTACAAGACTATTATATTTACAAATGAATATATACTTGAGACTAATTTTTATTATTTATTGTAAAATATGAATGTAAAGTTAAGATAAATAATGAGATCTTTACGTCATGGCTGTATTTACATTCCTCAATTTTTTAAAATACATATTATATTTTTTAAATAGTACAATAATGCTTAAGATTTTTAATAAATTTATTAGTAATTTACAATCTTCTTCAGTCAATTTTCATTCTACGTGTCCCGATGCGTTATCATTAACGAAAAAAATATTCTAATAAGTTCTGCTGAATAAATTAATTATGTTTTTAATTACCAACAAATATTTCAAATAGATTAATGTCGCACGCTTATGAATTTTAATTTTGACAGATTTATAAATTAAACGAGCGAAAGAGAACAGAAACGAAATGAACGAACAAAATAATTATTTTTCAGGGGCTCCTGAAGGCAAACTGTGGGGTAACATACCAGGTGGTCCGCTGCCACCAGAACAACCACTGCTGCCAACAACTACAACGACGATGACGACGACGACGACATATAGGCCTTGGAGGACGAGGCCCACCAGGCCCAATCACTATCCGGACGACGGCAGGCCTCGACAACCAGGTCGTTACCCACAGAAACCCGACTATCGGCCGCATAAACCCCATCGACATCACACGACATGGTTAACGACGACGACGACAACGACAACGATGAGGCCCACGCCGAGGTTTAGACATCGGTGGACTCCTCCACAACGGGACGACGTGCCCGACAAGTGCGATACGAGCTACGACGCCATCAGCATCATCCGTAGAGAAGTTTTCATCTTCAAAGGACGAGTAAGCAACCAAATTAAAAAAAAAAAGAGAATAATAAAAAATTATAAAAAAACTTGCTGTATCTCAAAATGATATGATAATGAGTCTTTTAGGCATTATATTACAGTATGCGCAAAAAAAAGAATGCGACTCTCACAACTAATTTCAGTTGTCGATTTAGTTAAATAAAATGAGTGGACGGGGGCAAATTTGATTATAACACAAATATTTTGTCCTTCTACCAAATATTTATTCGATATGATTTCCTTTAATTGCAATCACTGCGTTACTATGTCACACTCAGCAAACATAATAGTGATTAAAAGAGAGTCGCATTTTTTTTTGGCGCATACTGTATTTCGCTTTATCACAAGGAAAAGAATCTCGATATCTACTTTCTAAGAGTAAAAGAATGAGCCGTGAGCCGTCTAGTATTTTATATCTTATCTTTTTGATTTTCGATAAGCATAAAATAAAATAATTCACGATATTTGTATATTTACATTGTCAATATTTAAAATCAAGATATTACGTTTAAAGTAATTAATTAGATACATGTACATTTAAGATTTTTGTATTTTAGAATTTAAATTATACGTGCGATGTATTTTCTTATAATTTCTGAGGAATATAAATAACTAATAAAGTTGAAATCTGTATACTAAGGAACTTTCTTTACTTGAATCCGCATTGCAGTATCTATGGCGAATAGGCGATCAGGGGATCTATGAAGGATATCCGGCAGAGATCACGAGGTTATTCAATCTGCCATCGGGCATCGATCATGTAGACGCCGTGTATGAGCGACCGGATAAGAAAATAGTCTTCTTCATTGGTCGCGAGTACTACGTCTTCAATGCCAACAATCTGGAACCGAGTTATCCAAAACCACTTACATATCTAGGATTGCCAGCTTCCTTGGAGAAGATTGACGGCGCTATGGTGTGGGGCCACAACGGCAGGACTTACTTCTTCAGCGGCTCCATGTATTGGAGGTGAGATTTCTCAAGTAGAATTTGTACTCTCTCACTTATTATTGCTTAGAGTTCATTATAATTCTAGAGTTATTAATTTCGGTACAACAATTTTTGTCTGATATTAAATGAAAAATAATCTGAACTGAAATGCGTTCCATATCTCTTCGGACATATAATGAAATTTGTGCACTTATAATCCGATTCATGTTGGACTCCTACTCTTTTTTAATCCATAAATAAAATTTAATTCTCCAATTTAATCTTCTGCTCCGCAGGTTCGATGAATCTGTTAATTATGTGGAACTCGATTATCCCAGAGATATGAGCATGTTCGCCGGCGTTGGCAATGACATCGATGCCGTTTTCCAATGGAAAAATGGTAAATTTCAAAACTGACATTCACGAAAAAAATAACTTTATTATAAATACAGTTACTTAAATATTTATTTTATTCAGACAATTTATTATATATATTTATACTATATGAATAAATTTAAATTACTTTTAACGCCAAGTATAATACATTTTTAATATAGAAATCTATATATTTTCAACATAAGAGAGATAATAAGCAACTATATATAGTTTCTTAATATTTCACACAACTTTTATTTCAATTCTTGATTTTTCTAACGTTTTATAAATAATTCTCTATGTGTAACTTTGTCTGTCGACTTTCTATCATAATGCTTTTTTTTCGATAGGCAAGACGTACTTCTTTAAAGGCAAGGGTTTCTGGGAGTTTGACGATCTCAGAATGAGGGTTGCGCACGAGAAACAAAAATTGTCGGCGCCGGTCTGGATGGGTTGTTCGCCACCGGAAGTGGAGACTAACGACATCGAGACTAACCTGCCTAGGAAGTCGAGCATTGTCTCGGAAGCCGCCACGGGAGAAATCATGTCGATATTTGCCATAGTCGTAGCGAGTTTCGTCATGAGGATAATGTACGTGTAAAAATAGAGGTAATTATTTATATATTGCTATTGTATTCATTAATTTTTAAAGAGTAGTATAATTAAAGAAGAAACTTTAAAAGATATTTCTAACATGAATAATATTGATTAGTATTAAATAGATATTAATTCAGAATTTAAGATGTCATGAAATATGTAATCATTATAAAATGAAAGTTATACCTATAATGTTATGCAGTTAGTATAAAAATAATTAATGAGATAGAATTTAATATACAATTTTTTAAATAATTTAAAACTGAGCCGAGTATATCATTTTTAACTTCATTTATATATAATTATGTATAAATGGAATTATATATTATTCCATTTATAAAATTTTATAAAATTTCACATGGTCCGAGTAAACATTAGTAAAATTTTAAATGCGTTTAAATCAAGCATTTAAAAGTCAGAGAACAGCTGCTGTCATGTTTTTTTTTGTCTTCTTGTGCTTTCAGATTATATATAACGTACATGTCCCTTCCAGCTGATGATGTGCAACGAAGAGATTTTACCTCGTATATGGGAATTTCTCGTGCGAAATACGAATACCAGAAAGTCAACCGGATTCTTAAAGCGCGGACGTCGACAGATCGACTAACACCGGAGATGGAAGACCAACTGTTCGTATATATCGGTTGGAGTTTCAAAGGAATGCCTGCGGCACGGATGGATCATAGCTATCGGAATCGATCTCGTCGTTGAGTCTTCCGATGGAGAAATCGCGATAGCAGTACAAACGAAGCTCCAAGAATGATATCGAACTAAGTCACGAAGCTACATTTTCATAGAAGATATATGAAATGGCAACGAATTATAACATTTTTAAATATATGATATTACGAGGAAAAATTTTTTCTGTATATCTTTTACTTATTTTTTTACGTCGATAATAAAATTGACATTTAATTTTCTTTTACAAAAAATCTGTGACTTAGGTCCATATCATCAATCCTGGAATAGACCGCGCCATCACGCTGCGCAGGAGCATATTTTTGTATACTGCATTTTACACGACCGCATTTACATACAAAGTAATTAACTTAAGACGTAACTTTTTTATATCACATAACGGATGAGCGACGGGTCCTCGAAGATGCGAAAGGAAACGAGATTCCTTTGAGAGTATTTTACAGACAATTTTGCGATAATTTACGAACAATTTATGAACTATCACTGCCGAAAATCCATCCAACGTTTTTCGATACTCTTTTTATAGATTTATAAATCGAGATAGGGATCCTCAGTCATACACTGAAAAAAAATTTGCAGATTTTAAATAAATATTTACTTCAAGTACTAACGAAATATTTATTTATAGTAAATAAATATTTATTCAAAATAAAACAGTTATGTAAATCGAATAAATATAAGTTTACATTTAGTAAATATTTCGTTAGTATTATTGGAGTAAATATTTATTTAAAATCTACAAGTTTTTTTTCTGTGTATATATCCCTCTCAAGGACCAAAAAATTCCGTGATCGTCCTTTTATAAATCGTGACGCGCTTATTAGTTGGACTGTCGAATCGACAATCTCAAAACGATAAAATTAGTCGATTCTGACAAAGCACATTTTATATAAATATTGTATTAATTATTGATACCATATAATTTAGCAAAAGAGGACACGGGCAAAACGCAGTGTCACCAGTTTTGTAAACTGTGATATTTATATACCGCGCGCGATTAACTAGTTAGTGTAATATCAAGGAAGTAGAACAGAATTATATATATATATATAATTTCGCAGATTTATATACAGCGCTGGTGTATCTAAGATATTTGCATAAACTTTGCGAGCGTGCATCCTGATTTTTTTAAGTTGATTTCTTCCCAGAATGAGATTTTTAAGCGAATAGAGATCTCAAAAGTGAAAATAAATAACGAAATCTCACTCCACATTTAATCTTGATGTGGATCTCAGTTTCGACAGAATTTTATAAATACTAAAGCTTCAGTAACTAAAAGAATTTAAATAATAAAAAATTGTAAGTAGAAGGTGATTGCTAATTAAATTTTTGTAAAGAAATTGACTGCAATTTTAATATCGCGTATCGCGAATTTCCTTTGTGAAGTTTGTAATATTTGTATTCCCAACATACACCTCTGTATATATATATATATATATATATATATATATGAACATGTTATATATAATTATATAATAGTATATAAGTCGCGCGTATTGCAAATGTACTATATGTCCGTGAAGCGCGCAGCATCAAAACGAAGACAGACGATATAAATGATATTGTATTTGTTTTTTTCGATTAACTCGACGATCTTGAGTATATCTTTGTTACAGAGAAGCAAACGCATTGAAGTGTGTCTCGCAAGTTCTACTACGAGGCGAAAACTCCAATCCTGTTTATTCCAAACAAAAAAGAAAAAATTAATGTAATGTGGCGATTATATGCTCTATACGTATTTTATATATTGTCAGTTCGTGCTTTATTTGTGTATATATAAAAATAAAGTGATTTTACCGAACACATTCAACTCAACATGCTGTAGAAAATTTCCAGTATAGCTTTATGTACGCATTATTGAAAAATACCAAGTTGAAAGCAGAAACATTTTGTATATTTGTCATTTATATATATATATATATATATTGTTCATATATTTAACAAAAGCATTGTACATTTCAGCGGATCAACTTTAGGATATGTCAACAGAATTTTTTTCCTTCTTTTTACAGCATTTTTATACATTACACTACGTCAACTGGACAGATAAAATATGATTATTTCGTTTGTTCCTCATGGTTGATTTATTCCAGGTTGAGCAAAGGATATGACGACTATGATGCGTTCAAATTCAAATTTCGCTATTTGCGTAGCTTAGGTTCTAACTAACAATTATTTCACGATGACGTGATGGTTCATTCTACAAGAGCAAAAGAATAAAATTCTCGATGAACAACATAATTTAACAAAAAAATTATAGATATTTTCACTGATAAACTGAAACTCTTGATTATATAATCCATATGCGGCCCAACAGATTGGGGCTTTAGGCTCGTCCCAATTTTTTGTTAGAGATAAGCGACATTGGCGTATATCTTATTAAGCGTATGTTCGAATCGCACCATAGCGCGTCTTTGAAAATTTCTTTGGAAATCGCGCTCTCGACGTGACAGAGCTTCATCGATATTCGCGAGGTCGTCGACGAGGCTCGCACGAGGAGGCCGATCTCAGCCGCTGCTAGGGACACAAATCCGACTGATCCATCCAAGGATTCAAGGCTCGCAGAGTGAACCGCACGATCGTGTCTACCTCAGCCATTGCGCCCATGCCCACGTCGCCACACATCAATGTCTTGGATACGCAGTGCACTTCTTTATAGCCCCAGGATTTGAGCAGCGATACCTGGAAAAAAAAATCTATGAGTTTTTATTTAAAAAAAAAAAAAAGAAAAAAAGAAAATTATACATAGAAGACAGAACAAATTTAATTATGTTTATTGTTAATCACTGTTTTCTACATCTGTTTACTAAAACTTTTTAAATACTTTTATTTTAATAAAATTTTTAGTTTTCAAGAAATTTCATGTAAATCTGCAAAAATTAAACTTAATTCAATTTAAATAAATAGTAAAATTAATATAAAAAGAATCATGTGTTTTATCTATTTAGCTATTTAAAAGAATATTTTTGACACTGTTCTTCTCTTAGTTTGATTTTTAATATGATATTCTTTTCATCTTACTTGAGGCATTGTAACTGGATGCTCCCACATCCTGGTGTTCATGGCTGGGCAGAAGAGGAGTGGCTTTGAAGGATCCCATGCGCGTGCCACGCAGGTAACAATATTGTCGCATATGCCACTGGCAATCTTGCCCAAGGTGTTAGCATCCAACGGCGCTATCACGAATACATCCGCCCATTTCACCAGATCTATGTGCAGCACCGGATCACCACGATCCTGCCAGGCAGCCCACTCCACTGTATCGGATAAGACCTGGATGTCGGATGGCAGCTGAGCATCCTTTAGGAAGTGTTTGGCTCTCTCCGTCACAACCACTCTCACCTCCAGATTATTCTGTCGCAGCATTTCCACCAGCTGGGGCAGCTTGATCGTGGCTACACTACCAGTGCAACCTACCAATACTCTTTTCCTTGAGGAACTCGCCATTTTCTTTACCTTTGCGTTACCTTCTGTTCTATATCAGTCTATATGAAGCCTGATAGACTCTCAGTTTTCAATGTAATAAATATTGGAACTCTCTATTTATTTAAGGGATATTTATTCTCTTAGGCCACTTGGGTTGCAACACAATCCAGCCGCATAACAAGCTATAAGAATGCCTTTACGTTAAAGCTCAAGAAGTCCGATCCAATGAGTACCGGGTGATGTAACCGAACTTTTAATTTTCTTTCCTATGAAAATAAAAGGTGGATACACAGGTTTTTAATATTGTTCAGTTTCTCTCTCTCTCTCTCTCTCTCTCTCTCTCTTGGTCTTTTTTTTAAATCTATTGTCCTTATTGTTACTTTTTCTCAACACTGAGAGGAAGTCCTTGTTATACCTGGCTGGCAGTGCGTATAATTGAACACACTGAATCACTGAATTATCATTATGGCATCTTATTTACATCGACAGTTCCAAGAACACCAGGCAGTCTCGAAGAGACTTAAGATGACAACAATGACAACGACAACGACAAGGATATGACCCCTCCTTTCTAGGAGACAGGGAGTAGGTATCTGCTATCTCGTGGACGATATCGACGTTACGTTTCCTTGGCACCCTTGATCTCATCAGTGAAGCCGAGCTTGGACCAATCCTCGCGCGCCATCAGGTCGTGGTCCATGCGGCAGCCGAGGTACTCCTTGGCGATATCGCGACACATCGTGTTCTGATTGCGATTTTCGGACAGGCAGCGCATGTACCTGATCATAGTGCTCTTGCAACGGCCTTCATGGTCCAGTGGGAAGCTGCCGCGCTCCGGCGGCGTTGGCGTGAATAGCCTCTGCGAGAACGTGTACGAGGACATACTACGCCACTTCACGGACGCGCTGAAATCATACGAGAATGCGCGAACACCTCATACGATGAACACTTAGAACGAGTAAGGTCTCTTCAGCCTCCACGGCGGTTCGCCATCTTGGCTAACTGTGATCCACAACGATCTACACTTCTCCGTCGCACCTTCCCTCCCCCGCCTAACCAAATTCATCGACGAACGGTCCCTGCCGTCCCTGGAGAACGAGAGGATTTTCAGCGCCACCTGTCTCCTCTGGCCTTTGAAGTGGAGAACTAAACGCGACCCACGTGATAAGAATGTGAGATTTGCGCTAACTTTGAATCTGCGTTTAAACAAAGTCGAAACGTTCGTATTAATAAAGAAATAATATCGCTAGAATGTTTTTATATCCTATGGCACTTCTTTTTGTGACTATTGAAAGCGAAGCTTTTTCCATAGCAATATATACTCAAGCATCATGCCAATGCTTATCGCATAATCACGCATATCACGCATAGTCATGTGATTCATAAGTATGAAACGCAGGGGCGAAACCAGACATTTGTTAAGGGGAGAGGGGCATTGACGCGCCGCAAGCAAAATTTTTTCAAGATTAAATATAAAATATGAGATATTTAAGTTACAATTGGCATATTACATTGAAAAGTACTATATAATTATATAATCCAGGAAACGTTTTATTTAAAATTATGAACATAAAAAGAATAATATAATTTATAATATATAAGGTAATAAAATATACATATAACATTTTATAGCAAAATATCTAATTTACGTTTGTTATTTGTAGCGCGAACAAGTGGAAAAAAAAGCTGTAGTTGAAAAGATTCAACATATTTTAAATTTTTTAATCGATATATTAATTTTACGTTCAAATTACCCCGCACAGACGTATGCAACAAATGCTATGAGAGTTCGTTCGATCAACAGCAATCTTTAGATATTTTGAATCATAAACAAGAGGTTAAAGAATATCAAAACTTAAAAAAATCATTAACAGAAGATGGTGTTCTAGTTTGTGAATTTGACTATGCGCAAAATCTTTCATTGCCGAAAATTCCTGTTTCTGAACAATTTTATAAAAGATTGCTTTGGTTATATTTATTTAGTGTTCATGTATTTAATACGACAAACAGCTTATGAAATTATACTGACTCGAACGGAGCTAGAAGGATCTTTACTTCGACTAAGGAGGTGGAGTTCTCTATCAATTCTAACCAATAGCGTGAGACTTTTCGAGTACCAAAAATATACGTGAAAGGGATAAAGGAAACTAAGGAATGTGTCGATGACTCAAGAATCTGTTTAGACATAAAATATTTGTAAGACTGAGTTTCAAAAGGGTCTTTAGAGTAGATAAAAAAAAAGGGTTAAAAGAAAAACGATAGGTGAAGCAAATAAGATGAACAACCGGAAATAAGGTTGTCAGAAATGTTTAGGAAAATATGTGTAGAAAACTTTATGTTAAAAACGTAACTCAACAATAGTTATGTGACATGTAATAGTACATGACGTCTGTGACCAATAATCATCATCGACGTGACTATCACGTGACGTTGCTACCTGGGAATAACCGTTTCATACTTATAAATCACGTGACTATGCGCGATATGCATAATTATGCGATAAACATTGGCATGATGCTTGAGTATATATTTACTACGGAAAAAGCTTCGCTTTCAATAGTCAAGATATAAAAACATTCTAGCGATATTCAGAAAACCATAATTTATTTCATAACATAACATGTCTTTCAAAAATTTGAAAGTAGAGCATCTAGAAGATCAATTGACGATTACTTTATCGAAATTGTATCCGATGCGCAAGTTCGGTTTAGTTAAGATCGGGGAGAAGAAGTGGTTTTTGTCAAATAAATACATTGAAAACGGTGACAAAATATATAGTTTTGAAATTCGTCCAGATGATACATGGATTGTTACTTATCCTCGATCAGGTCAGTTATCTTCGCCTTAATATAAGACATAAAAACATCATTTTTGACAATGTTAAATTTTATTTGTTTTTAAAAGAAATATTTTATTTTTTAGTCATATATATTAATTTTAGTTCTTGTTTTAACTTTAACTTCTTAGCAAACAGAGAATATAATTACAATATAATATACAGAAGTAACATGTGATATAACATATGTTTTATTTAATTAGTTTCAGAGATATTAAAGGAATTTTCTTCGGAGATGCCAAAGAGTTCGCGAGTTATCGCCATGTCGTGACTCATTGTCAACGTTTCGTGCTGAATTAGTGCGCTCCTCGCCCTGATGAAATGAACGGCAAGTTTCACGAAACGTGGACATTAGCAACCCTAAAGAAAAAGTATCCCAATAAACTGCTCAGTAACTGATGAAATATCATAAGTTACTAATTAGTTAATCAATTTATTGGAACAATTTTTCTTAAAGGAATTGTCCACGACACGCAAACTCTTTGACATCTCCGAAGAAAATATCCGTAAAAGTTTCAAAAATATTACTTCCATATTACATAATACGTTTTAAACTTCTTTATTAAAATCATATCCCATTACCAAACGGATGCAGCGGAGTTCGGAGTATTTTTCGTAAATAAAAACCATATAGAATAAAATAAAATAAAAAGATGTGATATTGAAGTTTGGAGCGTTTGTGGAGCGAAAATTAAATGTAAGCTCACACTGAAATAACCGACAATTGGGGCGTCAAGTGGCTCACCGCTCAGTGCGATTGACTCGCGATCTGTGATCCGGGTTCGATCCCACCTGCGCCCTATATACACGATTTTTCGCGTTCGCCGTTCGGATTCGGTGTTAAACTGTAGGCCCCCTTGAGTGTTAGCAAATTCTGTAGAGTCAAATTCCACTACTACTAGATTGAAAAACATAAGCAAGTCCCTGCCCCCGAAGGGGCTACAGAGCTAGAATTGATACGCATGGTATTGTGACCCACGAATAGGGTCAGAAAACCATACAGGGAATTTTGAAGAAGAAATAACAGACAGTTGACGATCACACATATATACATATGTGACCGAAAATTTCCAACGTATGTATGTTTAGGCGTTTTAAATGAGATCGCGGTCCCGCAAGGGCACTGAATTATTAAGAAATTCCGCGCGTGCTCCCGTACGTGCGATCAAAAATTTCCTACGTTCGTCCCTGCGTTCGGTGATAAAATCTAAAAGCACGAGAGCACACACAATGTCTGAGATCACTGACGATCGGCATTTAGGCTGCGCGGGTTGATGAAGTAAGGGGCAGGAACCAAGCTGAAAATCGGCCGAAATGTGCAACTAAATTCCAGCTCTGATTATAACAAAGATCAGAAATCGCTACAATACATAAATCTCTAAAAAAAACGACGCTATTACATCACTTGATAATATAAATATATAGAAACGTAACATCTTGAACATAAATCTGTTTTTATAGCTAAACTAGTGTGCACTTTTTGTACTGAAAATGAAATGGTTTGATATTTAGCAAAGAGAGAAGAACAACCTTAATGCAACAATAAAAAAAACAAATCTCACAAAATTATAAAACTAAAAAAATGTTAAACAATTGATATACAAGCACAATTCACTTCAGAACTTGTCAGAGAATTAAATGTTGATCGTACAACAGATATTAAACGTTTACGTGATATGTTGATTAAATAATTAGTTTTTGAGAAAAAAAATCCTCAAAACTAAATCACACTCCTAATATATATTAAATACGCTCATTTATCAAAAAATAAGGTGTGAATATATATGGACCTTAAACTATACACAGAAGTAACAGAAAACATCATGATTTCAAAATTCACGAAATTAAAATATTCAATATCGATGTTAACAAAATATAAATGTTAACAAAATATTAATAAATTCATATATTGTGTTGATTAGGTACAACTGTGATGCAGGAACTCGTATGGTTGGTGGCGAACGACATGAATTTTGACGAAGCGCAACGAAGGACTTTAATGGACAGATTTCCCTATATAGAGTATATTTTACATAAATATTATAGAAAGAAATAAAATTCGCATTTTCTAGATTCATAATACAATGGAAAATAAATTTTCACTTGACTTTCAATGAAATTTTTGCGTCAAATTTGCGTTTAAAACTTTAAAAATTCAATTTGCCATGCAAATCTTGAATACAACTTTGATATGTACATACTTCGAATTTGATGGAAAATACAGAAAAAAAAGTCGAATGTTCATTTTGTACTGTTTTCACATAAAGTTAAAAAATCATTGTTACTTTCTATTTCAGAAAACACTCTACTACATAAAAACATTTTTTCTTTGTTTTAGCATGGAAACATTTCATGGAAACATGCAAGATAGTCATATAATTTCAACCACCATTTCTAATGAAGAAAAGAAAAATATAAATAAGTATACCATCAAATTCGTGCAAAATCAATTGTCGCCGCGTTTTATTAAAAGTCACATGCCTTTCAATCTATTGCCAACAGTCGTAAACAGCGATTGCAAGGTATTTACAACTAAATATTATATTTTCTAAATTAAATATACATTTATTTATAATTATTTACAAAACATACTACATTTATGAAAACGGAAAAATATATCAAATCAAAGTAAATAATTCATTTGAAATTATCACTAAAATTCATTAAAAAAAAACTTATATTAAAAGATTTATTATAAAAATTGGATTTAACACGTTTATAACATCGGACATTTTGTGTATTAATTACTGGATTCAATCTATTTGAAATGGTATATTTAATAGCAAAATATTTGTACATATTAATTTAGGTGTTAAAAAAACGAGATTTATACACTTTTCAAAAATATTGTTTTTATTTTTAGATCATCTATGTCGCTCGAAATCCAAAAGACGTAGTAGTCTCATGGTATAATTTCCAAAAAAATCACAAATTTGTCCAGTACCGAGGAACTTTCGAACAATTTTGTAATAATTTCATGAATGATCACGGTAAATTTTGCTAGTTCTTGATAGTTTTTTAAATTTCAACTTTTGCTTATACTTCTCATTATTTCAGTCGACTATAGTCCATACTGGGAACATGTAAAGGAAGCTTGGGCAATGAGGCATAAAACAAACTTGTTGTTCCTCTTCTACGAAGATTTGATAAAAGTGAATAAAAACTCTAGTATTATATAATATCCTAAAAAATTCCCACTATTCTTACATAAATATCGTAAAAGATTTAAAATACATATTAAAAAACATCAATTTTAAGATATTATAATTAGAGATAACATTTCCATCTATATTGTGTAGGATTTGCCTGGAATCATCAAGAAGGTCGCCGTGTTTTTCGGTAAGACTTATAGCGATGAGCAGATCGCCAAGTTAGTAGAGCATTTGAAGATAGAGAACTTTCGGAAAAATCCCATGGTAAATTATCCGGATTTTAAATCGACGATCGAACCCAAAGAGTTTATTCGGAAAGGAAAAGTAAATGATTGGGAAGAAGTATTCACATCAAAAATAGAGGAAAAATTTAACAAGTGGATCGCTGATAATTTAAAAGATACGGATCTAACGTTTCCAAACTAATTTTATAATTATAATTGTTTATTAAATTTTGTTACAGATTGAAAAATCTAAGCTTTTAAGAAATGGCAAAATTTCTTTTAATGATAAAAATGAATTGAAAGAAATTTTGCCATTTTCTCTTTAAAAGTTTAAATTAATTACTCATTTATAACAAAATTCAATAAAGAACCACATATCTTTTACAATTATTTTTATAGATCAAATAAGGCTAATATAAACTGAAAATAATGAGAATTGAAGCTAATAGATTGAGCAGCATTTTAATTAATACAAATTATTTCACTGTCTGCATTATTTATGTTACGTTTTCGCATGTGTAATGTACGTCCCTTATATAAGTTTCGTGATTTTATCGATTTGGTTAAATAAGCCCACTAACGCAAACGAATATAGCTTATATGTTATTACAGGTTTAAGTATTTATATTGTATGTACTTCGACAATTACATATGATATATAAAGATTCTAAAGGTTGTATAATTACTTTCTGTTTTTTTTTATCTTATTTTTTCCAATCCTATTAAACCTCGCCCCAACATATTTGTCAAATTTTACAATTTAAATCAAATAGAAAAATCTTCCTACACACAAGGATGAGTTCAGGATTCATTCTTTTTTTAAAACCGATTAATTTTTATGAAGAACTCGGTAGATGTGCTTACTAATTGAAATAAGTATTAATAATGGCAAATATGTATTGATTATGTATCTCCATAAAAAATTTAATATAACAATAAATATTTAATTCAAGCAAAATTTAAGTCATATATATATATATACATACATAATATATATATAGTTTCTATTAAAATATATTGCATCTTAAAATTTGTACTTATATTAATAATGAAAAAAGGATATCTACTCGACAGATAAAGGATCTATAGATTTGTAGTCATACTTCTCGTGAATTTTGTTTATTCTTATCTACAAAGCATTATCTCGAATGCATCACATGTTACAACAATATAATCGACTTAGAAAATATATTTCAACCCTAAGATAACGGAAGGCAAGATAACAGCAGGCCACGATATTTTCGTAAATCAACTTCAAATGTGTTCAAGATTTATAATATATTTTAATCTTTTTCTTCCTTTTTTACCTATTAGACGAAGAGTATAATAAAGACTCTCTGACTGGATTATGATAATATCATGTTCGAGGAGAGGTGTGCGTGAATTAATTATCGGAAAACTTCACGTCCAATGTTCCGCTTTTTACCGGCGTGCACTACAGGAACTATTTTTTAAAGCGCGCAAACGCGGAAAATAAATATTAAATAAAGAAATAATTAGTTAATTTGAGTACCTATTATATACAAACATTACATATTCGCCACAAATATTATAAAATTAGATATTAAAGCTGGAAAACGAATGTATGTTCCCTTCAAATATATATGTATATAAACACATGTAACAATAAATTATCTTTATTTCGATATATCGATATATATGTAGTTCCATTTTTTTCAAATTCCAATTAAATAAAATAAAAAATAATGTCTGACGTAATTAAATTAATAAAAAATCTATTATAATTTATAAATTAAATTTCTGTAATATTAATATTATGTGGCGATAAATTACGCTAAAAATAAGTTACTAAATCTACTGTAGTCAACTAGAAGAAAATTATCTAAGGAGATAATTATACATTGGCGAAACTTTTATAGAGGAAGACCTGATTAAATCGCAATTTGGAGGGAACATAAATCTTTATGTTTTTTGGATGTACCCGTTTTACGCGAGAAGACTTATGCTCGGATTTAAGATCCAATTGAAAAATCTGGCATACAAAAATATACTCTGTAAAATCTAACAGATCTTTTTACAACTATGGGACACTTGGTAAGCAAACGAAACAAGGTTATGGACATAATATTAAAATGTTTCGGCGTCGTCACAGTCGCGCGTGTCGTGTCCGAACATTTCGCAGTTTTCACAGTATGGCCTCTCCACGGATTGCTTCTTCGGAGTTTTTACCGTTTTCTCGGCGCTCTCCATGAAATCCTGGGCTTGTCGGGGACAGTCTTCCGTCTCGTGCAAATCGAATTGATCGCAAATATCACAGAACATACGGGGCGCCGCCATTCGTTTGTCCAGCGTGCTTCGAGTGTAGTCCTCGGCCTCGTTCGCGGGGACCCCCATCTCGAGAACCTCGATTTTACACAGCAAACTCTCGTTCTTACGTTGCATGTCGACTATTATGGAATTTAGGAAGTCTATTTGGCTCTTTGCGGTGTCGTTCTCCTCTTGCAGTTTCACAACGTCGATATCTCTCGCGACGATGTGCTGCTTTGTGTCGCCCGTCCCGTCATACGTGTTCTTCAGATTTTCGTGCGACAGCTTTAACTGATTCGTCATCTCCATCCATTTCGCAGTGACTTGCTTGTTCTCTTTCTCTAGCCGATTTAGCTCATCCAGAAGTCGCTTCTCTTCCACCTTGGCAACATTCAGCTTCTCCTGCAAGTTTTGCACGTTTTTGTTCACCTCTTTTTCATTGTTCTCTATGGTTTTCGCCAGATCGGCTGACTTCGTTTCCTGTTCTTTTAACTGCTTCTCAAGTGTGTTTACCATGTGCTGCAACTCATAGATTCGCTTGTTCGCGCCGCTCAACTCATTCTGCTTCAACTTGATCTCCTCATTCCGTGACTGTTGTTCCGCTTTGACTCTTTCCACTTGCGCGTCTTCCAGAACTTTCACCTGCACCTTTAATTTACCGATAATAACTTCTTTATCATCTAAATTAGTTTTGTGCTTATCGACAGTGTCTTGCATCAATCGCAACTTGTCCTCCAATTCTTTATTTTGCTTATTTATGTCTTCAATCTTCTTCTGCTTAGCTACAACTTCGGACTCTAACGAGTTCCGCAGTTTCAGCATTTCTTCCTCCTTAGAAGATTCTGATTCTTTTACCTTAACTTCTGCTTCTGTTCGTAACTTCTCTTTTTTATTCAGCTCTTCGTGCAAATTCGATAACTGAGTCTCCAGTGACTTCACTAAGTTCTCCAAAATAGTTTTCATCTCGAACAATTCATTTATTTCACTTTGTTTCTGTGTGATCGCCTCTTGTGCGTTCTTCAGTTCATCGTTATTACGAGTATGCTCTTCTTTCATTAAAGAGATTGTAGTATTCAATTCGGCTATTTGAACTTGCGATTTTTCTGCTTCCGCCATCGTCTTTGATATTTCGTCAATTTTATCTTTAATCGTTCCTTCGGCGTCCTTCAATTTGCTCTTCAACTCTTCTACCATACTTGTCGTTGTATTTAAAGACGTTGTTAAATTTTTATGAGTAGTTGCTTTATCGTTAACTAAGGCATCATACATTTTCCGTAATTCCGACAATTTATTTTCCACTTCCTGAAGCTTTGAATCTTTCTCCTGAAGTAAATTCTCTAATTTTGAAGTTTCGTCCGACTTGGATTTCAATTTCTCCGTCAATTCCTCGATCGACCAACGATTCGCGCTTTGATTGGCCTCTAGTTTGCTCTTACACTTTTGCAAATCTTTAATGTCGTCACGCGAAGTCGACAATTCGGTCGACAAATCCATAATTTTTTTCTGTAACAAGGATATCTCTTCTTGGTAAGAATTTCGCAGGATTTCGCATTCTCCACGAAGACTGACGATTTCTTCATCCTTCATTGTCAATTGCTCCGTAAGGTTGGTGACTTGGTTATATTTTTCCTTCAAATCTTTCTTTGCGCATTCGCCTTCTTCCATCTTTAACGATAATTCACTTTTTTCTTGTTCATATCCGCGTATCTTCTCAACATAATCTGCATTTAATTTTTCAGCCTTATCTATCTGCGACTCCAAATTTGATTTCTCTGAGCGTAATTGTTCAATTAACGTCGTATTATTATTTAGCTCCGTCTCGGTATTGGAGAGTTTTCCCTCCGTTTGTTTCAGCGCAGTTTCCGTTTGGAATAACTTCTCTCGAGCTTCGTCCAATTCCTTTTCTTTTCTTCGCAAGTCCTCGTTGTATCTCGACAGTTGTTCTGATGAATCGGCGGAAGTGCTAATCGCGCTCGCTATATCGGATTCCTATAATTATATTTAGATCATTAATCCAATGGATTAGTAACTTATTATTCATGAGAAGATTAGTAACTAATTATTCTATACTAACCAGTTTTTCTTTCTGTAACGAGAGTTGCGATACTTTTTCTTCCGCTCTCGTGACTTGTCCATTTAATTTCTGCACATTTGACTCAAATACGCGAAGTTCGCTCTCCAAATTCGTTTTTGTTTGCTCAGATAATGTGAGGGCGTCTTGCAGTTCTAAAAGATTTAAAACAAGCTACATGTTATGTTTATAATTATTAAACATACGTAATTAATTTTACAAATTTAAATCGAGAACTAAGCGAACTTCAAATCTATCTTTCACGATTCATCTTACCTGTAGTCTTCTCGAGAAGATGTTTAATCTCCTCATCTTTGCTCGCTATAATTGCTTTCAAATCAGCGATATATTTCTCCAGTTTAACGAGCATCATGGCTTTTTGCGCAATATCTGCATTTATCTCATCAATATATTTGACTTTGTCATTAATTTGGGCCTCAAACCGTTTAGTTATCTCTTCTATTTGAGCCACAGTAGCATTTCGCAATTCCGCGAGTTCTTGGTCCTTTACTTTCAATTCCTCGCTCAATTTGTTTAATCGCACGACGGATTCCTCTTCCGAAGCGATTAAACTAGCTAGATCTTGCTCCTAGATTGATCACGTAGCGTGAAAATAACATTACTAACGTTACATTCGTGCGAAACAAAAAAAAGAATACTCTTACCAGTTTTTGCTTCTCATGAATAATCCTGACATTATCATCACTCTTAGATCTATAATCCTGAATTTGTTTTGACAACACACTATTGCTGTCTTCAGCCAATTTAAGCCTCGTATTTAGCTCTGCAAAATATTTGTGATAAAATCAACGAAACCTCAAATCGTAATTTATTTTTAATTGTTACATACTTTATTATTACATATTTTTATGAAAACACAATATAATTGCACAATAAACTAAATGCTAGATTATCACAAATATTTCATCGAAAGTTATTCTCGTAGAATGTCAATCGATATTCGTAAACTCTACACAAGCAAAACAACCAAAAGATTAAATTTTTCAATTATCTGAATTTTCTTAAAATCTAAATTTTTTAAATTTTCATTTCTATGAAAAATTAACACAAACCTTCTAATTTTTGTAGAGCGCTAATCAGTTCTTCGTCCTTCTTCCTGCAGAGCTCACGCTCAGCGGCCAATTCGGCCAATAATCTTTCAGTCTCCGATATTTTTTGACCAAGTTGCTGCGAGACTTCCTCGATTTTTGTATCCTTCGCTCGCAATTGTTGCTCAAAAGATTCCGAAAGTTCACGGATACGGTTGACATTCTCAGTCTTCAAGCCCTCCAGAGCTACATTCTGCTGCTCTAACAGCTTCTTGGACTTGTTTTCCAGCTCCTCAGTTTTTACCTTGATCAATCGATCTTTCTTTTCGATAGTCTGTCGATATTCCAACAGTAGCGAGTCCTTTTCGCTTGCATTCTCTCTCTTCATCGTTTCGATTATCTCCTTCGATTTCCGTAACTCCTCACCTAACATATTCGTGTTCCTCTCAAATTCCTGCTTCAGATTCTCCATCATTGTCTCTTTGTCTAGCAAATTTTGTTTGACAGCTCCCAGTTCTTTCTCTAAACGACTCTCGGACTCTCTATGAGTCGTGCTGTCCTGTTGTGTTTTGTTCACCACAAGCTCCAGTTCCCTGATACGTTCCACACATTCGCTCACCAGACCCGATTTCTCTTGTACTTCCTTCTCCAGACTACTTTTGATCTCCTGCAAGCTCTGATTACGACTTTCCAGATCTAAAAGCCCATTTCAGGATAAAGGAGGGAAAAAATCGCGTAAGATTTCAAATTTAAGAAATTTAATAGCATTTTTCATTGGCAGAACTAGTGCGCATTCAGTGCACTTTAAAGCTGTTGTACACAAATCGACATAAAGATGTACGCGCGCGTTTAATAAAAATATAGAAACTAATTAAACCGCGAAATATTCCATACATTTTATTGTGCTATTTGATAAAATATATATTGGGCATTTTATCAATTGAGATATCTTACTTTTACATTTTGATTAGAATAGTGTACAACAGCTTTAATGTGCACTGAGTTCGTACTAGATCTGCCAATGAAAAACGCTATCAGTATACATTAAAGCCATTGTACTATACATACATACATACACTAATCTAATCTGAATGTAAAAGTGAGATATCTCAATTGATAAAATGCCCAATATATATTTTATCAAATAGCACAATAAAATATACTGAAAATTTCGCGGTTTAACTCGTTTTTATATTTTTATTAAACATACCTCTTTACATCAATTTGTATACAATCGCTTTAAAATGTACTGAGTGAGCATTAGTTCTGCAAATGAAAAATGCTGTAAGATCAGATCGCGCATCACAGATCTAGTGTCCTATCGCGAATACCTTGAAGCTGAGAGTTTTGCGAGTTTGTCGCACAACTAATCTCGTTACGTAGTCGCGCCAATTCCTCTTCGGCCTCGAAAAGTTTAGTACTGTCACGTTCCATCTGAACGACGCGTTCTCGCCGCTCCGTCGCGAGTTCATCCTCGAGTTCTTTGATCCTGCTTTCATTTACAGTATTTATGACCTAGTGTGATAAGGGTAACTGTTTAGTTTCTAAGGAGATACGAGGTCATACAACGAATCTGTTTCGGGTGTTAACATACAATTATTTCCTCAATTACATTAAAAATATAAAGCAACAATCGATATTTTCCATAAAAAAAGTTTTTTAAATTTTAAGAAAAAATCGTATTTTTTTCTACTTAAAGAATTCTACTTAATAAATTAATCGAAATTATCTAATATTTTGGAAAAAATTAAATTCGATGTATATAATTTTCTACAATATTGAAATAAAACACAAACACGTGTCAAATAAAAAGATATGATTTAACTATTATAATTTACATTCGACGTATTATGTAAGTTTGTTTAAACAAAATAATTTTTAATGAGAAGAAAAAGAGACATTGTTTAAACTTCCAGTAATTATCCAGAAATAATAAAGCCTATTAATACCCGAAAGCGTACATGTTAACAAGTAAGAAGCATAACTGATAAGCGAAGCACAGTCTGTCGAAATGAAAATGAAATAAATACTTTATAATGTGTAGAAAAAGAAGAAAGAAATAAATCAACAACTTTACACGCGTATGTACCCAATTCATAAGAAACATATTATTCAATTTTGGCATTCGTGCATACAAACATAGGTATATCACAAACAATCAAAGAAATATTTATAAATAATATAAATAACTTCAAAATACGAAAAAAGCAATTAAATTAATGCAAAGCATAGAATTATTACATAAATAAATAAATAAATAAATAAATAACTGAACATAATAACAAATAACGAGTACATAACGCTTACATTTTTTTATATCTTTGTGCATACAAAGCGTATAATTTGTGAAGCTCACATTACTCCATTACACAAAGCAAAGCGTGACCAAGTTAACCATTTTTAATCCATATTTGTATGTAAAATTAAATCGCGAAGAACGAAACTACTTAATAACAATTTGTACAACTTCAAATTCAAAAGTGCTCGACGCGAAATTTTCACGCGTAATTCCATATTCCAAGTTAGCGCGCAATTAATAAGCAAAGGATGATTAAAGATGTCTAGGACGTTATTACAGTGTATAATTTAATTTTGTTAGTATGACCGGTGCCAAATTAAACAGCGATAGCGTTTCTTAGCGTTTCTTATTATTGCGCGTTCCACGTCAGTTGGATCTCTGATAGAACTGCGACGAAATGTAAAATGATATGGCTAGAGTGATGATTAGGCAAGCGGTGCCCAAATACTGCGTCAATCCTTCCACGGGTCCGAAACATTGGATACTCACTCTTTGCTCAGATCTCTCTTTCTGAAAATAAATGATAAGTTCACCGGATTAACAGAAAAACTGAATGTATTGTTATCTTGCTTTACAAGGAATGTAACACAATTGTATGTATTTGAATATTTAGATAATATCATAAGCAAGCGATGCCTTTAATTTTTGGATTGCATACATCGAGCTATTCATTGCGATCAATTTATTTATTAATTTACGGAATTTTAATTGTTTTATGTACATTGAAAATGACCCGATTGAGGTGGAAACAATTGTCTGTATTATATTAATTTTGTATTCTATATTTTTATCATTGCAATGTAATCTATATCATCTCTTAATGTATCATAATTTTTGATTATGTTCTTTATTTGTATTAAAAGAATTTTTTATTACACATGGCTCGTATCCCTGTTTCGATTGTTGGTATTGTTATCTCTTTTTACAAAATAATACCAGATCTTTCTTTTTTTTCTTTCCTTAAAAATTGTTTAAGTATAAAACGACAGAATTTGTGATCAGATTAATTTTTCCAGTTAAAATTTCTATTTTCATGGAATATAATTATAAAATTGGCATCGATAAACTATAATTCATATTATCAGTTTTAAAATAAAATTTGGAACGGGATATTTTTGCATAAAATATTCTGATGCTAAAAGTTGTTAGGCTAATTCTCGAGCTTTTTGGCAAGTCGATGTAGCTAAGCACGTGTTGTAATGTACGTTACCCGTCACCGTTATTCCGCGTGCATACCGAATTGCTCATTTACGACGAAAGCGTGTACAATATTTCGAGTAATTACAGAAGATACCATCCAAAGTTTCCAAGTATGACAAAAGAGATATTTATGATAATTATTATTATTATTATTATTATATAGAACAGAAGCATATTTAAACAAATCAGGATAACATAACAAAAATTTAAACATTATTCATATTAAATATTGCACGAAATTCTTTTTCACATCTTGAATCTATATTCGTGAAAAAAAATGTCATTGCAATATCAGAAATTTTCTGAAATATAATATATATATATATATGTGTGTGTATATCTTTTATAATATTAGTATCAAATATATATTATTAATATTAATAATTTATTAATTTTTAATATCAAAACATATATAATGTAGACAAAATAGTAGCATGAATGAATATACTTACTCGGGATTCCGAATATATATTTTTTCTTTTTTTTAAATAAAGTACTTAGCATTTATTATGTCTGAGATAAATTATTATGTTTGAACTGTATATAAATTATACTAGGTGTATGTACCTGTATGTCGTCTTTATTCACAGATTCCTCTTCGAAGCGAAACAGAAGATCCTCGCACTTCCGTTTCTCATCTTCCAGCTGCATCGCCAACGCACTCTTCTCGTTGAGGAGCTTGGCGACAGTAAGCTCCGATTCGCTGACCGTCTGCAGTATCTGTTCGCGATACTGAATATTGTCAATAATAAAAATGTTGAAGAAAAAAAAGATGGAAGACGAGAAGAGGAATTTTAAAACTGGGACAAAAACTTCAGAACGTAAAGACATTGGATTCGATTTATTACATCCGATAAGATATTTCCATTGACGTTGCATAATCCCTGCAAATAGGGATAAAAGTGCAAAAAATGAAGCACAACTCTCATGTTTAGACACTTGTCCCTGTTTAAAAATCCATCCATCACCACGATTTGGTTTTGACAAATATCGTTTTGTAAATATCTACCTTATCATATTCTTGCTTGATCGAAAGCGCAGATTGTTCCGCTTGGTCAGCTTGATTCGCCGCCTTGGTGACTCTTTCGCGTTCCAGGTCACGCTCTTTTCGCAAGAACTCGATCTCCTGCTGCTTCTCTTTCAAAACCTCCTAAAAGTACGATCTGAATTCTAATTCAACATCGCGATGACGCGGAGTATTTTAGGAAAAAGAATTTTAGCAAAGAGGAATCATACCGCAGTATTAGCGCGCAATGAAGTAAAATAGCAATCAAATTCATATTTAATAATATTATTATGATTGCAGTAAAATAGCCTATACACATTATCTACGGCAGAGTTATCGTAAAAAAATGCACAACTAAAACAATTTATTTTTCTATTTCTTACATTTTTGTAAAAGCTGTCGAGCAGATTAAAACAAAGCGAGATACTTTTACGTCTGCGTCATACAAATTATTACATACTGAGAAAGCCAACTTACGATATCAAGCAATTAATTAATTCTTACATATCGGTATATTTTTATAAAAATTTTTGTAGAAGCCATGAGATGGAATAGAATGGAGATAAATAATTGAAACAATTTTCTTGTTACTTCATGTAAGTTTTTACAAAACGAGCGAAATAGGCAATACTACGCACTGGCTCTCTACTCAAGTTGAATATTAAGTTTCAATAAAAACGAGATGAATGTCGCCAATTGAAAATCCTTCGATTGATCGTTTATTCGCATTGCATTCCGCATTATGCAACAGCTTTGCCAAGATCACGTAATCATCGAGTTTATAATTCGATGCGAGATAGCCACGGATATGCAACGTTCTGAATCAAATGTAATTAGCAATGTAAATCGACGATTAGTACTTTAGATTGCATTATCCGAGCGGCAGGGTTTGATTAATCAGCTCGATGATGATGGTCGTCGTTTCTCTGCCAACGCAGATATCGATCTGTGTTCAATTATGCCATGGGAAATCCTTAAAGATGAATTAATCGAGCAACTGAGATAATCTTGTACGAGGAAGAATCGAACGTAATAACGGCGATTTGTTAATTATTTACGTATGTAGATAAAGCGACGTAGGAGAGATACTCACCTAGAAGCCAGAGGACATTACGAGGAAAGGAATATGTGGGATTTTATTAACATTATATACAGAGATCGCTATGTATTGTATCAACGATGCGACGAGCGATAACAATAAATTAACGGCAAATAATAAATAAATAAAATCGCAGACGACAACCATTAATAATCGAGTCTCACTAATCAACTATACGTCTCGCTAATTATTTTAATTAATGTACATTTATATCGTAACGCGCTTGTTAATCTATGTCTACACATCCATTTCTACAGGGTGTACGAACTATTTGGGAACAGTCGATGGGAGAGTAGCGAGATGACTTATCGACGATCGCTTCTAATTGACGAGAACAATTAATCAGGAGTAATCAGAGTTACGATCTCACCTGCAATGAACTTCGTGCAGGTGTTGACGTGCGCATGCCAGGCCTCTGGAATATTGGGATGTAACGGAAACACAAAAGAAAACAAAAAAAAAAGATAAATCGTGCAATCTTGCAACTTTAAATAATAATCAATGCACCAGTCACAAAATCACGCGCGCTAACAATAAGTTACAAGTTTCGATTAAAGAGTCAGTGTTAAAGAGAAAAAAATAGTTGCCTAAAAAGCGGTAGGCAATCACTACAATTTAGAGCGGGATTAACCCTTAAGTAACTCCGCAGAAGGATTCGTTGCGAGAAGAGACTGAATCTATCATAATTCGCAAGGGAAATGTTTAAATATGTCGAATTAAATAAAGAAATGAGTTAAATCTTCTAAGTTTTTAAAAACAAAAATTTCGAATTCAACGGTTTAAGAATTTAAAGGGTTCCATCCAAAAACAAGATTAAAAATTGTAAGACTGGATAGTCTATATATAAGATTCACTTTATATACACAACTCTAACTTCCTATAATCACGATAAATAAAATCACTTTTACATTGAGTGCTTCTCACAATTAAAATAAAATACAATAATAACGCTTCTCATAATTTTTGCGCACATTGTAATTGTAATTTTTCGCAAACACAAACATTTGCAGTTTCTTTAATGCGATAAAAAAACTTCATTGCACCGAATCCTTCATTTAAAAATAACATCATTTGCCATCGATTTCCGTAAAGAATCACAGTCGTAGGCGAGCTTCTCACTCGTACCTCAAAGAAGAAAACTTAAGGGTCAATTGCCCAGCACCACGAGAACGACAAGAATTACAATAATACATTCTACGGCTAAACTAATAAATAGGGAGCCAACAACATTAGCGGCGAGCTGCGAGATATAGCTGCACATCCTGTCATCCCCTCATTCCGGCATGGTGAACCTTACCCTCGCCGTGGTTCCGCTCGTAGTGCTCATTCTCGCGCTGGCAACACTCGAGGCGAAGCTGGAAGCGAGCGATTCGCGAGAGCCGCTCTTCTTCTGGAGGCTGGCATTGAGGGCGGCACCACTCGGCTTGTGTACCACGCATAGGGAAGGCCTCTTGTTGGACGGCGACCTGCTGACCTTGTGCACGGGCGCAAACAGGCCGTACTTGGACGAGCACTCGAAGTATCTGGATCAACGGATGGGTTAGTTCCGCGGGATCTTAGGAATGTGAGTCTCAAGTGTAAGGGGAGATCATGCGAAACACTGTTTCGCAAATGTCTCGCAAATTTTCACGAATACTGTGATGTCATTCATCGAGCATTAGTCGTTGAGAACGCGTTAACAAATTAAAGAAGAAAACTCTGAAGTTTCCGATATCATTGGGCGTTAGAAATAAAAATTCTCCCCTTTCTTATGCAAAAATTAAAAATTAAAAACATCTCTAGCAGTATTTTGAGAACCTAATGTCAGATAATGTAAATTGATGACTGGCATTTAGGCCCGTTTTTATAATACATGATTATCTAAAGGTTAAAGGTACCAAGAAATTCATCAATAAAATTCATTCATGAATTTCTTGGTAACCTTAATCCTTAGATATCTATATATTATAAAAACGGACCTTGATCGTATATTTCAAGAACCTCCTAGATATTATATCATTCCGGCAGAGAAGAATTAAATTCATTAATAATGCTTAATAAAACGCAGTATGTACTCTAAGAAATGAGAAAAGGAATTTTTTAACAAGTCATATTTAAATGGCGTAATACGCTCTTAATGTAAACAACGTAATGATTTTCTGGGAGTGATTGAGAGCTTCAGGATTGCTTTAAATAATCGGAAATCTGAGGCGAGTTTGATATTCTTTTTTTTCCTTTTTTTTTTCTTGCGTCAAAGTGCTACGGAGGTTCAATGGAAAGGATGCACACCTTTTGTCATTGACGGAACCGTCATTCTTGCCGATCGGCTCATCCAGTTCCACGCCGCACCATTCGCCCGCAGCGAATTCCGCGAGGCCGTGATATCTGAGTACGCCGGTTTTGCTGCCCTGGCTCGACGACACTATCACCCGGTCACCTATCCTCAGCTCGCCCTTTTGTGTCGTGGACGACAGACTTGTCGTCGATGTATCTGCATTCACAGTTTTCAGCGATGCGCGATCATTATTACATATCATTCACACCGGTTAAGGAACCACGAGTGAGGTTGGGTCTATTCTATTAAAATTACACAGCGTCTGTTTCTACTTGACGACGAAGCTAGATTCGTTCCTAAGTTTTTATATATATGAAGGTCAAATTATATCTTTCTTTTTCCTTTGCCAAGTTCTATTAAAGCTAAATCTACATTTATATTTTTATAAATACATTCCTCCCCTATATTCATATTTTTTATTATAGTCCTCTTTTCTCTTTTTAATAAATCTATTGTTCTTTCAGTTAAATGACTTCTTTTTCTACAAGATAAAATATTTCCTTTTATTATTGTATATAAAGAAAAATCAGTTGCTTCTCTATTCTATAAGATGAGAATAAACATTCATTTCCTATGAATACGTCAATTTGTTTATTCAATGTATTTTTAATTGATAAATTTATTACTTTCGAAATTAGGTGTGTAACTATATTACTGCTTCTAAAAATATTAAACTGCTCCGTCACTTTTATAAATATGAACGTCTGCAGATAATTTGTTCGATGTTTTTCTACTTTTCTACTGATAAGCGCATTATTTACGAAATAAAATTATTATACGAAAATTAAGTTAAAAAAATTTTAAATTATGTCACATGTCACCGCATGCTAACGAGACTAAATTATTTCCGTGCTACATGCTGACTGAAAAACTAAATTACATCAAGTTGTGCTTACTTTCCATAGTAGAGAGCGTTCAAGCACTATCGCATTGCCGTAATTAAACTAATGCAAAGTAATTAAAAAAGTAATTTGTGCTCTTTAAGCCTCTATTAGGTACAACATAGCATCAACTACGATTAACACTTTCGCTTCACTTTTTCTGTCGTTTAATTTTAATGATAATTTCGTTATATGGTGTGTTAGTTCTATGTAATACATGGAGAGAATTTTTTCTTAGAGTTTACTCTGAAAATATGATAGTCGTGGGACAACATTGGATTTCGAAGAATTTTTATATAAATCTTTCTTATTCGTTAATAGAACTACAATAAAATATAAAATAAGTTTGATTAATTTTACTAAAGTGCATGGTAAAAATCTATAAAATATTGTGTTGTACCACAACTACCATATTTTCAGGGTAAATTTTAAAAGAAAATTTTCTCCGTGTAGATATAACTATCATACCTAATGTTTTAGATAAAATATTTCTTATCGCAGTTATCATTCGGATAGCAATTCTCAGCAGAAGTTTTTAAATGTTAAATAATATCACTGAATTGTGTAAATCCAATGATATAATCTGCTTAAAAAAAATAAATATCTTGTTTTAAAAAAAGAATACCTACTATAGAATAAAATTATTTCATTCGATATTTTAAATTTCATTCGATATTATTAAATACTCTTTTCTTACAACGAGGGAGGCGAAAGGGTTAAAGAACTAAGAAACTAAGTAATAGATAATAAATCTGTAGACGGCGTTTGGCGTGCGTTCGAGTATGCAGCGCTAATTAGAAGTCTACGGGCGTGGTGAGTATCTCTTGTAGCGATCCTTACTCAATGACGACGACATGGATTTGCTGATGAAGCCACCCCTGGAGTTGTCGGGCGGTGTCGTTGGCGTCACGATCACGCTCGTCTGATGATCGCTCAACGGCAATCTGGTGAGTCTGGTGAGCCTCGAAAAGATCCCTCTCTTCGGTTCGCACTGAAAGTACCGGCTACCCGCCACTGAACCGTCGTTCTTTCCTGAAGTTTAAGGTTCGGGAACTTAAAGTTCATCTATCTGCATTCCGTCTCTGAATTCCGCCGATTTATCTCTCTTGTTGGTCAAAAAACTTTCTTTCATTCATTTAATGGAACTTTGTATATAATAAGACTTCGGTTAGGTACAGTATGATCTGGACAATCTTGATTGGTTAGGAAAATGATTTACAAATACGATATTTTAAATTTGAGAATCGGTTCGCATTCTTCAAAATTGATTCTTGGATTTTTATAATTCATACGATTGGGTAAGATCGTTACGATGTTCCTCACCGATGGGCTCGTCCAGGACGACTCCTGCCCAGTCTCCGGGGGCAAATTTGGTCTCGCCGATATAAGCGATTGTGCCTGGCTTCGTGCCGCCAACCCATACTCGGTCACCAATCTTAAAGCTGTCTGTGTCTTCAGTTAGAACAACGCTGGTATCTACGCGGGATCAAAGAGAATTCTCTTTGAAATATCGACTGTTAACAACGCTAAATTACGATTTCAAATTTCCAGAGAAAAATTAAAGATAAACAAATCGCAGGACACAGGTCTAATAAAATTAACGATTCGATACTGGGCTATAAACGTAAAATCTTCGACAACTTGTGATCTCGATTTTTATTAGACTCTAAAAAATTTCTGAAGTGGATTTTTCACTTAGCCAAAATTATTGAATTTATATCCAACCATCGAATAATTAGCGATTAAAGTAGATTCTACTTTAAAAGAATTTCAGTTTCGGCTTTGGTTATCGATTAATTGAAAGTCAATATTTTAATAATGTTAAACGGAAAATAAATAACTGCTGTAAATAGCATCCTTTAAAATATTTAAATTATTTTCTAAATTACAAGAAGTTTACTCTAACTTGGTTGAAGATTCAAAGAATATTCAATAAATTCTAGGACATCCTTAACGTTATATCAAGATATGTAGTGCATTAACTATAATTCATATCATTGCTAATTATTATATTATATATTACGCATGCACATATAAAACATATGTAACGTAGTATATGTAAGTATTACGCTACCTATAATAATAATAATAATATAAATGATATAACATATAAAGCAAAACCATTAATATAAATACAAAGATATAATGCATTATTATAGACGAATAATATTTACAAACTTACACAGCTATACTCACGAAAATTCACACATATCCCTCATCGTGAAAACTATCTAATTTCGTATTTCACTAAAGTCTAAATTTGGAAGACACGTGGATATGTTTCATTTGCCACACGTGCATTTAAATACGTTTTATTTAAAAAAAAGTGTAAAACGTTCAAAATCTCGAACAAATACGCGAATATCAATTAACAGATGGTATTAATTTCAAGTTTTATTAGTTCTGCAAAATAAATTTCCATTGACCATGAAAGATCATTTGCTGTTTGCTTGCAAACAGCTTTACGAATTGCGATCTTCGAGTAGGCTTCAAGAAAAGCTTCATTGAATACGGCTTACCTGATCCTCTTCGCAAGCTAGCCTCGTTTATTTGACGGCCGTGCGAAGCAGTTTCCCAGAGAGGCTCCATCTGATCTGCCGTTGCCATGCAAAATAACGCAAATCATAGCAAAAACGAAAAACAAAAGGGGAAAATGGAGCATACCTCGGTGCAAAAAAACATTTCACTTTGCCGTAGTCGAGAATGCATTATTTAATTCAAATTTTGTCCAATCAGTTTAATTGGCAATTATCGTTTTAATGATAATTTGTGTATTAGTATTACGAATCGCTACGATTCAATACAATTATAACAGTAAAATAACGTTAGTCTACGTGCAGGCTAATAAATATCAACGATAACTAAATATATTGGAAATTAATAATAATTAATTAAAAATTAACATGAATACAACACATATGTATAATTAATTTTAATATAATACAATTAATATCTCTAATCACTTTAATTTAATAATTCTTTGTCATTTTACATATTTTTCTTTTATTTTATGTAATTTCATTTTTTTTTCAAGGCTAATTTGTGTTGTGTGTGTTGTGTGTGAGCTGATAATAAATCTGGGAACACGTGATGACGTTAGTGTGAAGTTGCAAAGTTAATTAATAATACGCTAAGTTAATTACTAATTATTATGAAGCGACGTTAAAGAGGAACGACGAGAGGTGATTCGGCGCGAATCACATCAGGGCTTGGTCCTATAATTGTCGTGGTAATAATCGGAAGTTGATCACAATCGGGTCAAGACAGAGACTTATGTAAACGAATCATTAATGGCGAATCAGGGAGTGTCCAAATGACGCCGATAAGATCTGGCGATTTCTAGTGCAATATATGCAGTCATGCGAGATATTTTTTAATAGAACGATCGTTTAATCGTAACATGTTATTTTAATAAATTAGAAATAAAAGGAACGCCTACTTATCTCAATAATCATAAGTTTATTTTGCTTCTATATTTCAGCTATCCCTATATTTTACGAATAATTTGTATCTTGAATATATATAATTTTCATAAATTCATGAATTCCATCTCTTTAACTTCCGCGATGTTGTTGTAGTTTCTCGTTTCATGGATTCCTTGTATAGGACCCTTGCGACAACATTACAAAGCTCATCATTCATCTCGCCGATGTCCCTGCGGCGTGAAAAAAAACTCCGCAAAAGGAGTCGCTGGTATGTCCGGGTATCGTGGCGATTCGCGATTTAATTAATTACTTATGGAAAAGCGCGTGGGTGCGTGCCTTGTCGTAGTAGGTCGGTCGCGTGGGTCGGAGCCTCTGTTCGACGAGATGAAATCGCGATTACGCGGCCGCAACCGCCACCGCGACCGAGAGAGGCATTATGTATCCCGACAATTTTATCGCCATACAATCTGCATTTAATGCACCTATTTACGCGCACATTGCGTCGCTCTCAATGACGCGCAAACAACCGTTCGCGATCGGTTGGTCGACGGTGCCCTGATCTCGAAATGTCTGAATTAATAAAGGTACAGTCAAACGGGAATGTTTTGGTCTTTATTTTGATCTCAATTTCATTAAAATGTAATTAAAATTTTTTAATAAAATTCATTAAAATAATTTAAACAATATTATATCTTATAGGATCGTATATGTGAGAAATACAACCTATAGAAATCAATGCCTTAAAGGTTTAGCTGGATCTTAAGTGCTTGTATGATTCTGTGTGAATTTATGTACTATGTATGTAAATTATCTGAGCGCGAGCATGGTATGGCAGGCACTAGTCTATTAGATGTCCCGGGTTCGATCCCAGTAAGAATCAAAATATTTACGCTCGTGTCTCCTCTTGGAAAAGGCCGCCACCTCGCGAGAGTATCTTTGTTCACAGAAACACCTCTCGAAAAATTCGCCGTTCGAAACCGGCATTAAAACTGTAGGTCTCATATACTCGTGGCAAATGAAAAATCAGTGTACGCACCACAAGCTTATGAGAGAAGTATAATACAGGCCAGAGGCCTAACGTAAGAAGTATGCAGTCCTTTAAAAAAATTAATATAATATATAATAAATAATATAATATTAAGCTCTATAAAAGAGTGTAAATCATAGCAATATAAATGGTTATAAGAATTACTGATTTACTAAGGATGACCCAAAGTTGTAACAATTAAAAATAAAACCCTGCACATTGGTAGAAGTTATATAAAAATTATATCTGACGTTAATATGAATCAAATTTATGCCTACTTGTATCCCCACATCACACAATTTCAACATAATAAAATTATATTACATATTCTTTGTTATAAAAATCAGAGATTAAATTATGTAATTTTATTGTGTTGATATACTGTGTGGGCAAGCATATAATTTGATTCAAATTAACGTCAGATATACATAATTTTTATATAACTTTTCTACCAATATGCTTTATTGCAGTACGATGTCAGATACATAATTTGAAAATGTTGTTAGAGAGTACATGATTTTGTACCCAGTACATCCTCGCATCTACATATTTTGCACAGCTGCATATGTTTATCATAAGGAATCAATTTTAATAATGCTTGTAGGTAATAACATAGAGAGCGTAATAGAGGATATTTTAATTTTTATTTTATTTTATCATCGATGTTATGATCCCACTGAGGATAACCAAATTAAAAATCGAAACGTATGATTGATTTTGTATTTGACGAATATATATTGTTACTGCAAAAATCACCCAGCATTTGGCTCTAAATAGTCCTTACTTTTTAGAATATTTGAATCCAAAATTGTAAGTTGAAATGTTTATTGTTTTTTAATGCACATATAATAAAATCTTAATATACAGGGTGTTTCCAAATTAAATCGCAAAACTTCGGGAGCGTGTAGAGGAGTAAAAAACTAAGAAAAAAAGTCCTATAGACATATGCTCGTTTTTGCTCCGTTTCAGAGAAATCGAAAAAAAATGTTTTTTTTACCTGCAAGATTAAATGGGGACCGTTTTCTAAATTTCTTGGAGAATGAATTTTCTGACTATTTAGAAAACATCCCATTACAACAACGTACTGAAATGTGGTTTCAATTAGATGGATGCCCTGCTCATTACAGCAGAGTCGCTAGAACCTGGTTAGATAGAAAATTCCCACAACGATGGATTGGACGTGGAGGAGCAGTACATTGGGCAACTCGTTCGCCCGACTTAACGCCATTAGATTTCTATGCATGGGGTACTCTGAAGCAAGAAGTTTATTCTTCGCCTATTCAATCAGAGCAACATTTGAGAAATCGTATCGTAGCTGCAGCGAACAGAATATCGCAAGAACAGTGCCTGGCTGCTACAAGAGCCGTGTTTGACAGATGCAATGCTTGTATTGCTGCAAGAGGTGCACATTTCGAACAAAATCTTCATTAAAAAGTTTATAAATAAAATAATTAAAATAATAAATTAAATATATTTTTTTCTTTTTTCGTGATTTCCTGCGAAACAAAGCAAAAAGGAGCATATGTCTATAGGACTTTTTTTCTTAGTTTTTTACTCCTCTACACGCTCCCGAAGTTTTGCCATTTAATTTGGAAACACCCTGTATAAACAAGAATGTTCCAGTGTAGGTGCTTATAAGCATTTATATTGATATGATTTACTCCACTTTTTAGAGCCTAATATTATATTTTTTGTATTCATATTTTTTATATTACAATGAATACAATGTTAAAAAAAGATAATAAAAATGAAAGAATGCGAACTTTAATTAAATTTCGAAGAGAAACTGCATCCTCTCTAAATTTCGAAAGAAACGTATTTCTGTTATTAAAGTTCGTCCCGAAATATCCAGATACGCTGCACTGGAAAGAATCTGGCATTAATTGAAATTCTGGTTGAAAATGGACAAATCAGAATTTTCTGGTTGAATCTATTATAATTCTAAATGAGATAACCAGAAATCTGATTAATATGATCAGAATCTTCTGGTTCGTTCATTTTTAACCTGCAGAAATTTTTTTCAGTGTGCGCATAATAATCTATACGAAACCTTGCGGTATACGATTATTAGAGCCATACGCGACGTGCGCGATCGCACGATGATGTCTGATGACAGAATACACTGTACTTTTTTATTCGAGCGTGTTGATCATGATTAATTAATATACACCGACGAGATCTGACGCGTAATCGTGGCGCCATGATTCGTTCGCAAGTGTCTGCGAATTATGCATCTCACATGATTAATCAGTTTTACATCAATTCTGACACATATTTTGCATTATTGTTTTATATCATAAAACATCACTAATTAATTATGTAAATTCTATTTAATAAATATAATTGTTTTAAAAAATGAAGACTTTCAAAAAATCTCCCGCAAAATCATTCATTTGCAATTAGATTTCTACATTAAGCTGATGTCGCTTTTAATATTTGCTTGAAATTTCTGCAATATTCTTTTGTAACATCAAAAGGAAGCATAAACATCGCATTACATATACCTAAAAATTCTTTTAAATCTTTTAATTTTACAAAATTATCTTTTAGAATTCCTTGATTCAATTTTCGGATAGTACAAAAATAAAATATGTTTGATCTTCTAGTTGAACTTTAACAAACCCGCCGGTTTATTACCGAATTACCGTAACCCATCGATTATCTCACGATTACGGTTTGCAGGGTTAATAGAGTGTCAAGTACCCCGATCACTCAATACGACACGGCTATAAGAATGGCTGTATAGAGACTCTGCCACTGAATATACGGGCACTTTGATCTCTCATGCGTAACAATACGTAAACAAGGTTAATAGCTAGTAGAGAGAGGTGTCGTTATAGCTGTTACATATAATTCATCCCGTATCATAATGAGATTATGATGTGGCAAACGTGATTAAGCAGTAAATGTTATCTCGATGACAACATTTAGTAATATTTTTATCTGCCCGATTGCAAAACATTGTGCAAGTAAACACAATCTAATTGAACAAAAAAAAATATATATATACAGTTATATATTCTACACCTTCACGAGTAGAACAGGTGAAACGAGCGCGTTGTACATTACATGCTATCATTCTTATAAATACCGTATACGTGCCCACGTTTTTCATATTTACCGAAGACTAATAGGACTTTCGTCAAACTGCGGAATTCGAATGGATGGCCTTAAAACCGGCTTTAATAGCGTACAAACAGGCAAACAGTAAAGCAGCCCGAAACGAACGCGTGCTCATAAACCGTTTATCTCTCCATATTTAGCTGATGGTGTCACAGTTACCACAGAACACCATACCGACGATGATTGCGTCAGTGGCCGCTACCACAGAAATCCTTTACTTTTCCGTTGCCTTCGCGGTTATAATTGAGTCCTTGTCGAAAAGAAAAATCATCGGCTAATCGGATGCGAGCGATTGAAAAATCGTTAACGCTACCACAAATCGCATAATGATAAAATATTTAATAATTACGATGCTTAATAACACTTTGAACTGTAATCGATTACAATAAGAGAATTATCCTTTCGTTTCGATATTGCTTTTTGTTAATATTGCATATAGAAGAATCTAGCTATAATTATGTCTAAAATTTATATTATTTCTACAAATTATTCCAAAAATATATTCACAGCTGACAATCCATTTGAACTACTCAAACCAGTTTTTTTTTTTTATAATAACTCGATTAGGTCATTCATGTCCTACGCATTTCTTTTCTTTGAAATACTAGAAACACCTGGTTAAATAATGATCTCTATTCTTTTCTATTTTTTTAATACCTACGCAAATTTACAAATACTTTCTAAAGATGTTAAAGCATATGTAAGAATCATATTAACACTTTTTATAATTTTTTAAAAGTGATGAAAATTAATTCGGGATATGAACGATCCATTATGTGCAGTAAAGGAAAATGGTGTGTAGTCAATTTTTTCTTAAATACAGACTTAAGATCTTAAATATAAAAATTGATTACACACGATTTTCCTTTACTGCACATAACGGATCGTTCATATCCCGAATTAATTTTCATCACTTTTAAAATATGCTTTAACATCTTTAGAAAGTATTTGTAAATTTGCGTAGATATTAAAAAAATAGAAAAGAATAGAAATCATTATTTAACTAGGTTTTTCTTAAATTGTTGTAAACCGATCACAGAATCATATTGACTCTTTAAAATATTACGACGGTTTTGAAATAAGAACCGACTATGAGAAACCGGTCTATAAGAGTTAATTTATATTCTTCATTAATTTGCTAATTTTAGATAATTAAAAATATATGTAATTTTAATATTTTGACATTTGAGACGTTCCTCTTTATTTAAAATTTCGGTAATTACTGACAATTCGACTGCATATTCTTTCCACGAGATCTCGCAATAACGTGAAACGAAAAACGGAGACCTTGAGTCTTCTGATCGAATTGCGAAACTGGAAACGATCGACCGATCTCGTAAGAGAATTAAAATGGGAAGGAAAAGAGAACAAGAATAAAAAAATCGGAGAAAAGAGAAAGATTCGCGGGGAGGAAAGATGAAACGCCCGGGATGAAATCGCGGGCGCGAGATCAACACCGACTTGCATAATCGCAATGCGTCAGCCGACGACGTGCGAAGGCAACTCAATGGCGTTGCACCAATAAGGCAAGATACGTGCCCTGGATGCGACCAGAGGCGATCGCGAAAACGCACCTCGCCCGTTATGCATCGTCGAGAGGCGCGCCGAGAATCTGCGCGGCAGAAAAATAAAGCGACACAAAATCTGTTTTCCACAGTGCCTTTATATTCGCTTGTATTATGTGAGAATAAAGTTATTATACAAAATAAAAATAAAAAAAGAAAGAGATCTGAGAAAAGAAAGAGAATAGAAAAGTAATAACGAAAAAAATAAGAAAAATTCTCGAACTTGAGAAAGAGGAAATAAAGGAGAAAATAAGAATTCAGATTTTAGATTAAAGGAAACAGGGAAAAATTGTAAACTGATGTTAAAATGTAATTACAAGTAGTACGGACTTATGTGAGGGAAAATCGGTCGATCGTGTGATCGAAGAAGAGATTATTACGTAAAAGTTAGTATAAGGATGATAAAGCAATGATATATAGCGACGATACATTTTCTGAAAAAACTATTAATTATTATTATTACTACCAAGCGTTTATGTATATCATATATATGGAGAATATTTATGGGTCAATTCTAAGCAGACTCGTAAGATTCGTAATGTGTTCTCGTCAAATTTGTAAGAATATGTGACTAGTATTCTAATTTTATGCGTATGTATCATAAGACTTATGATTATTCGTAAATATCTACGATTTCTTGTAAATTTTATGGCTAGTAAGAAGCTGTCTGCAAAAATTGTATAAAGGTATAAGCATTTAAAAATTCTTACAAGTCTTACAGGAGTATGTTACGAGCCTTACGATTCTGCTTAGAATTTAGGCAATAATTTCATTTGACATATGGCAGCAATATATTAACCCTGCTGGTCTGTTTAAATTTACTATTACATCATCTGTGTCAATATGACGAAAAAGTTCGCAAAAATAAAAAAAAATCTTCATAGAAAAAAATTTTAAATTAATAGACGAAAAAAGTCATCAAATATAAAAAAAAATACAGAAAAAATTTTTAAATAAAATATTAGTAAAAAAATAAATTACATTTTGGATCAAATAGACCAATCGAGGTTAATATTAAACATATTAATTAAAATATTTAAAAACACTAAATGCTTGTAAAGTTAAGATATTATTTCCGAGAGATTTGCTTTAATTTTCGAATTATCTGCCAATTATTTTTTGTGGTGAATAATTCTTAGTCGTTTTAGTCACTTTTCAAAAAGCGATTTATTGTTCAAAAATACGTCCCGCAAAAACGGATAAAAAATATAGACCACTTTCGATTAATCGCGACAAGTCAAGTTAATCAGCTTTCATAAATGTAAAACAGTAACATTTATAAATCGCAATAATCGAACTGAGTGATAATTAATGTACGAGGTTAAACAAAATGTAATAAAAATAAAATGTTACAAAATGCAATAAAAAATTTTAAATAATTACTATTAGATCAAACCAAGAGACTGATCACTAAGCAGTTCGCTTCGTAGTGTTTTCTCGACGATCAGTTAAACTCACCGCAATTTCGGCACAAAGCAAAGAGAAATGTTTCCGTTTCTTCTTTTAAGGAGACAGAAAAGAACGCACTACTCGCGATAGACTCACGCGACTCACCATTAATTCCCAAGAATTTCTCGTGAAAAATATTTACCAATTTCTCTCTCTCTCTCTCTCTCTCTCTCTCTCTTTCTCCCTCTCTTTCACAAAGGATGCGTCGTCGCGAACGGCCGAAGAACGACTCGTGCGAGCAACTTGCGGACTCGCGTTCACGCTCGTTCACGACCGACTTGTGGGCGTGCACTGTGTTCCCGGTGTGCACGAATTAACGAGACACTCACGGTATATGTTCGAGTTGTAACAACGTTTGCGATAATGTAGTACTCTCGTCAAAACATACTCCATATAAACACTTTTATAGCATAAGTAAATTAGCATTACGGAAACACTGACAATGTAAATAAAAGTTTATTTATAGTTTCATATATCATTTAAATTGTCCATTAATTTCCATTACTGAGAAAAATGTTCTAGTTATACCAACAAGAAGAAACGAATTCTGATCATCATATGAATTAGAATTCTGGTTATCACAATTGAATTTCTGATTATCTGATCTCAACTAGAATATTTGATAGATTTAATTATATCTGATTTGTATACCTTTCTGATTAAATTTACGACAATTCCTATTAATGCAACAAATGCATAATTGCATGTGTATGAGGTAAACGGTAATGGATCTTTCTTTTGTGTACTTTTGATAAAATAATCATGAAAAGAAAAGATATTTTTGGCAAGATTCCTCCTATCTGTTGATGTTCTACGAATTAAAATCAGAATTAAAAGGAACATAAAAAGGAGGATATTAAGTTAAAGCTGTTTTTCAGCCAAAATGAAAAGTTCCAAGATATACAAATTACATAATAAAGGGCTACTCCGTTTAAGGAACTCCTTAATATGATGTATAAACTGTACATCAAGGAACTTATTCATTTTGGTCGAAAAATAGCAAAAACTTAACATTCTCCTTTTTGAGATACTCTGTTATCTTATATAAACAAAGTGTTATAAAGAACGGGTATATACATTTATTAATACGTGATCTATTTTTCTACTTAACACGAGATATTGTTAGATACTTCTTTTTATGTCTCTCTAACAATGTCAGAGATATATATATCATATCCATTTAGTATAAAAATGGATAACAGATATGACATACGATCATAACAATATAAAAATACATTATGCATGCAATAAAAAAGAACGGCACCCAATTTTGTTAAAGACTCACTGATCGTTGGTCTTATTGGAGAAGGCGGGATTGCTGGTCTAGGAGGCATGGTGGAGCAAGGGCGTCCTATCTTTGACGGCGGTCTTAGTCCTGATGGTTTAGGCTCCGTCATGCTCTATATATTCACTATGTTACACTGCACTGCAACAAAAATATTATGCATTGTTAATAAAAAAAGATACATTTAAAAAATCCTGAAAAATACCAAATAAGAAATTAATTGAATAAAAATAGAGATATGAACAAATAAAGAAATGACATCAGGAATATATAGGATGTAAATAAACTTCTTTTACTAGCACTTTACTGGCATTCTTACATTCAACTACATTTTGAAGTAAAAAATACTACTATAATAATCTTCAAGTTAGAGTGAAATCGAACGTGGATAAACTTTGACAAGAAGGAAAATTTGAAGCATTGATTATGACTACTTTCCTTTTAGGAAACAAAATCTTCTGTTTCTTTTATTCATTAAATGCCACGAATAGAACGTTATGTCGACTGTATCCTCTAAAAGATAAACAGCCTAAATTAAATGCCTGAATTTTGCGAAGTCAACCAATCAAGAAATTTATGATTTCTCAAACTAAAACCATGTCATCATCAATTTCTCATATTTTCTTGGGTAAGAAGATGGGCAAAAGTTGCGCGAACGATCGCGAGTACTCATGAATACATTCGCGAATATGCGCGAGTACCAATACTGTCAGATCGATGAGTGACAACAATGCGTACCTTCTTCAGCAAGAGTGAAAGGAACTTGAATTTGACGAGCGAGAGTTAACCTCAAAAGCGCGCGACGAGTTCGCATCCGTGCATAGAACGCAAAATATGAAAATCGCGGTCTCACCTGAGCGAAATGCTGTTCGGGGTGATCCGTCAGGTCGACAGCTAACGCATTTTACGCACATCAATCGCAAGAACCGCAAAATATGAGCGCAACGTGAAAATTACCCTACCACGCTTATGAAAAAAGAATGACAACTACACTACACCAACTACACCTGCACCCGCAGTCGCAGTTGGTCGTAGTCAAGCCCGCCAACTTGTTAGTGCGAAATTTGTCTTAAAATAAAATTTGATTCCACCAAAAGTTTCTGCCGTTGTCATTCGTCATCAATCATCATAATAGGCGATTTTTGGCGTGCTTCTGGTATAGCAATCACAAGCAACCGCGGTTGGGGTTATCTTTAGGTACGTTCCGTATCTTGCATGATGCGTATGATGCATCCATTGGCTACGTTTACACCGTGCATTTAGGCCGCGACCTAAATGTACGTTGTAAATGTAGCCATCATCCTTGTTTAACATTTGGTGAACAACAAGGATAAACGATGCATTATGCACATTATTGTCTTTTGATCCCTGAAAACGAAGATAGCCTTAAGCCCGTATCAGACTACCGACTCTGCAGGCCGACCAGACTGCCAACTCTGACTGCCGATCAATAATGGACCAATCACAATAAGACTGATTCAATGGCTGCGTTCAGCAGAACGTTCGTTTTGCAACTGTTGGAAGTTTCTTTCGAGCTGATTGGATCATACTTTTAGATCTAGAAGAATGGTCCTATCTCAGCAGACAATCATAAAACGGTTGCAAAACTGTTGAGTCTGCTGAACGCAGCTAATGTGATTGGTCCATTATTGGTCAACAGCCAGAATTGGCAGTCTGATACGGGCTTTAGTCGCGGTTGCTTTTGGTTGCTATACCCAGAAGCACGTCAAAAATCGCCTAATATTTATTATATACGTTATTATCATATTGTTAATTTATCATATTATTGTTAATTTTCTGTTTAAATTGCGATATCCTAGCATTTTCTTCTTTTGGCGTTAGCATTCCGCGTTCTAGGTAATTTAGCGTCCTCTGTGACAGTCTAGTTACGAATTCAATTGTTCATTTTCAGGTTAGATTAGGTTCGCGCAGAATTGGCGCCAACCGCCAATTCATGTTTGTATCACATCGGATTGGATTGACCGTTGATGTCTGATATCATTTCATCCTAAAATTCTTCATTTTTTTTACTATATTCCGAATCCAAACTAGTTGTGGGTTGTCGTTCATAGTATTAAGAATCTGTGAACGCCTGCAATTCAACGAGACAATGGTTAGACGAAAATCTGTTCCAAGGTTATTATTTCTGCTTGATTTCTCTGTACTTGCTTTTCACGTTTATCACAATTATTTTACATATTGATGCAATAATCATTAGTCATATAATAAACTATGTCTCACTAATGCTGTCATTTAATTATATACATAATATTTCTGTGTGCATTTATGTGATGATAATCTAGTAATCTCTTATTATTAATATCATAATTATTTATTAATTAGTATTTTTATTGTATTATTTTTTTATGTCTGAGATCATATTTTTCTATGAAATATTTATATATATTTATATAGCTTATAAATAATAATATATTATATTTCAGTCCATCAAGCAAGTTTTCAAAGAAAAGAGCAAATAAAGACAATGTAAGTGGATGTTTTTCATTTTAATGACATAAGTTGACACAAGTATCATTCTATCCGGTTGTCTTTGCAAAGAAAGAACATTGTGTGAATTTATGTTACTAAATGAAAGGTACTCAATGATATATGTTGTTAGATTAAATCTTACATGAGTTGCAATAAATGCTTAGATGCTACAATAAATGCATTAAACTGTTGTTCTATTGATCTCTTGTTGATTTTGAATAATTGTTCTCAGACAACTGTAATAGTAAGTAAAAATAAATGGACAAGCCATGTGCTGCAGGAAATTAAACATCTAAGGAGAACCACACACTTTCTCATACCTAAACAACCTTTTGCACGTTTAGTCAGAGAAATTATCATCGACATATTTCCCAGACAGAACATCACCAGGTAAATATAATACCAATATATTTTACAAACCACAAATTTTCCATAAACTATATTATTACATGGTACTATTTAAATATATTATATATTCACACATTTTTAAGGCTGTATGGTTTAATTAATTAAGAAGAGAGCAATTTTATTTTATATGTGCTGTAAAAAAGAATGCTTTATGTATAAAAAAAAATCATGAAAAAAATAAAAATCAATGTTTTATTACATACAGTAAAATTTTCATGAAATATATTGTTTTCTCTTTTTTTTGTTATTTTAATGTAACATGTTATATTATATTTTAATATAATATACTATATATATATATTTAGAATTATTAGACTTTAATATATAATGTATAATGAAAAAAATTATAGAAGCAAATATGAATCTCGATGGAAAATTCTTACAGCTCTATTACAGCATTCAATAAAGTTAAGTAAAATTAACTTGTAGAATACAAGCCACTGCTCTTGAAGCCCTGCAAGAAGCGACAGAGATGTATATCGTACAATTCTTTGAAGATTCAGTATTGCTGACATTACATGCAAAACGGGTCACTCTTATGCGAAACGATATGATTTTAATGCGCAGGCTGAGAGGCCGCAACGATATCATCAATAGATAAGAATTTTACTTCATATATATAACTTTAGATAGACTGATGTTTCAAATACCTTAAGATGTGTTAAGATAAAACGAATTCTTTCCTTTTGAAGTTTTTTACTGAGTAAGAAGCAATAAAAAATATTTTTTGTTTTTTTATATAGTACAGATTGTATTAACGAAAAGAGATAGGATAAGGCGGGGCCTATTCCATCAGTTTCATTTCAAGTAATATCAGAGAGAAGCCTAAGAGCGGCCATGCCCAGGATTTAGCTGCAATTTTATTTTGAAGCGCCTCTATGTCCACAAAACGTGGACATTGAACTACGTAGTCAATCCACGATTTTGTGATTAAGATATTCTTTGCTATGTCCACGATTTGCAGCTAAATTCCGGGCATGGCCGCTCTCAGGCTTCTCTCTGGTAATATGATTTACAACAGCAAACAATATCTTTATAGTGATGTGCTTACACTTGTATTACATAATCATGGTTGCTCCTTGGAGCAACCATGATTATGTAATACAAGTGTAAGCACATCACTATAATGTAGTACAACCTTTAAATATTCAATATGCTGTTCAGAAGCATAAACATTATCGCAAGAAATGAAGAAAGCCTCGCTCCGTATAGAATTTTACAAAATTGACGATGTCTTTATGGCTCGAAATTTCGATTTATATATAATTATGCTTAATTTAGTGTTTAGACATTTTTAATATTAGACATATAAAAAAATGTTATTTTTTACTTGACTCAGAGACACACGATGAGACAATAATTTTATTATATTTTTTAAAACAATCAAAATCTAACCGATATTGAAATATAAACATAGTTATAAGATTCGTAAATTAATGTTTGTTAGATGAATATTTGTTAATTTTTAAATTTCGTTCCGTGTTGATGTGATAAATATTGCGAAGTAACACTAAATCAAAGATATCTTTATTATAAATTTTATAAATAAAATGTTTGATATTTTTAATAAAAAAAAACATCAAACAAAGAAAATAAACATAATTTTTTCCATCTTTTTTCTTTGCACTGAAAAAGGGTTGAAGAGAGATAAGCGATCTTGTCTCGCTAAATAAAATTTATTTCTAAGAAACATTCAAACATTTCGATAAAATCCGTAACTTTATGAAACTTTGGTAAAATATACAGTTTTGCAATAATCAGGCGGATCTCTTAAACTACGAATATCGAAGCGTTGCCGTTTCGACTTTCGGCGAGAGTGTATAGGCAATATGATAAAAATAGTGTTAAATAGTAAAATATTGCGCGATCTGGGAAACAGTCACGCTATGTATCGAGTGTTCGGTTATGTTTCTTCACACACGCACACAAACACACACAGACACACACACATAACGATATTCCTTATTAAAAGTTAAATATAATTATTTTTTCTCGATAAAAATACGAATGGTTCAGGATTTTATAGTAAAAAAGATAGAAATCATGTAAAATATTATTTGACTAATTTTGGAAGGATCTCATCTCGTTGGAAACTCGAGATATAGTTATCAAGATATTTAACTCTGAGATTCTACCTATAAAAAAAGTACGTTGCGTTTGAATATTAGAGGAAAAATTAGTTTTTTCTAACTTCAATATACAATCTCGACATTCAAAGAGGAATGTCGCTGAATCGCGCGTACCAAACACTCCATACAATTGTGTACAACTGTGTATAATGTATTTTCGGTGTTAGCTGCAATAAGAACAACCATAATTCGTGACCATGCAAGCCACATGCGTCTTTTTAAACGCGGTCTAAGAGAAAAGAACTGCCTAGAAAAATAGTATTACAAATATCGACTTAGCCGCCTTAATTTCTCGTTCGTTTCTACATATACAATATACCTACATATACAATATACCTACATATATAATTCATACAATACAATTCAACGAGAGAAAATACAATACAAAAAGGCACCTGGAAAAGCAGGCTAATTCGCGTAAACACACGTAAGCCAAGTCAAGATGTCGAGGCTTCTACGAAGACACTTGTGTCACATCTTTAGGCACATTTTTCGCTATATACTTTCATGCTGCCATTATACACAAAACGGATCACAAAGTTCGAATTACGTTTCCGTATCGCAAAATTAAATACACGAAATTCAGGAATCATAAATTGCTGAATATTTTCGTAAGCAATAGTTTCAAAGATTTTCAATATATAAAAGACATTTAAATAGTTTGCTCAGCCAAATTTTTTCTAAATATTTTTTTAAATGCGTCCTTTTGGTCTTTAAAACTATAATTATTCAATACTCATAAAAACATTTAATATAACTTGATCACTGAAACTTTTTATACATGTTTTCTAATCTCACTATCGGGACGTTTATAATTTTTCCTGATTCTTTTGAAAACTTTCAAATACTTTTAAGATATCAAATTTTTCAAGTGATCAGAATATCGTAATTATTCAGTTATCTGTCACAGCAACTTTTAGATTTGGACTTATTGGGGTTCGCGCGCGCGCGCGCGCCTTATTCAATCAATTTGCGGAATTAAATAACAAGAAGTCATATTGCTTTACTTTTTCATGAACGACCGCACCTTGTTCACACACTTGTCCATGAAGTTCCGTTTGCGTTTAGGTTCCGCGCCCGCCGGTAGCGATAACAATGAACCCGGTCCCTTTGCGTGGTGAGCTCTGTGCCCACTGTATTCGCTTGACGAGACGCTCCCATCAGAGTCTAATCCCGCACCACAGCTTCTTGATGCCTTAAGCAGCATCGTCGATTTGTCGTCGTTGTCGTAGTCATTATTTTCGTTGTCGCTCTGTGTCTTCAATCTTTCTTGCGCTATCTTCTTGAGCCTCTGTTCTTCCATTGGATGCTCCTGTTCTGTGCATTGTCTGCTGGAACATGTTAAGGACTGTCCTTCCGAATTGGAACGTCGGCTCGGCTTCGGAGGACGTATCGGCAAAGCTTCCTTGTTCTTGTTCAAAAATGTTCGTTTATCCTCCGTCTCGGATTTGAACTCGTTGAATACTTTCGGTTTTATCCTGCAAATCTGCCTAAGTTCACCTTTAAATTCAACAGCCTCGATATTAGGCTCTTTCTGGCTTTCTTCTGAAGCAGGTACAACTTTATTTTCTTCCGAGCTCATCGAAGGGCATTCTCGATTCTTCTCGCACTGCCCTTTGTTCTGTTCTTCACCATTCTTCGCATCATCATCCAGCAAACCGTCCAGACTGCGTGATCTTGGCCTAGGAAGTGGTGGTCGTTGGATGATCGTGGAAGAAACTGACTTCTGCTCCTGATCCTGTTGATCCAGCAGCTCTAGCGAACGAGATCGCGTTGATGGTAAGGGTGGCTGCCGCGGTGGCCTGCGAGGTACTGCGTGGTTGTTGCTGGTACCCACCGGATGCGTGTACATGAACTTGAAGCGCGGCGACGTGGGTGGCAGGCCCATCAACCAACGGGATGGACTCGACGACTTTCTAAGTCTACAACACGAAAATAGAACTTATTGCAAAATCGTGACTCAGCGAGAAATGCGTTTCTCATTCGCTTTCTTCGGTGTTAGATAAAATAAGGATATTCATAGTTTCATTTCTTTTAGATATCTTTTAGATATCTTTTATATATCTTCAATCAAAATATTAAAAGTAATTTTTAGGATGTTTAGAAATTTTGGAAATAAATATTAATTTTGAATTTTCATTGACTTGTTATAGAATCTACTATACTCTGTATATCGTATCATTCGAGCAGTTAATATTTTCATTTTATATTCCTATAATTTTAATATTGTGAATTTATCTCAAATTTTCTTATACTGAACACCAAAGAATTATTGGATTATATCATTATATCATGCAAAATTATATCATGCAGTTTCACCATTTAGATCAATAAATATAAAATCAATAAATATAAAATAAATAACATAAATACTATGTATGTAAACATTGACGTCTATATGTAAAAAATTAAAATTGCATTTGCCAGTATATATATTTTTGAAATTTTTATGAAAAATCAATTATAGAATCATCAAAAAAATTTGTTATTAAGATTAAACATGAAATCTTTATATAATTATTTTGATTAATTTTTAGCAGTGTATTATCTATTAGTTAAGAGATATTTAATTAAAGGATAATTTTTTCTACATATAGACTGTAATAAACATCTGACACTCAAGTAGACAAAAATTTATTTAAACCTTCACCTTAAATTATCATCTACAAATCTACATCACAGACACATATATCTATCTACGTGTAATATGGAACTGAAAAAGTGCAACGATATCAAAGGTATCAGGGATTGATTTAGCACAAGGGTTTAGCAAAAGCGATAGTGATATATTTTGTCCGTTTAAACATTGATAAAAAATTTGTATCGCTGACTGACCTAGTCGTGATTGTCATAGAGCGATTCGCAATCTTGGCTGCGTGAAAACAAAAATTAGCATTGCGTTAGTAGAGCACACTTCAAAATCACATCGTAAATCGATTCGTTAGCAGCCAGTGTCAAGAATATATATTTACTAACTTTTAATATAATTCAAATCATTATTTATTACTACTTGAAATCATCGCTTAGCTCTCTTTTGGATATTTTTAAGAAATCGAAACTATTAAAAGATTTTCAGTCCATAACAACATAAATTTAGTTTGTTATTTATTATTACCTATAAATTTTCCTTGTTCAATTATTTTTAATGAAATTATTCCAAATTGATGATAAATTCTTTATTCATAATAATTGATTTAACATCAGACTATCAATATCAAGACTGAGTTCTTGGTACCGGGGTGTTAATGGATTCTACAAATTTTAGATTTTTTCCTGGACATTGACGAATCGATTCGCTCAACCCAACGTTAGGGTTATATGCTAAATTATCAGGGATAACTACCTGCTCGATATGGCTGTGGGCGGGCCGTCTAGTCAGTCTCGCCCGCCCGTGGAATCCTTGTCGCTGCCCCTGCTTTCGTTGCTGTGCATTCGCTGATAGTTCGGCGGCTGTCGCATATTCGTGTTGGCCGGTGTGCTCGGTTGGGTCACATCCTTGGGAGCCATGCTGCGCGGAATTCCGCTGGACAGATCAGATCTCATAGGTATCTCACCTCGCATAAACCTGCACAATGATGAGAAGCAAACATCAAAAAGTTATCTTAACACTTATCGTATATACATCTTTATATGTATTTATTTGTATTGTGTTATTTTATCGAAGTAAAATAATTAAATAATTGACGAAATTATTATAACAATCATTTTGTAGTATAACAGACATAATTGTCTTTTTTAAAATAAAATTATCTCAGAAAACTACTGGTAAATATATTTCAGCTATAACTTGTACTAGAAAATAGAATTGTTTTCTTCATTTTGATCAATAATTTCCTTTTAACAAAAAATACAAAAATATAAAAAAGAAACTAATTACTTTACCTTTCTAATTTGTCTACGCAGGCGTCTTGATAGTCATGAATCCAACGAACACCGTTGAAATGGCAAACCGCGCGCATGTCTTCAGGAAGTTCTTCAGGTTCTGGCCATTGAAAATTATCAATGATCGGGATTATGTTGCATTGTGATTGCAGCGCGGCAACAATTTCCTATAAGATAATCAAAAGTCGTGAATTGATACTGTACTTCGTAAAAGTTAAGCTTTGTAAAATAAATTAAATACTCTCAACTTTAGAGTATTTTCATTTGCTGAGAAAAAAGATAATTAATGAAAAATATTTTTTTTAAACTATCTTCTTTAATTTTAAATTTTCTCACAAATGAATTGAGTTAATCGAGAAATTTATTCGTTTCTTTTTTGCGGTTTTGAAACTGATAAAACGAAAAAAGCAAGCATATATTTTTAAAATAATTTAATAGTGAATAATTAAAGAGTTATGTAAAAGTGTTTCAATATTTTTCTAACAATAAGAAAAATACGATGAAAGATATTCAGACTCACCCTATGTACCCAATCCTTGCACTCGCTGTCTTGTATACACCTCTCTAAAGCCTGGGGTGTGAGTACGAGGAGGAAGTGTTTGGCTTGCCTGATGCTCTGTAACAAGTTGTTGTCGAACTTGCCGGCCTCAAGCCTCTCGACGTCGATGAACACCGTAAAGCCCCGTAGCTGTAGATGTACCTTCAACAGACTCGCCAGTTGCGAGCCGTTCGATCTACGATAACTGACGAAAACGTCAAGGGATTTGTCAGGCGATTCGTACTCGCACGAGCTGAATTGATTGTGCTGCATGTTTTTGATGGCGTCGAGTATCCTGAGCCGATGGATACTGTTGGTGATGCCACATTCCGCCAGTAATTGATCCTCTGAGAGATTTCGTATCGAGTCCTTGTCCACCCCGGCGTTCAACATGCTATACGTGTAGATGGAGAACTCTTGGCCGATCGACTGGAGAAAGCTATTCAAGTTACCGGTATCGCGACTGCTGTAGTCAGCCATTTTCTTCAGGTTCTGCAGCTCGCGGGCGAATCTACGACGCATGATACCGTTGGTCAGGCCAATATCCTCGCGTAAATTCTCCTCCGTCAACTGTAGCAACAAGTCGCCATCCACTCGGCTTTCCACGAAATTCGGAGCTACCTCGGCGAAACCGATCTGCTTCACCCATTCTCGGACGTCCTCAGTGGACCATAAAGGCACTTGCTGGCTGAGTTTATGCGGAATTTCTTCGCCGATTAATCTTAAAGCTTGTGCCGCGTACTTGGACGCAATCGCGTTCGGACAACTGGCTACTTTCTTCAACGGCTCGATTGCGCCGATCGTTCGGAAGATATCAGTATTGCCCTGTTGCTTCTTGATGCCTGCCTCCATGCAGAAGTGGAAGGCCGCCAGATTGCGAGCCTCCTCCCGCTTGGAGCTCAGGACCGGCACAAGCCTCTCCAGCCAGTTCTTACTTTGACCATGTGCGTGCGCTAAGTTCGATTTAGCGAATTCGTAGGGATTGTGCGACGTGATGAAAGGTTCGACGAGGTCGAGAGTGCCGGACTTGAGAACAGCCGCCTCGATCTCCTTGTTGGCGACCAACACGGCGATTGCCAGACAAGCATAATACTTGATGTTGTCGTCGTTGTGAAAAGCAAGCGGGAACAACCACATTGGCACCTTCCGCTTGATCATTGCTTCTTGGTTCTCGGCACCGCCATACAGCGACAGGTTCGCTAGCGCGCCTGCACAATGGCGCAGAGTCTCCACGTCATTTTTTCGACACTCAAATAGCACCGCGTCCAAACCACCTAGCCTGATAACGTCGCTGCAGGTGCCCTCGCTATGCTTGAACAAATGCTCGAGTATCCCGGTGCCGACGCGGGCGTGATCTACCGAATTGGCGTTCTTCGTGCATACACATGCGACGTTCACCACCTTCTCTAGACCGTTCTCCACCACGTGAGCGCGGTTCTCCGTGGTCAAGCATTGCTCCAATAATCTGGCTGACGAGAACTGCAACTCGTGATCATTCACCACGCAATTTGACATGAGTAGATCGAGACCGCCGCGCGTCCTCAGGGTGTTGCACAGAGTATAACCCAGCTCATGACCATGTGTAGGCACTGCCCAAGCCTTCCGGATAATCTCATTCACCCTGTTCAACAGTTGTGGCGCTTTGCTGCCGCTGTTACTGCTCTTGCCACTATCAGAGCTCGCCTTCAACCGCTCCACGAAACTGTCGAGCAGGCTGCAATACTTGGCGATGGCACAGTCCACGTCCTGCGGATTCGACTTGGAGCAAAGTAGATCCAAGTCATCCAACGGTAAGGACAAAAGCTCATCCTCAGCGGTCGGTGGTCGCATGCCGTTCATCAGTTGATTAACCGCGCTCGCAGCACTGATCATCGATTTGGATGAACTCACGCCCGACTTAGACGCGATAGTAATGCTCGATTGTGAGCTCGAGGCCATGTGCTTCTCGTGGTTGAAAATGCCGGTCGAGGTGACTGTCTGCCGCTGCTGTTGCGCCGCCATCGCTTTCTGCACAACACGAAAACATTGTCCATTGATCAGTTTTGAAATCTTGAGAAAGATCATCAAGGATATTGCTGAAGAGGTCTTAAGGAAAAAACTTGAGGACATCATCGAGTTTGACAAGCATTAGGAACTCGGATTGCCAATGAACGGGGAATAGGTAAATTTCAAATGCTTCGAAGGATTTGTTCTCTTGAATGATCTTCACGATTGTTAACGTTTTTACATTTAGTGTAAAATAGTGATGAAAAATAGAGAATATTATCGGAAACATTGGTTTCTCATTCATCGTTTGATTTAAAAAAAACATTAGAAATTAGATTTATAAGTATACATGTTCATTCCTAAAAATACAGAAAGATATTTGCTTGATTAAGTTTTCAGCAAACAAGAATTTTTATATTTTTTATTTAAATTTAAATAAATTTATAACAATGTTTTTTTATTTCAAAATAAATTTTTACTGAATAAAATTATGTGTGTGTTATTGTTTTCTTCAGTTCTATAAATTTTACACTTTGTTTACCATTCGCGAGTCGAGGCTGCACTTCCTTAGCATCATCCTGAACGAGTGGTGAGTATGATTTCGACGTTTTACACCTCTTACAGGCTTCTCGAATCATGCGAGTCCACTTTTCGACTGGGGTCCGACTGCGAGCTCGTCGACGTTTAAATCATCGCTCGTTGCATCGCTTCTGCGTTAAACAGCGACGCAACCTCAAGTGCCAAAAAGCGGCGCAGCCGCCAGCCGCGATTCTCCAACGTTAAGAATGGCGATTTACGATTTAGATTATCGGTTTGCAGACGTTTTAACGCGCGTTCCTTGGTGAACCGCCAGAAGCGCGAATGTAAGCCGGTAAAATTATATGCCTCACGTTTTTTCACAAAGCGATGCACCACGACTATTTCATCAAGATATTTGATTATCCGAGGAAAGTTTTGTAGTTTTCCATATAGTTCCTAACAAAATTTTCATGAAAAGATAAATTCTATTTACTTACTTTCTCGGAAGTAAAAGAATCGCTTTGAAGCTTCATGGTTGATGCTGCCATGTTGTTACTCTCCTGATGCGAGAGATCGCCAGCCTTCAAGCTTCTCTGCTCCTGAAGAAAAAAAACATATATTCAATATTTCTCCTATTATTTGCAAACTTATCTTTTAATTTAAATAATAAATAAACAAAAGTTATTCGAACCGAGTTATTATTTAAAATAAAAAATCAAAACATATCGTTATGAATCAAGCTAGATGTTAAATGCTAAAATTTCTATATACAATATAATTTATAAACAATATAAATTAGACTCTGATTGAGTCATTTTCAATGTTAAACAGAAATTTAAAAATTCAACGATAATACAAATAATAAAAATCGCATTGCAATACTCGCTTTAATGTCCAAAATTAATCCGAATATACCATTCTCTACAATCAGTGGAAACATTATCCTAATAAATTCATGGTTATCGTTCTATATAAATAGTGGAGGCAGTATCCATTAAAAAATCAGCCAAATATGTTAAAACATAAAAAATTTTGCAGGAGCCAAAAGAACGTTTTAATATGATCTTATATAGTGGCGACTTGGTGAGTAAGATGTTAGATTTAACAATTAATAATTCATCTTCTATCAATTATGTCGAAATATTATTACAAAAAATTCTCCGATTTTTTTGTGCCAATATCACTGGCAATCAAGAGATCTTACACCAGAGAACGCAGATGAAATATCCGATTTTAGATTGTTTATAAATTATATTGTATATAGAAATTTTAGCATTTAGTACGTCTAGCATGGTTTGTATTACAGCTCTATGTTTTGATTTTTTATTTTAAATTATTTAAACTGATAATTATATTACATTCTTATTATTTGAATTTATAATTATTAGAGCCTTATAATACGGTGATTTAAATTTAATTGTTATTTTTAAATCTCAAGATTTAATATATTTGTATAATTATATAATACAATCGCACTTCTAGAAAACTACACAAAAATTAAAACAGCAAAATAAAAATAAAAATAAAATTTTTATGAATCTTAATTGTAAAACGATATTTTTTATGATTGGCTAACAATAAATAATAATTATTCCGTAACATTGATTGTTCTGATGTAATAATATATAATAAAGTGATGTAAATGATAAACATAATGTGTGATATAATTGGTAAGATAATGATTTCTCATGCAGAAACAAGGAATGAATATATAAAAAATATAGGCCTTTTTTGCTGAATTTCTATATTCATATCATTTTTTTTGCACGAGAAATCATTATTTTACCAATTATATCATTATTTTTATCATTTACATCATTTTATTGTATTACATCAGAAAAATCAATGTTTGTTATGGAATACCTAATTACCGTTTATTGTTAGAGCCAATCAGAAAAAATATCGCTTTACAATTAAGAGTATTGAAAATTTAATTTTAATTTTAATTTTGCTGTTTTAATTACACTTAATTTTATTTCTCTGAGAAAAAATCATGTGCAAATTCGGTGATGTAAGCTATAATAAATATATAGTATATTTATTAGCTCTATGACACTCTGTTGTAAAATTCCGCGCGTTGCAGAGAATTAGCGCGTATTATCGAAGGTCCACTTATGGCGCTAATTTGCAGTGGCAGATAGACGATAGCATCTCGTACCGAGAGAGTACAACTGTTGCACTGTACTTTGGATGATATGATTTTTTTCGGCGTTGTAGCCACAACACGCACTTCACGAACAGTAACGCATAATGACATATGCATTTCTGTCATTCTAATCTTTCATCTAACAATTATTCATCTCACTCTCACACAAAGAATCGAGAAATCGCAAGAATATTGTGCAAACATTTATTTATAACGCATATATAATATATCGTCAAAAAGAAAGCGTAACACAATTCTACAATCCTATTAAAAATAAGTATTTCACTCTTTAAAATGTTTTGCTATTTATCTGAAGCAATAAATAAATTTCTTAGAAATGAAATTAGTATCACAGGAAAATGATGAATACTTACGTATATAAGACGATGATCCAAAATTTATTTTGAAAGTCCGATAATATATTAAAATGTTTGAAACATTTATTTTTTCATCTGCTATACTAAAAAAAGAATACCTTATCGTTGCAGAGAGAACTTTAAGCAGGAGTACTTTAATCTGATTAATTTTAATTCTTAATCACGGTCAAACCGATATCTGACACAGATAAACGTCAAGCATCCAATTATACTAAATAATGTACATATGGAATATCCGATATAACACTAATGTCTCGTTCTTATCACTATCACCGCTCTT
>NW_017255975.1:2059095-2068430 GCF_001594055.1 Mycetomoellerius zeteki
CTTCAAGTATCGGAAAATACAATGGTACTTTCCTTCTCGAGACTTCGCGATACAATGATCGGCATTGTGGATGGATCATCGGTCTCGTTCGTTTTGTCTCCTCGTCATCGACCTTTCCTTTCCTCTCTGCCGCCCGAGAGTCACCCAACGTATTTCTCTAAATATAATTTGAGCATGTCGTCACAACCGTTTGTGTTACGCGACGCATTAAGCATGATTCTGCTATTACACTGATCTTGCTACCACCTTGCTTTGCAATTCATGACGTCAATGATAATGCCGTGACTGAATATATATTAACGGATGAAAAAGAATGTTATCTCGTCGCAGAAATCCGATGGAGGCCTCAACTGAGTAATGTAAAACTAACAGAATAATAATTAATTACCGTCTCAATCCTTATGTCACATTAAATTTGAATACATTTGATATTGAAATTATTCGTGAGATAACTTCTCATTAGCTCCTAAAAGCATGATATTTATTTTGAGATCGAACAGCAAAGTTTATAATTTTTTTTCGTTATGCTTTTATTTTCCGAATTAATGCTGCTATTTTCCGTCTTAATTATTCTTAATCCTATATCATTAATTTTCTTTTTCATAGCAAATTCGTATGAATATTCAGACAAACTTCTTCGATTGACTTCTCCCTTAAAAGTGATGAACAGTTGAACACTCAATCGCGCAAGGCCAGCTTTGCTTTATTCTTAGCTCAATCGTGTGCGATATTTTAAAAAAATCGCAAGTGACGTGAACAAATCCTCAATTTTATTGGTGTTGAACTTAATTCCTGCCGTTTTTTTGTCTCCAAAATTGATTTGTTTCGAAGGGAAGATGAATGAATACCTTAATCAAAATAATTTCCTCCATTTTCTACTACTTTTTCCCATCTCTCTGGCAAAAGGGCAATCCCACGACGGTAGAACGCGGTATCTTTCGAGGCGATCCATTCATCCACCCATTTTTGGACTTCGTTGTAACTGGAGAAGTGTGTGTCCGTAAGTGCGTGTTGCATCGATCGAAAGAGATGCTAATCCGACGGTGCCAAGTCTGGAGAGTACGCTGGATGCGGGAGAACTTCCCATTCAAGCTCTAGAAGTGTCTGCTTCACGCTTTTCGCGACATGCGGTCGAGCGTTATCATGCAACAAAATGACTTTGCGTCGATCGTTGGCTACGGATGATCTTTTTTGCATCAATTCGTCACTCAGTCGGCATAATTGCTGTTGGTAGCGATCAGCTGTAATGGTTTCATTTGGATCCAAGAGTTCGTAATACAGCACACCCTCCTGGTCCCACCAAACGCACAGCAAGGTCTTATGCCCGTGAATATTCCTGTTCGGCGTTGAAGTGGATGGTTGGTCGGGGTCCACCCATGATTTTTTCCGCTTGGGATTATCAAAATAAATCCATTTTTCATCGCCAGTCACGATGCGCCACAATAAACTCTTTTTTCTTTGCCTGGCAAGCAAAGAAGTCGCAATAGTCAAACGATTCAAAATGGCATTTTCTGACAACTCATGTGGTAGCCATCTCCCTTCCTTATGAATTTTTCCAATGGCATGCAAGCGTTTTGAGACGGCCTTTGGAGTAACATTTAACTGTTCCGACAACTCTAAAAGCGTTTGAGCTGGATTCTCATCAAGCAATTCTTGCAGCTCGACATCTTCAAATTTTTTCGGCTGTCCTGGACGTTCTTTGTCTCTCACATCAAAATCACCGTTTCGGAAGCGTTCAAACCAAACTCTACATGTTCTTTCCGATGGAGTTTCATCACCATACACTTCGGATAATAAGCGATGCGCTTCAGCTGCGGTTTTCTTGAGGTCGAAGTAGTGAAGAAACACATATCGGAAAAACTGCTTATCGCGATTCATTTTCAATCGATGGGAAAATCTTTTTGGCGTCGAGAAATCTAACCTGTGAGGATTGAATCACTTTCAGCGATGTCTAAACTACAAAAGACATATAACTTCATCGTCGAAACTCGCCAGCGTTGGAGCTAGCACCCTCTAGTAGCGAGGCAAGAATTAAGTTCAACACCTAATAAATACATGGCATTCCAATCCGCTAGCGGATGTTTTCGAAGCGGATATTTACGTCAACAACGAGCATAATTCCATAAGGAAGTTCTCCTTGTCCAGTTCGGTTTTGCGGAATTGTTTACCGAAACTACTGCCTTATTACGATTCAGTAATTTATCGAGAATATCGAATATTATCGAAGGCAAGGAAAAGAGATGCAAATCGAAACTTTCTCAAGACTTACCACTCGCGATTTTTCGAACTGTTTTCGATGCAACACTCCACGATGTATCGGCCACGGTGCGCTCATATTTTAAGTGAGATTTACATCACTCTTTTGATATGAAAATAAAATCGATGATAATTATTTTTTTAGACAATTACAAACAAATTACGACATTCGAAATAAATATTCTCGCGAAGTAGTATAATTTATTATTTATTGAAAAAACTTCTGAAAGAAAAATTAAAGCACATTTGTCGATAATTTCAAAATTACTCTTAATAATTCTTTTTTATTAATATTTTTAACCAAATTACCAATTTCATAACACTTGATAATCAATTAATTTTTCCAAAAATTTATCTTTTACTATAATCTTTATAAAATTATTTCAAATTATTTTTAATTTATCTCGATGAAATTATTATACTTCAACAGTTTAATTATCTTGAACTAAATCGCTTTCACAAATATTCTTAACATAGTTACTTTACTCGTAACTAATCTCACATTTATCACATGCATTCAATAATAAAACTACTACTTTAAAACTAAAATTCAAAATTCGCCTGATAGCTGTCGAATAAAAATTATAATAATTGTAAAATTGTAAATAAACCGTTTCCGATCAAGTCGTAGAAAACACGACAGCTTTGGATCACCAAGTGTGATGGTAGCGCGACGCAAACTAATCTAGACTGTGCTTAAGTATGATTCACTGCCCGGCGAGAGAGTTTAATTTCGTTACGCATGAAGCAGAGAGAGGGAAAGAAAGAGAAGGAGAGAGAGAGAGAGAGAAATGCGTTTCCGCACGTCAATCGCGTAATCGGTGCAGCAGCTTTTTAACAGTGATCCCACCGTTGCTGCTATTTTTCGACTAGCCTAGAAATAGTTTACGAGCGAATGACTCGCTCGCTGTCGAATTCGCGGACGGTACCAAACAAGAATTTTAATAGTCCGTTCGTGATTTTAACATTCACGTCTGCATTCTTACCGAAAAATCATCGTAAACAGCAATTTAATTACATAAAAGGATATTAAAGCAAATACAAAAATTGTAATCGTAATATTTGTTTCATTGCATGGAACGTGTTTCCATAATAAGATCGATAATCATTCAATTAATGTAATTATGAGTCTGTAATAGTTTTGCGATGATCATCAATCAAAGTATTTTTAGGTAATTCTACAATTGTGCTTATTTTATTTTTGCAAGTACAGCGATAAAATGCATAATTATTCTCTTTGTGTAACATTTGACGTTCGTGTTAAAAATACAGCATTTGTTTTTCTGTCTTTATGCTAAGTGATTATTAAATAGCTGTTCGATACGTCATCGTATTGATATATCAAAGTTCGATGATCCACTTTGAGCACACATTGAGGTCAAAGTCGAGGCTTTCGCGACTGTACAATGAATCTATATATACGACCTCTGTTATTCCATCAATTATCTTCGTAAACTCGATAGTAATCCAAATTTCCGTGATTCATAATTCTATAGCTGTTTTGCCGAGATTGCACAAGGCGTTTATCGGTTTCCTAATTTTTTATCATCGCGACTCATATTGCCCCACACGACGACACTGATAGTCTCCTCTATTTTTCAGGAAAACCTGCGGACAAACCCTCGCGTGTTTCTGGCAATGTCCTTGAAAATGTTGCGGTCGACTGGTTATTTAACTACCACGAACGCTCGCTCTATTTCGGTTACGGTCTATCAACGTATCGGTGACACTTAGCAGCTTGTAATCGTCGCCTCTTGGCACATCTTCCGAGTTCTCACCGAAATCTCAACGATGATTTCACGTCGCATCATGTCGCATCGTGAATGAACGACAAACCAACAACAGACAACTCTGTCATCGTCGACAAAATGTACGGTTCTATTTTAACATCCCGCTGTTCGGATGTGCACCACGCGCGTCTCGGAAGCCCGAGACTATCTTGAATGTTTTACTAGTAGCACTGTGTTTCACGAATTGAGGCTAATCTGATACGAGAGCAACAACGAATCTCTCTTATTTCTTCTCATATTACCTAATTATGAAGCAAAGGAAAGAAGAATCTTTTCGCGCGATTAACAACGAGAAATAAAGACATTTCATGCTGACATTTGACATTTTTAGCGTCAAAATAAACCACGTGGTTAAAATTGACAAATATTAAGGGTCTTCAAAGATACCTTAACGACATGATTCAGCGACAGATGACTCAGTTGATTGGACGCTACATATATGACATTATCGTTTTCATACATTTTCACTGGATAACATCAATTTTAGTCATATATATGTATTTTGACACTGAAAATATAAACGTCGAGCGGCAGCATGAAAAGGCATCTTAATACAAGACTGCCCGTTTTGCCTAAAGGTTGGCTGGGTTTGATTTGAAGGCTCAAGATTGTCGTACCATTTGTGAAGTGACCTGATTGTCCAAGATCCGAGGATGAGGATAATCACGTTGCATCGCGTTGCTACGAGGTCTCAGACTTGGAAAAAGACCCCGCGCCAACAACTTCGCTAATTGCTGTCCCATGCAACATGCAACCAACTAACCAATCGACCTATCAACCAACTGACAACGAGCAATGTCGCGAACAAACTGTTTCTTTCAGGGAGTGGCGGATTATCGACCCGAGGGTTGTGGCGAGGAGCACTCGGTTATCCCCGTGACTACCGTCTCCCCCTTCTCCAATGTTTTGCCATGGAAACGCGAGCGATGTCTTCGCTAAAGTAGAAAAAGAAATAGGAAAAAGTAGACTCAAAATAAATTTTATAAGAAAAGTTCAAATTCTTCGCGCTCTCTTTTGAAAAAAAAAAAAGAATATTTTTTTTATTATTTTGAAGAATATTTTTTCTTTTATTTTTCGATGTAATTTTCTTTTAATTAGAATAACATGTAATTGGCGATTGAAAAATATATGTTCACTTCAAAACGTAAAGTGAAATTTCTAATAATTGATATTGCGACATAAAAATATTTTTAATTCTAATCTCGTCTTCTCTTAAATTTTAAATAGATCATATTAAACGAACTACTTTTATCCTGATTTCATGAAATTAGATTTTACGAACGTAACGTTGTAGTTCCATGAATTACTCAGGTTACTTTAAGTGAAAAATCCTTCTTAGTTGTCGTTCTCTTAAGATCGCATGTTGACGCATAATTTCCAATAACATCTTATATAAGAAAATACTAACACAGTATGAAAAGATATAGATACACACACAAGTGTAAAAATACAAGTACATGCTTATGAAAACTCAAATTTCTAGACTTCTTCCTATCCTTCGCGATATTCTCTGTGGTAAATAAATTATCTTGCAGACTTCAGAAACATAAATATATTCAGAAAATGTAAATAAATGTAAAAAAAAATTATAATTATTAATTGGTAAATTTTTATATCAACAAGTAGATTTAGGGCGACTTTGAGCAAATTCCGATTGATTCAATCAGCAGTTAATTCAACTAGCTTCAAACAAAATTTTCAATATCAAATTAATTATTCTTAATCTTTTAAAATATTTTAAACGTAATTTTATTCACTAATTTTATAGTTTTATTCGTAAATTACTTAATCATTTAATAATTAAATTAATTGGAGTTTGGTCGAAGTCGTCTTTATAGAATTTCATGTCTGTTTGCTCCAGTAATGTGACGTCGAAGACATCGTTCTTCACCTAAGTCTGGCGGCATCTGTCGGAGAAGCTTTCAAGCCGTGAATCGTAGAGATAAGTATAACAAGATGTATTGTGTCTTTTATCAGAGATGTACATACATAGTGTTCTTCATTTCAATTTATTATACGTACACGATCAAACTTATGATAATCGTTTCCGAAACATGACTTTCACTAGACGCATCTATCAAATTATTTCGCGTAATTTCGTAAATTAGATGGGAAAATGATTTTACGAAATTGCAAAGTATTGAGAGCTAATTCGCGATTACTGGCACAGGCATCGCAAGGCCGACACGTGGGGTCAAGGACAATGCGGCGCGTAAAAAGAAAAAGAAATAATAGCCGAACACACCCACGAATGAAGTTATAGCACGCAACCGTGTTTTTCGAGTCGAGCACACACCTTTTTGTCCCAGGAAAGACGACGATTCATCTTTCCTTCCGAGCCAGGTTTTTTTGTTGTCGGTTGGATCCACCTACGTGATTCATGTAAATATGCCATCAACGAAGAAAGTCTGGGTATTAAGAAAATTAATTATTTTTTTCTTTGTACTCAAAATAATGCAAACTACGTGATATTTGGAAGATTAAATATTCTTTTATGATTACACTGTAAATTAAAAATTAATGTTATGCGCGATATGTGGAATATGTGCAGTTGAAAGGCTTAAATATTTCTTTGTAATAAAAATTAAAATTTGAAATGTATATGTAATGTATAAAATATTAATCATGTTTGTGTGTATAATAAATTTAAAACTAAACAAAATAAAATATTTGTGATTTTTTTAATTCAATATAAAAAATGTTATGTTTTAATTGTAGTATTGGAATTTTATTTAAGTATTAGACAAATTTTAATAGCTTAGAATTTAAAATTTAAATTGTATATCTAACCGTATATCTACGATGTACAATACATATATTACATATCGCTCCCTTACTTAAAAAATAACATAACTAAAAAAACGTGATTTTTTTTAAATTATTATCATAAGTGAGTTACATAAACATTAACCTATTAATCGTCAAAAGTGAACTAACTTAAACTCGTAAAAATATTATCAAAGCGTCAAAAAAGATGATTAAAGAAATCATCACATCTCAAAAAGAATAAATTTTCAAGGATTGCGAAATAAAGTAACAAAAATAACATTTGATCAAATTAAGAATATATTTTTTTTGCCATTTTCATTTAATTAGCTTATAATTTCATGTCAAGTTGAAAAATAGTTTTTAACTTTTTCTAGGAAATTTATTTTTTTGAGTTGTATCTCACTTGAAGTAATTCTTATCTTTTTTTAGAGAAAAATCATAAGAACAGATCTGCAGGATGAGTTGCCTCAATCGTAGAAGTTCGATTCTACTGGGTGATTCGTATCGCGCGTGGAAGGAGCTTTCATTTCGCAATTATTTACGCTTGGCGGCGTGTCATCTAAATTTAGACGAATTCAGCTAGGTCGGTTACTACGTGGTTCTTGAGTCAGCAGCAACATGCAAATTTCTGAACGCAAGCCAAACCGACTTCTCGTGTCGAACGACACGTCGTCTCACAATTACACGAGACCGTCCGCGAATTATCCGCCTGTCGCGATACATATGTATGTTCATACTTCGCGATAGCATGCGTTTCTTTTACGAAATCATCGCTTTGACCGATAGTCAAGGCCGCGATTACAGTCGTTATTGGAGAAATCGTAACTTTGACTCGCGTTATTCATCAGAGAAAATGTTATGCAATTTGTATAAGGTGAAAATGCGCCTCGAGTTGCATTCGAGTGCAACTTATCTTGACTTCTAATTTCGTTGATATTTATCACATTTAAATCCAGCTCAAATAAAATTGCTCGCTGGATGATATGCATTTTTCTTCGATCGCAAAAAATACATATGTGTTCTTTCTCTCCTTATTTTTTTCATAAAAAATCTACGTAATCTATTTAAATTTTAAATACTAGGCGCAACAAAAATATTGTTTCGGTCAAAGCTGGATCTTTAATACTTAAATAATTCAATGATTTCAATGATTCAATACATTAAAGCATTAAGGATCCAGCTTCGACCAGTATAGGCATTTAATTTCTGATTCATATTGGTTGTGTTCTCACATGTACGGTCTAAAATAAGATTCTTATTGTTAAAAATACTGTCATATTTAAATATTCTATTAAAAGAGACACTGAATTAAATATTTCATTTGAATTGCAATTAAAGCCTAATCTACAATGTTCCTTTGCTTTTTATTACTTCCTTTTATCTCTTATTCTTGTGACTGTTTTATCAACAATCATGTTTCTTGTTAATTACATGTTTCTTGTCTCTTCTGAAATTCAATTTTTATTTCTGGTGATAGAAAACAAAGAAATAAGAGGCAAAAATGCAAGAGGTAAAGAGTAGTAAAATGCAAGAAAGAGGAAGCAAAAAAATACATTGTAAATTAAGCTTAAAAATGTACTCAGGAGTCATTTCAACAATGTGCAACGATTCGGGCTGAGTCAGTCGCAATTCCGCATTTTAATTTTTGTTGATTTTAACTTTGTCATGCGAGAAAAATATCCAATGCCTTCAGATAAATGCATTTTAAGTTTTGTCTTCATTCAAAGATCCGTGTCAATTTTTTTCAGAAATCACGAGAACAATCGAGAGATTATATTCGTCATGCACGCGCAGTTTCCATTTTAGCGACGCAACGGAACCTCCAATACTGTTGTGGAAAACGCAATGTACGCGCGTGTCAACGACCGCAATCGTGCCTTTATCCGCGCGAGTTTCCGCACGTTGCCGGTAACTTCGTGCCAAATTATTCGACCGCACCCACAGAGTCTTTCTCTTGGTCCTTTTGCTATCTCAACAAGAAAGGTCAAGCTTTTGGAGAGCGAGAGCGCCTTGACAAGCGATCGGGGAGAGTTTTCGTCCACCCACGTTCTAATTTTTAATTCGAACCACTGCATTGTTTACGAATGCGGAGGTCTTTGACCACGGGAATTGAAGAATGCACAGTTCAACCGTGTGACACTGATCGTGTCCATACTCACGCTTGGCAGGAAGTAATAAGCACGAAAAGCTATATAATTTTACACAATTGCGGTTCTTTCAGCGGCGAACATTTTTGACGATTAGTTATGACGGGATAAAATTTATCTTTTTATGTGCTTTTTATATTCATCATTATTATCTACATACTTTCTATTATTTTTTATAATTTATTTTATTATTTGTCTATGTTTTTGTATTTGTTTCTATACCTCTCCGCATTTATTCCTAATGCTTTTCATAAAAACGCTATATATTTTTTATTAAATATTATGCAGCAATAATTATTCTAATATGATTCTTCAGGAGCATTTTTGTATTTATACGAATATAAATGTCACTTACCCTCGCAGCGGCGACGCT
>NW_017255975.1:2068740-2111086 GCF_001594055.1 Mycetomoellerius zeteki
GACGCCGAGTTTCGATGCTTTCTTACGCATGATACCTAAGGATAGGACTCGCAGTCCTTGACCTAGACTACCTAGAGGAAGCCGCACCTCGGCCGCCATTCGCTATGCATCTATAACATCTTCGATGTTCGCAATGTGTAACGTCTATCAAACGCCACCATTCGTTCGGTAAATCCAAGCTAAATTAATCACGCAATTCTTATCAAATACGTATTTTTAGGTAGTCGTTATTTTGCGGATAGCTTACTGAATGGCTCGACGAGACCACGTGCTGATAGCGTGCGCGAGATTGACTTCATTTTCAATATTATGAAATTCAGTATCGCGGTAATCCAACAAACATTCTCCAATTTGTTGTAAGTATTATTTTCATGTATTATATTTTGCCTTTATTTTATTACTACATTTTTCTATACGACTCTTGCACATCTTCTACACGATCATTTTTTAACCACAAATTTTCAAAATCTGATAAAAATCTTTCAAATTTTTTGTGAGAACTATTCCTCATCGTATTCCCGATTTTATTTATATCGATTACTATTATAGTTAACTATTATTATTATCGTAAAATGAGATCATTTTGGCCCAAACTTTAAATGTCTAGATAGCAAGCATATTTAATATGACAAAATGACATCTTAAAGCGTTCTTAAGATGTCTTATGTTTCAAACTTTGACAAACATGCTGTCTAGACATTATCATTTGGGCCAAAGTTATCCCATTTTACGATAATTATTTTTAAAATTAAATGTAAAATTTTTACAATTATTAATATAAAAGTGATGCTCGAAAGATATCGGAGATATAGAGACAAGGAAAACATCGTTCACCTTTGTTTTTGAAGCGCTAGTCATTTTCTTCTGTTCGAACTTCATAGTTTCCTGACCAGCAGGTAGGTTTGGCATGTTCGGTATATTCATCGGTGGGCTCATGCTGTGATGAAGATTATTCAGAGAGTTCAGGGAACTCAATTGGGACGGAGAACCGCCTGCCAACGTGACAGCATCGTTGACAGGTGGCGGCGTGTCGGTATCCGGAAAAGTCACCAGTGGTTCTGTGAGATCGGTCTCTTCCGGTCCACTGCCATCTCTGCAGAATTCCACAAAAAGGATTCATGAGCTATAACGCTTTTAATCAATGATATATTCTTATTTCTTATTTCAAGAAAATTCGCGATTAGAATTCGGTTAGAATTGAACGTGAATGAATGAGTGACGAGATTTTATTATAGATAGAATCTTTTTCGATTAAGAAAAAATATAAATAATAATTGTGTATGTACAAAATAATTATATAATAAATATATGAAATAAAAGCTAAATTAAATTAAATTAAATAGATTGAAGACTAAATGTATATGTGCTAATATATGTGTAAAAGAGATTTGCAAAAAAGTGAAGTATATTACACAAATTTTAAATACTTAAAAAATTGTACTATTTAAACATATTCCTGGTGTTTTTAAATAAAGACATATGCATATGATTTGCAAAAGCTGATAATCTAAAAAGGACGCTTTAAACAAAGAAATTTTGTTTTATATTATATTTTTTTTCTACGTACGATATAATACTCTATTTGTATCTATTTGTATCAATAATGGATTACCTTATAAAGATAATGGATTACCTTATAAAGATTTGTTAATGAAATGCTTATCTTTCCGCTGTGATATAACAGCAATGGAATATTATCTTGTATTTCAAAATACGTAAAATGACACGTGAGCAATATGTTAAAAATAATCCGACTACCACGAAAATAGCATACGAATCGAAATTATTCGTACACAAATATTCGCCGTTGACGTGCTTCAGAGCTTTCAGTTGTGAAAGCTTTAGTTGCGAAGCTTAAACGTGTGAATTTTTAGAAACTGAACAAAATGAATCACTGAGCTTTTAGTAACTAGTAGTTGAAGAAGTAACTTTCGAAAAATCTTTAAATTTTCACGAAAAGATGAAGTCAGTGATTTTTTTATCAAATATTAACAACTAAAATCATTAATCTTTTGATTTTTTTAATTAATTGAGAATTACTTAATTGAGATGAATTCTTCTCTCTTAGTCACCAATTAACTTTCTTCTTGTGCTTCATATTCATAATAAAAATGTTCACTTTTATAATAAAAATAAGATATCGATTTGATACTTTATATTTTAACGAAATATCACAAAACTTAAAAAATTTTGAAATAACCTGTTATTACATATGAAATCCAAAAGTAAAGAATGTTTTTATAAATTGTCATATACATATAGATAGAACAGAATTTTGAAATATATAACTGCATCAAAACAAGGAACACATCACAATGATGACATTAGATTCGTTACGCTGGCAAACTTGATACTTTAAAAATACTAATCTTTTCTATAAGAAAATATGCGAAATAACGCGTAGTTTTCACTAAACACTCATATTGCATTATCCGTTAAAACTTCTTCGAAAACGTCAGATCTTTTCACAATGAGAACACTGTTTCATCACACTAAACTCATGTAAAGAATCACAATTACAGTTCAAAAATGAAGTCTATCTTTTAAGAATTGAATCTATTCGCAGAGATTGTCAATTTACTCGAGAATGAACCAACCTGTCTACGAGGTTCTCCATGCTGCTGCGCAGCCGTTGTGAAAAATTGGTCGAGATGTTCTTCATCTCCGAGATGCCGCGCTTGAGCTCCGTCAGATCGCTCTTCATGGAGCTCGCCTTCATCTCACTCGACGAAGACGAGGTGAGAATCCTCTGCGAGGACTTGGCCACCCTACTGCTGCTGCTGCTGCTACTGCTAGTACTGGTGCTAGTGCTGCTACTACTCTGATGTTGGCTCTGATTTGTCGTCAGCATCTGCCGAGTCAAAAGCCGTTTTCGTTCTATTTAAGATCCGTATAAGATGACTCACTCGCTTCGAATCTCCCGCTCTAATATTCTATCTCTCTATCTCTGTTTCTCTTTTCCGTTTTTCTATTAAATATACCGAGTTTGTAATCAGTTTATTTATTAAATTTCTTAATTTTATTCTTTAATTTTTTAAGAGATAATCTTGTTCAAATTAATCTTTCTCTTTCTCTCTCTCTCTCTCTCTCTTCCTCTCTCTCACATGACATTGTGTATTATATCTATGTCATGTAAATACTCTTTCTATTTTAATATCAAATAAAATAAAAAAATTATTTAATTATTTTACTACTGTAAAAGTCATAAAGCTAGAAAAAAATAAATTTTTTCATCGACTTAATATTTGAATATAATATAATGAATATAAAACTTTTCATACAATAAATGTGTAATGCATACACTGAGAAAAATGGTCTGGTTGGATTAAATAGTAATTCTGGTACAAAACGGACGAATCACAATTTTCTGGTTAAATCAACTAGAATTCTAGTTGAGTTAACTAGAATTTTGATTGAGAGAGAGATATAATTATTCTGGCAAAAATAAGAATTTTAGTAGATTTACCAGAAATATTGTATCAACCAGAATTCCGATTATCTCAAATAGAATTCTAATAAATTTAACCAGAAAATTCTGATTCGTCCATTTTGAACCAGAAAATTTTTTTCAGCGTATTCAAATTATTCATTTTATTCTATAGTTATTTCTCTTTCTCTAAATTGATTGTTTTAAATAATGAATATTTTCGTCGTTAACTCTATTCGACAACCGTGACAAGATTTTTTTGAACAACTTTTTTAAGAACCAAGATCAGATATTTCACCTTACACAAATAGAAAGTACAGTTCAAACAAACGAAAGAGCGAACTAGAAAGGTTTAAAGGGAAAAATGTAAACAGCGTCTGCTGTAGCAACCACAGCAATGACTGCTGGCGATAGGCCAGAAGTCATTACGATGTACGAGATGACTCGACCAAACCCGGAGACGAAAAGGGCCTGATAAATTTAGAAGAAGGCAACGTTCTCTCGAAATGACGAGAGAAGGGACCTTGAAGCGCGGTACCAAGGTTCACTAAGATTCTGCCGGATTAATCTTCAATGGAAAAATATGTACGTGGGCGGTCACATTGCGTAGTAAACGCCTATAGTCGTTCTCGAGCTATCGCTTCTGATTGCTCGATGATCGGAGATGGTCTGACAAGTGGTTTTGCTGGAGAGACGCGCAGTCACTTTAACCGCGACATACATATGTCACACACGTCATTCGTATAAAAATTCATATGCACACACTGCATTTAATGTCAAATGCATAATTTCCTTTCTAACTGAAATTTGATTTGCGTTTAATTCTGATGTGACATAAAAAAAATCCAATAAACGAAAATGTAATTTATTTTATTGTTACTTTTAATCAATGCTTAATTATCATTAATCTTCGCGTTTCCCAGAAATTTCGACAGATTTGCCTATCAAACATTTTCTTTCCATCTCTATATCGTTAATATTGCGCAATATCATAATCAACTTTTGCTATCTTACAATTAGCAGTTTAATAAGAGGTTCAAAAGTGTAATTTATATTAATTATAGCTTTCCACCTAATTTTTTAAATTAATAATCAAATAATTAACAATCAAACTTTCCGAGATATTAATCTAACTGGTAATATATCTATCTGGTAATATAGAGAAATAAATTAGACAAGAATGTGAATGGAAAGCGCGTCGTCAGTCAGGCGAATCGATTGACTTGCGCGAGTAGTGACAGTGATTATTATTTTAGGCGCTTTTAGCAGATCGCGTCGATAATAAAAGCATGACGGATGAATAATTCCTAATTTCTGTAGTTACTTTCAAGAAATTCGTCTCAGATGTGGGCGTCGGAGACGCCAGACACTTCATTTAGCTGACGCAGAGAAGACAGGATAGGAAGATAGATAGGCTGCGTAATCTTCACAGGTACTTCTCGAATTAGAAGAAACAATCTACGAAGAAAATGACGATCGTGTTTCCCTCGCAATAAGAATAGATTGAGTATTTCTACGAAGTTGTCACTATCGGAAAGGGTGAGGTATAGCTATCTCTTTCTATCTCTCTTTCTTTAACTTCTAAAGTACCAAGTTGAAAAGAGATGCTGACAGAATTGAAGAAAAATGATGCTGATATAGTTCTTTCTAATGGAGCACAGATGCGATGATCACAGAATGCCCATCTATACCTATTACGTCTATGATTTTCCCCGAAACAGCAAGGCCAAATAATTAACATTGCACAGAACATAATTGCGACTTGCTTCTGCTGAATGTTCACAAAGATGCAAAGTATGCGAAAATGCGTGAAGTGTAGGTCTCCGGATTTCAATTCTATTCGAAAATTACAATCGTGCGTAAAACATTCGATTTATTCGGAGTTTATTGCGAACAGATTAATTCAGTATAATGGATTTAATGCAATTAATAATTCGAGAATATAAAAACGTGAGAAGATGCAAAGACAGTTTTTGATTTAGATTTTACAATCACTTCTCGATATAACTCCTTTTTTCTTGCATTCTAAAAAATCTCGGTGTGGATTTAACATTATACGGTGTTTGTATAACTCTCACCATGTTAATGTTAATATTAATACTAACATGGTGTGGATTTAAAACTCACAATGTTATATATATTAATACCAACACAGTGAAAATTATATAGACGCCGTATGGTGTTAAATTATTAATTTATTAATGTATTATATAATTAATAATAATTTAACCTATTAATTAATAATTTAACATTAATGATACATATATAATAATATAATGTATCATTATTGTTATACACTATGTTATTAATATTAATTAATTATAAATTAATAACAAATTTTTTTAAATGCTAATATTTTTCGTTAAAAAGTAAACCTGTAAGTAAATCTCCTCTGGAAGATTTGCACAAATAGATTTTCAAATTCATTTCGGAAAAATACTCGTATCTCTCGCATGTTTTTGTAATTAACAATAAATACTCGGAACATGCTGCGAGAAGACGTGTATTGACTCCTGTGAATACTAGTGACGGAAATACAAGTGACGTGTCTTTTCTATTTTTCAAAGAATCGCAACATTCGGGAAGCGCGCGCAAATATTTGATAGTCAAAGAAAAAAAGACAACAAAAGTCCGCGTCGGAGAAAATCACCTGCGACGACGTGGTGGTGACCTGCGGATGATGAGTGACGTGATGCGTCCTGCCAGTCACTAGGTTCTTCTTCTGGAAATTCTCCATGGCAGTATGCATGTTTTCGCCTCCCTCCACCGGGAATTCCGACATCTGCAATGGATAGTATTAACGTCAAAATGGATAGTAATCGAGATATTTAAATATTTATTACAATAAAATTATAAACATTTATTTTATTTGTGACGGAGACGGTTAATGATGGGGCGTACGGATGTTTTAATTGCGCGTTAATCAAGTCGACGCAGGAATTCGACGACTGCAAGGGCCTAATAATAGGCTCTGGGAAATAATTGGCAGCTCAAGCTTGGCTGAAAGACTAGTGTGTTCTTACAGTGGGTTTTTAGTTTTCGCGTTGCTATCGGACTGCACGAAAGTATGCACGAAAGTACGCACCGAGTGCGTAAACGAGCGATATATGTGAAGCCCACGCGTACGTTCGTTAATAAAAAGCTCGATCAAGAAACGCACGATCGAACCCGGATCTCTCGATAAAACGCTCCGATTCCTAAAGGTGATCAAACTTTCCAGTTTCGCGTAGAGCGCCGATTCGCCGTTTACGTACGATAGAATACTAATTGTAAGCTCGCTGACGGAAATACCATCGGGAATGCTCGAAGCCGCTCGAGGTCGATATATACGTTCGATAAAACTCGACAGTTGCATTTCGCCATTGTTCAGCCTGCATGTGATTACATAACGGAACGGTTCTAAAAAAGCTAGCAAGAGGATTTCATAGAAAATAATTAATACATGGAAATATACGAAAAATGTAAATGTGACTTTTAAAAGTGATCCTAAATAAATATCCTTTTGTTCTTTTCTTCGTCGTTAATATTGAGTGACTATACTTTTACGCAACTTTCGTATGTCGGATAAATTGAAGGCTAATCAATGGAAAAGCAAGATAACGCCATATAGAAACCTTTTAACTTCAAAATTAACTGCACTCAAATTTAATAACTTCTACGAAAGAGTTGTTATACCGTTTATATGGTGTTGCACAATGCACAGATAATTTTACGACATGTAAAATTATTTTAAACAATGTAGTTAGCAAGATCGCAGTCGCGTAACTTTCATATTTCTAGGAAGGAGCAATACATAATTCGAAGGAAATGAACTTCATCTAAATGTTACATGGTTCTCACAGCGTATAATATATCTTATATAATCAATTAAATTTCATTTATTTTAATAATTATCAGAACGATTGGGCTGTTTTAATGATTTTCTGGTTCATTAGTTTCTTCGTGTAACATTAAATACATTTAATGTGTATCGCATAAAGATCGCTCCTTCGATTCTTACAATTGCCAGTGCATATGTGAGATGTGTGCCAAAATACAATACATCAGCATAGTGTGCACCAATTGTTGCACTCCAGGAGCTCGCTTCGCGTCATGAATGCATCTATACAATCGACACAAGTGCAACTATCGCGAGACGTGCGTGGATGGGCGATACGTTGCATTCCGTCCATTCTTTCGATCATTCCGCGGGATTTGCATAGGCGTGGGCACGTAAAACTCGGGCGCGTGCAATACGCGTGCAATACACGAGATGCAATATCCGGCATCTTTCAGAAAACTGACCGACGCAGAGCCGGTTTAGTACCTTTTCGCATAATAATATAATTTCAATGAAATATAATAATTTTAATAAAATAATTTCCTTTACGCGCAATAAAATTTTAGTTTTCTCTTCTAAAAAAGAAAAAAAATAACATAATATTTGTATGCGTTCTATGATATTAAGTTAAGTTAACTTGTCGTGTATATTTTATATTTATAAATAATAAAAAAATTATTAAACTATACATAGGAGGTTTAGAATTAAGCACAAATGCTCAGAAAACCAGAATGCTCCAAAAGCAGGTGGCATGTTTAAATCAAAGACCATAATTCTTTCCAATCAAACAGGTAAAAACCGGTCCTAACTAGAGACTCTTAAATATTGTCCAAGTGTGAAGATCGAATCTCAAAGGAGATCTGTTATTTTCCACTTTGAAGTGTGCGTATTTAACAAGTTAAGATTAACGCGAAAAGATTTCAAGTTGATGAAAATATTAGAAATAACTAAAAAATTCCGTTGTCAAATTTAACAAACATTTAGATCAGGTTACTTTCTGAACGCGATCGTATGGAAACCTGAAACTGAGCGTACGCTCTAGGGAGTATATCTATCAGCCGCGTATCTCTCGCGCGAGCAGCTGATTGACGTGCTGTTCCTAGACAAAGACAGCCGGCGCGGTATACTCGAATGAAGAGGAAGCGAGGATAGATTCTGCTGTTATCGCCTCTGCTGTCTCCGATAATGCAACACGCGGACTAGCCATTTCAGGATCTACAGCGTTAGAAGTGTGGGAAAGGAGCTCCTGTCTGAGGATCGATAGGGACTTCCCCGAAACATTCGCGCTGCAATTCGAACTTTGGAGCGTCGGAGAATCACGTTTTTCCAGCCGTTCTCCGATCATTCTGCAAACACGGTACTCGGAAAAAGACAAGGAAAGAAAGAGAGAGAGAAAGAGAGAGAGAAAGAGATAGATAGAAAGAGAGAAAACAGAATGCGCACCGAACTGACACCTGGCTGGCGTCCGATCGCCACGTAGCTCACGCGTCTTCCTGGCGAGAGCTCGACGGCGAGGATCGAGAAGAGGCGGTCCCGAGGACGAGCGGACTGCGCGTCGAGCAAATCACAGAAGAACCGAGGTCGCGCGGACGGATAGTACGTCGCGTTTCGGCGTGCCGGCAACGGCGATTGGCACAAAGAGCGACGGCACAAACCCTACGAACAACGAGCATCGCACACGCCGGTCGCGCTCGCACTGAGGAGCTGGAGGAGTGACGGACGGTACCGCGCGTACGATAGCGACACGCTGGTCACATGGCACCGCTGGTCACGTGACACCCGTGACGCCGCCGCCGCGAACTTACGAACCGCGGGCGCACGTGACCGCCGGCGAGTTAAAGGGACGGCGATTTAAATGGAAGTATGGCTAGTTCTACGGTGATGTTATTCGTAAGTTCTAACTTTGCCTGTCGTCTGTATCGGAACTCCCGAAATTAATTAATTAGGTCGAAAAAGAATTTAATATAGATCTCGATCAAATAAAGAGATAAAATTTAATAGATATTGATTAGATGGAGGAGCAACGAAAATGATTAAATTGAAATGATGAAACAGATTAAACTGTAGTAAAATCACGCTGCAAGTAAATATTAATTTAGAAAAAAATGAATGTAAAGAATATACAATAAATATAAATAAATAAAATATATATTAAATTAAATTTCTTTCATTAAACGTAAAAGTAATAAGATTGATTAGAAATTAGAGTGAATAGAGATTGAAAGAAGAAAAATGAGTGAGATCAATAAAGTTTTATGCGCGCGAAATTAAAACGAAAATTGATGATATCAAGAGGATCAAGGAAACATTCTAATTAACGCTGTGATTCCGGGAAGCTTATGTTCTATAAAAATAATAGATTTTTCGATCTTGATTAAGAGCATAACCCCCAGTGAGGCAAGTGGGACGATGATAAATGAACTCGATTCTTAGAACGACGACAGTAAAGAGACGACGTTTTTGTCAGCGCTGTTGTTGCAATGTTATGTAAGAAGTCTCTCTTTCTTTCTCTCTCTCCCTCTCTCTCTCTCTCTCCTCTCAGTCTTATCCAGTCGAAAGTACATCTGTAGAAGTGCTTTGCAGTAAACCACTTGATGGAAAGTTTACGAGAGCGCAATCTGGAAGAATCGTCAAGGAAACCTGCCACTTCATTCATTTTTCCGCTCCGCCTTTCATTGATCAGAAATGCAAATCGTGAGTTAATTAAGATTATCGTGTATTTCTCGTATTTCAGCGTATTTCTCAAATAAAAAACAGATAAGATTCAGTTTAGAGATTTTTTAAAAAGACTGTACGTGACACGCACGTGACAGCCCTTGAATGATTTATAATCAAAAGGAATGTCGGGTCTACCTTATCTGTCCAATTCGGGGCAGGGCACGAAGCACCATCCGAAGAATTTAGGTCAGGTTCTCCGAGATATACACAGTTATCGACAGTAGTCGAATATAAACAGTTCTTCTCGAGACTTTCGTGCTATTCAACATTTTCGTATTTTTATTTTCTAATTTTCTAAATTTCAAATTTAAACTTCAAAACTTCAGTAAATTTGATCAACATTTTAGAATTTCGCAGGGTTCAAAAACGTGGAAAAGATTTCTCCTTATTTCTATCTCTTCGGAATAGGAATAATCATTCGAAGCCTTTTTGTCAAGATATCTTTGCGGAAACTGCTTAGTTTAACCATTGTAAATCAGTATCGACCGCGAAGCGTCGACCGCGAAGAAACTTAGCACTGTCTGTGAGAAAAGAGGGACACAAAGAGCGGAATGCAGTCCGGCGAGGTGCGTGAGGAAACTCGCAGTCGCGGAATTTCGGCGAAAGTATACCGGGTGGTGTCCTCGGTAGGCACTGAAGACCCTAACCCGTCCCGGCGTTCGCGTAGTCTTAAACAAAATTAACATTCACTTAGTTCAACAAATATTATTTTATTTAAATTTAATTAAAATAATTTTTCAACATTTTTTCGCGGATATTTGCATCTGTATAATTTTAATGATCTTAATTTCTTATCGATACTTAGAAATATAATTTTTGGAGATATTGTTGATAATATTTTTAATTAATATAATTTTATAAAAATAGAGGAGAAAGTAGTTTTATGGCACTCCAGTTATATTTTACACAATAACTTTGTGTAAAATATAACTGGATATAATCAATATTTAAGTTTAAAGCTTGACAATTACATTCATTAAAATGTTATTGAATCGATTCTGGACTTAAAGTTACGAAATATTTTATTACTTAGGATACTATTAATAAAAATGTGGCGACATTGCATAATGACTTTAAGAAAAAAATGGATGGTAATATGGCCTTCCATAAAAATAGCCTTAAAATATTAATTTTGTTTAGAAAACAGTATTTGATTACAAAATTAACAAAAAAAAACATTTTAAAATGTGTGCAAATGAATGTATATACATTCACATAACTTCTGCATATAAGCTGCTCAGTACTAAAAATCTCAGTACTAAAAATAATACACGTAATATAAACTATAGATTAATAGTAGAGTTACAATCGATTATCAAATAATTATTTTGATATGAAAACCTCAAAAAAGAGGTCGTGAGTAATCCATAGAAGGCCACATTAACAAAATACCATGATATTTGTTTCAATTTGTATAACTTAAAATATATATAATCAAATAAAATGTTAAATAGCAAATAACAAACTCAAAAATACATATATTCGTGTGATAATACGCTCAAGTTTAAGAAAAATGAGGAAGTAGGTGTAATTAAATGCTAAAATGTACCTAGCAGAAATACTTGAAAGTAAAAATGCGTTATAATAAGTGCTGACTACTAAGTATTGGTAATATTAGCGTCATGGTGTAACGACGAGCAACTGAACTAATAATTCCATAAGTAATCATTAAGATTCGCTATATAATAGCGAAGATATTAAGGGAGGCCACAATATATACACTGGCCCTAATACCACCTTCTCCTCTACATGGTCTGATAATAAAATTCCCAAACTGTAACAATAAAAAAACACAAACGTTTCAACAAAAATTATATTTTATCTTCCAAAGTAGTTCCCCATAACATCAATACACTTCATACATCTTTGATACAAAGCCTTAAAATGTTTTTTTAAGATCCGTAGTTGGAATACCACTGTTCAAAATGCTCACATTCCTTTGAATGTTTGAATTCCTCGACGTCTTGAAAATGTTTACCTTTTATGTTTTTGAGCTTTAGAAACAGCACGAAAAAGTCAGATAAAGAGGGTGACTAGTCTCAACAACCCCTTTCTTGACTAAGAAAGTTACATGACAACACACAAAGGAATCATCGTAAAGCTAGAAATGGGTTGTTGAGATTAGACCCTTTATTAACCAAATTTGATCGTTTCGGATTTCATGCTATTCCAAAGCTCAAAAACATGACGAAGAATAAATATTTTCAAGACGTTAGAGATATTTAAAAAAATATGACGAGTGTTCTGAATAGCATTCCAACTACGGCTTTAAAAAATATTTTATATCAAAAATGTGTGAAGTATATTGATGTCATGGGGGAATAATTTGAAAGTAACATTTTGTTATTTGAGATGTCTATTTTTTTTTATTGCTACAATCCGGGAACTTTATTGTCAGACCATGCATTATAAAAAAAATATGTGACAATAGATTTCAATCTTGGAATTTCGTTTCCAATTCCGATCGAGGAGATTCAGGGATTAAGGCGGAGATTAGTCGGGGGTTTCGATTTTGATCTCAGAATGTCGAGGGTCTCTTCTTGAAGTTCCAGGACGCGACAGTTTTGACGTTACCGGACTGGTTGAATAAATATGTGGGTGTGAGAAAGAATCTTGATGAGTTAGCGAACGTACGTGGATATATTCGCGCCTCTCGTCGCGTCGCGTCACGTCGCGTTGCGGCAGCCACGCGCTCTTCGGCGCCGTTTGATTTACGACGGCCATAAATAGCATTCGCGAGTGGCTTTTTCCTGTGCCCGGCAGCAATAACAATTTAGAACAGGCTGCTTTACTGTGATATTACTCGCACTCCTGCCAGATATCAGTCGTCTCATTAGCCGAAAACTATCGAGCGATCGTCAGTACTAGAAGACTGTATACGAGGAATTTCGAAAAGACCCAGTAGAGTTCAAAGATATTGAAAGAAATATAAAGAGTTGAACTTTACTATTACATATTCACTTAAATATTTATGAGAAATTATATTAATTAAAAGTATTAATAAAATATTAATTTGATATAGCATCTTTATTTGAAAAACAAAATTTCTCCAAAAATTTTTCTTTAATCTCGTCTGTACTTTAAAATAAAAATTACATTAAATTAATTATAGATACAAGTTATATAAAATTGTCCAACATTAATTTTAATTTAAATTAATGTTATTGATTTATAATTCAATTCAATTTTTGGTATTTAGTTTCGTTTTAATGAAAAGTATTGAAGAGTTCTTAATCAAAATCTGATTCTTCCGAGTAGAGAGATTTTAACGATAAAAAAGAAATTTTCAACAATAGAGGAAACACACATGGCAATGCAATGTGGAATATCACGAGAATCAATTTCTTCGTACATTTTACATTTTACATATATTTCGGAGCGATCGAGAGTCGCTATCGCTGAGAAAGCATTGGCAGACAGCTGTAGGCGTCTTGACTCTTGCCAGACACAAAGAACCGATTCGAAGACGACATCGTCGGCATTATATATAAAGTCGCGTTCACAACTGACGAATCTTCTTTCCTTCTGCAATTAAATGCTCAAATAAATGCCATTGAAATAATAAATCAATTACAAAAATCCGAACAATTACATCACATTAAAAAAAAAATCTCAATTTTTGTAGAAAATAGTGTGTGCGCAAATAGTACAAATGCATTAAAAATCTAGAAATGTATATAATGGAAATATAAAAAGTATGTTTAGTTTATTAACAAAAAATTTGAAATGAAAGAGACAATCGACTTTTTGCAATTCTATATGAAATAAATTCATATAAGATTATTTGATCGACGGATTGATTATTTTATCAATTTGCGTTTTGCAGCAGCAATCAAGTGTGAAATGGGCTTTAAGATCAGTAAGATTCGTTACTGTTCATACCGGATTAACCTTTCGTGGCAGTGTCCACTTCTTTCGCGCATTCTGCTTTATAATGTTATACACCGTGTGAGAATGCGAGGCTATCTGGAAATTTTCTGAAAAAAACATTTTCTTCTCGTTTTTGTGTGTAAAATTCCCATATTAAATTTCTCGTTATAAATTCCAAAAAATCGTAATTTTTGAAACTAGACATTACTAGACATCATTTGCATTGCTTTTTTTATTTCTCCTAATCATCGATTTTTGGTAGTATTACTCTTATTTGACGTTACTCATAAAACGAATTCACCATGATATATTATATACGCAGAGTTTTAAACAAAGGCGCCTTGTGCGGTCAGGAACGCGTTTCCATGCGCGTTCCATCGGTTATGCGAGGCATAAAGGAGGCCAGCTGGTATATAACTATACAGCAGTGGCGATTTCTGGACGTATTTCATGATGTCGCGTAGCCTTGAAAACGAGAGTTTCAGGTTTTCGATAGTGGAGCAAATTAAAGAGTCTGTTTCTTTGATGTCGTCGATTTATTTTGTTGTCACTTTTCTTCTTTTTTTATATTTAAAACTTATTTGCCGCGTGTAAAATGCACAATTTATATATCATTATACAATCACAATAATATTATATATAGATAGATTATAAATGTAAGATAATATTCAGAATATAATCACGTTATATATATTATTTTATGATGTCTTATTGTCTATTAACTTATCATTTTGTACAAAATTTCTACTCTTATGAATTCATGTTAATAAAGAAACATTCATTCATTATTAATTATTTTATTTCACTCTTAACATTCTCTCCAAAAAAAAGTCAAAGATGAAATATAATTTTTCTCTTATCAATGTCTAAAAATAAGAAATTATAAAAATTCGATCAAAAATCAATCAAATAATATGCACAGATAAGAAGCGTGAAATTAAAAAATATCTCTAAAATATTTCAGTAATTTCTAAAACGTAAATCTCTTTGCAGTTATCTCTTATCTCCATTTAGTTCCTTCATATAAAAAAAATATATAATTTTAAAAAATCATTCAAAATAGTATGTCATTTCTTTAATCTTAAGGATGTATCAGGTATAGTCTCTATAAAAAGTGAACAAAATTAGAAATTTAAACTTTCCGTATAAAAATGAACGTTATATGAAACAATTTAATAAAGGCAATATTTATATTTAATACAATTTTAAAGTTGAAATGAAAATTTTCTCGTTATAACTTAATTAATTTTCAAAAATACATTTAATTCTTTTATTGAAATAATTTTTGAACCAGTTCTAAATCACTGTTAAACTTTTTGTATTACTTTTAAGTACAATATAGAAAAATCTGTAATTATTTTTGCAACTTTTTTCATTTTGTTACATAACTTAAACATAACTTAAAAAAGGCAAATAAATGCCTCTCTTTCAATAAACATTTAAAGGAGTGCTATCAGACGTAAAAATTTCATATGTAATTGGTAGATATTTGAATATCAATACAAATAAATAAAATCCTTTCAGAAATAACGCGATGAGTCAAACGAAGGTATGATTAATTACCTGAAATCTGCCGAAATATCGGTGACATATGTACGTTTGCGAACAATAAAGTACGCACAACTGCCTTGATTAAATTCATGGTTATCAATAATTTCAAGGAATAGAGACGAATGCGTTGTGGCTAAAAATAACCAGCCGAAATATTTATTATACATCTACTAGAATTTTCTGGCATTTCCGCTGTGAAATATATTCACACATGCGATTTAATCATGTCTGATATCGCGGCATGCGATAAATGTTAGTATTATCAATGGTATTATCAAGGTTCATGCAACAGTCAAGCGGTTAAAAATACATAAACGGTATATATTTGTATAATACAAAATATATTCGTTGTAGAATAAACAAATAAATCAATTTATTGTAAATAAATCAGTTAGAAATAATTAAATATTAAATAGATAGTCTGAAGTGTATTATGAAACTAAAAAACAAAATACTAAAGATACTAAAAAAATTAATTTGTAAAACAATGCGACTTTTTGTTTCCAGCGTATATCATGCGACGTTTCGATTACATAAGAAACGCGTATATAAAGGCTCGGCTTATCGCACGATAAACGCAAATCCGAGGAAGCGATTCGCAAAGGTGGAAGCCCGTGAAGAACCGGCGGATTTCGTTCCGAGAAGAACAGAAATGGAAGCCAAGACGATTCGCACCGAGAGGTGTATATGAACACGTTCGAGACTCTTCGTGAGACGTTTATATGTCGCGACGCCGCGACGTTCAAACGACGCTTCGAGGAATGCACGAAAGTGCGTGTTAAGTACGTTGTAAAACACACGTTACGAAATGTACGAAAATATTTCTTGAGTCTCAACCGTCATCAATTTATAACACGGACATTTAACATTTTTCTTCCTCCAGCATTTCTGTCTTTCCTGAAAAGAAGCATATTAGCGTCTTTAAAAAATGTGAGAAACTGTTAAACCGTTCTAGCAAAGATTTTGAAGAAAATGTTTTGGGAGGGAAACGTCAGTCTATTTAATACTTAACATAACATCGCGAATCAAAATTAAAAAATACGCAATTTTTTAATAATATATATATAATAATAATATACAATTTTTTAATAATTTATATGTATAATAATAAAAAGTTTAAAATAATATATCTTTTATAGACGTTAAGGATAAAAAGAAGCAGTAATTTATCTTGCACCTATTTAACCAAGTATGAAAAAGAAAAAATAAAACAATAAAACCCATCGACGTCAGCTATTGAATATAGCTTGAAACGAATGGTTTCTTTCGATTCTTTAGAGGATATGGAATTCCTTACGAAAATAATGAATAAATATCTTATATATTTTCGTTACACGCGTTTATCATAACAAAAGACGATTTATGTTAATAAATGACTATACGAATGTCTGCATTGAATCATCTCTTCTCTCAATTTATTTATCGAAAAACTCCTAAGACTCTCTCATAATGATTAATACAATTTCTTGTTAAAAATAACAACATTGTAATACTGTTAATCGTCTACAGGATTCGTCTGTAAAAATAAGATATTTTTGTTTCCATTTGCAATCCGTAAACGCGAGATTATTCGTGAAATAGAGAACGTTTGTTTGCTTCGATTGCAATTCTTCCGTCTTATCTCAGTTTCTAAAGATACGCGTTTAATTTGAGATGGAAAAAATGCAACGACGCGACATCGGGTGTCGACAACGTCCTGGACTCGATCCGTGATTCCGAAGGCGAGAAGCCAGCAGTCATCATAACAATCAACAACGATTAGTCATCGTTGCGCGCGCGGAAAGGACCTGACCTGGTCTCGCGTGGCTCGCGCGAATTCACGTGTACGCGCGCACGTGTTGCGGTACTAACTACCGGGGGATCGAACTAGCGGAGAGGTCGATATATCGCGTAACATCGTGTGACATCGTCCATCGTTTTAGCACAATGATGTCACACTGTCACACGTCTCTCCCGCACTCATCGTAACGGATCATGACGTGGCGCCGATCACCCGGCAGATATTACGAAGCGCGCGAATCTCGTTCCTAACCCGTGGTGATGCATACGCGATGATTATATGACGTTAATGCGATAATATGACACAAATGTGACGTTATTATTAAATTGTAAAGTGCAGTGGCGCTTGAAAAGATCGATGAAAATTGAAGAATAGGGGAAAAAGAGGAAGTCCATCGTAGATATTCATGATGTAAGAATACAAGGGGTGCCAATGCGCTGAATATAATTTGGGACTAATTTCTGATTGGTGAAAAAATTTTTAACAAAGGTTTTATATTGGCTTACAGAATTTGGGATCAATTTTTGATTGGACATCCACTATGCATCTACGAGACTATCATCTGATATTCTTATATCGTAATAGATATCGACATACAGAATAGATTGAGTAATAGCCCAATAGTTAAATGCGCATCTATTACAATGAGAGGTGTATATATATATATATATATATGCCTATTTTTTTTGTCTCTCTGACTAGCATCTCATTGCGAATTGTGATTTAACCCTCCGATGGCTCCGCCGATTTTATATGAATTTTAATTCTTACATCAACAAGAGAGATCGAGAAACAAAACAAATTTTGCATTGTTCTGTATTATATAAAAATTTGAAAAAATTTTGGTATACTTATCAAAGCTTTAACAATTTCTACCATCATACAAGTCGGGTTGAATTTTACTTATATTTACAAATTTAAATTTAGTTACCAAAATTCACAATTAAAATACCGATGGTGTTTTTAAAGACTCCAATTGTCAGCAGAGAATTAATTCTAATAGGAGACAAACTCGTTAATAAAATGCTAGCAAGAGATAAAACAGAATTTCTATGAACTACCTCTCATTCTACAGCAGGTGCTGCTGTTTGGCAACGCTGAGTCTATTTTATATATATATATATTGTCCTAGAACTTGTCAGCTTTCGCTTGAAAAAGTCTCGGCGGGTGAATATCAGATAATAAAAGCGCGAGATACAATTAAGCTTGCTTGGCAAAAAACTTACGGATTTTAGAAAAGCGCCTCTGCCTTTATACATGATGCCGTGTGACTTGCTTCCATGCTTGCGTAGCATGTTCAATCCTCTATCGACGCTCATTCATAAAATCATACACAACGAACACTCTCGGTTCTTTCACTATGGAATTTAAACATCCGAGAAAGTTCACATCACACTCTCCAATGTCCTCGCGCAGATGTTTAGGATTGTTGACGTTTATTTTCGTGTCGAAAACCTGAGTAAATTTACTTGTACAGATTTATATTTATATATTTTATCATTTTTAAATACCTAATCCACATTCACATTTTATTTAAATCGTGTTTGATTTTCTCTTTCAATTATTATTAAATTAAAAATTATGATAGAAGAAAATAAAGGAAAGCACACAAATTAAAATAAAATAATTCGAATAATTATACGAATAATTATAATAAATTAAACAAGAAATAAAGTAAAATAAGAAAAATTAGAAAAAGAAATTAAAATATAAATCTGTTACATAAATCCATCTCAAATAAAATTGATATTAAACGTGTATGTGTTGTGTGTCTCCATTCTGTCTTAATTTTGAGTAAGTGGAATGTATAATTAATTGACACTTCATCTTGTCGCGCTTTATAAATATGGAATAGCATTAACGCAGGGAAATGGTATCAGGCAAATTTCCCACGGCACAAAATCAATATATAGAAATAACCTTTGCACTATAATTTGAGAAGAAAAAACGAGTGACGATAAGATATCCTATAGAACGCGTTATCGATTTAGCTCGATTCGAATATCTGTAATTTCTCGGAATCTTTGTCGGACCAAAGCCAAAAATTGCGGGAATATGTTCGATTGAACTTTCGAAGCGATAAGACTTCATCGAAGCGCAAGAAAAGGCCGTCGATAAGAATGTTATTGCGAACTAGCTCCATGTTTCAGTAATATGTGACTAATCTTTGAAGTGTAACATTCCAGAAATGGAAGGAAAAATATTTCTGTGTGTATAAGCTATAAAAAACACGATATAAAAAGAAACAAAATAATTTGATAAGAAATTAATAATTTATATTAGCATGTTTTCTCAGAATTGAAAATTTTTGAATTGGAAATAACTCCATTTTACACTCAGAGAAAAAAACATAGTGGTTGCAAACTATGTATAAAGATGACGATTATACAAGTGTCATATGTAGAATTAATGTACATAATTAAATAAAATGTTTTAGAGTTAATACAATTACAAAATAGTTTATTCAACTATGTGCATTAATTCCATGTATTGTGGACAAAACTTGTACAGCTGTCACCTTTATAACTGCCATCACTATGTTCTTTTCTAAGTGTATCATTATAGAGTTCGATACTTAGGTTTTAGCGCAATAATAATTCGTCGACAGCTGTTTAAATACATCGGTTTATTCACATGCGAATAAAGAATTCCTGCAATGCGAGCAAACACGCACACCAGACGTATTTTCAAGTGCTTCGAAGAACTAATCTATAATTGCCGCGAGCAAATTTCCGTGTGATAGCATACAGTACCGAACGTCGAGACGAAATTTATCAAATTATACTAAATAACGTAAAAATAATATGTTATTCTAAATTAATAGGCATTTCTAAATTCTTTCGATATAGAAAACTATGTTACAAAGTATATTATCAGCTAAGAACAATTATTTAATTCTTTATAAACGATTCTATTCATTACTAAATGTTAAAAAGAATACAAATATGACCATTACAAAAAAATAATATGCTTGATTTCATAGAACACGAGCTAAAATAAATTACTATAAATAATAATTTCTATAAATTATTTTCCATTAATTACATTATTTTTATTCTTTGTTGACAAAACAACAGTTCGCCTTATTTTTCGCAATCTTGTGATTTTATTACAATTGTATGTATTAACTGTAATATGTTGTAATAAATATCGTAAAATTTCGACCACGTAATTTTTAAAAGATTCAATACAAGGGTCGAGCATCTAATCGAAGGGAATCGAAATGTTCATTTTATTTCCGCGAGGAAGTCACGTAGCAATCGGTGCCATAAACGACGACTCGCATGCATGAGAATACTTGTAAACGCATCGAAAATACATTTTCTTCTCTGTCTCGCGAATTTCTGTTTGTTTTTTTTTCTTTTAGATCGACAACGACGAGATGCACATTTTCATGCGATTATCGCGACACGCGAGGTCACGTTTGTAAAGTCTATATCGAAGTAACTCTGCCGCTTTTTAATTCTACCATGATTACAGAGATGCTGTTGACATTAAAACTAATTGCCGAGTCAATCTTGATAAATCACACTGTGTAACTGTCACTTTCCTTTATGTACTTCCTTACAAACGAGTATATAATATTTAAACATTGTTCACTTATACATTAATCAATTGTTACTATTTTAATATATTACTATTTTAATATTAATTGTTACTATTTTAATAATGTCTCTACTATAATAATTTTTATTATTTATATTATTTCCTAAGCATTTATTTACTTCATTAAAAATAAGTGAAAAGATGAGAGAGAAACTTAGATGATAAAATTTTGTCATTTGGATGCGAACACCTCCGATAAAATCGCGAGAGAGGTCTCATGAAAGTAACGTTGTTCACTGCGCGAAACTCACGGATGTACTGTCGATTTGCCGCCGCGATCTCTTGATATCATATCATCGACTCGATGATTCACGCATTACTGTCAACGGAGTCGGCGCGTCTATTGACGACCTTACGATATAACGAGGAAGACATCGCCGCCATATCGTTACGATAGTGATGGTAAGGAATCAGCTGGCTGCACAAGGAGGTGGAGGAGGAGAAGAAGAAGAGTAGGGATTGAAGTAATCGCGAAGGAAAGGCAAGGTGTCACTCGAAGAATCGCATGGCGATGGCAAATTCGAATAAGAGACATCTTTTACATCTTTAATTGCTTACAGAGGAAATTATGGAAGAAATTGATAAGAACAAGGTTATGAAATTAAAGAGAAAAAAATTTGCGTGCGATCTCACTTTTTTAAGGGTTTGAAAAAATTATATTTATGTCAATGTAATCATATATAGTTTCTTTAGTAATTTTCTCTCTCTTAATTATATAAAGTTAACATTATTAATACTTATATATTCGGATAGAGAGAGAGAGAATGTAAAGTTAAACATAAATTTTCCTTTTATAGTTATTTTGAACTATTTGGATGAGTAACTTCTTTCTTTTATTAGCCGATGACGTAACTATTACTCTTGGGTCACTATTGCAATCAATTTATCAATTGTAAGATTTGCATTTTAGATAGACCGTGAATTTGCCTGAACACTTCGTTTAATGGAGGGGATCCTCGCAATAGCGGTGCACGTAATAAGCACTGTCTTCTGAGAATCAAACGTGCGCAATGATTCACTATGCTTGTGACCGAGGAAGAGAATAGAATGACGACATTCTCGAGATAGGTATTCGGTATATAAATACGAGCAAATGTACAGCGATTTCGCTGAAGTCTTTCAAACTCGATAAAGAGTTCGGAAGTGAGACTTATAATATTCGTTTTCCAAGGCAGGGGAGTTTTTTAAAAAATTTTCTATTTAGTGAAGTAACATTTTTTAATTCATTGTCAATCTTTTTTTTATACAGTTCATATTTTTTTATACAATCTGGCTTAAAAATATTAAAAATGAAGACATTATAGTTTCAGTGGTTTCCACTTTTTGTTCTTACTTGTTTTATAGATCTGATATACATATCTTCATTAATTATTCTTTTTCATGTATCCCTTCCTTATATGAATTTTAAATCATAATTTATATCGAGGCATAATTTATATTGAGACTTTAAAGTTCTTGTATGATTCCTGATATGGCATCGTCACACGGCACTTCGTTAATCATTCCTTCGTTATTGTCGGATACCTGGAATCGCGCGGACTGATTATCATTCGGTGGTTATTCTTGCACACGTTTATGTCGTCGTCGATGAAATCGATATCGTCCGTCTTGAGCCGATAGCGGCACGTAATCTCTCGCCATATAAAGCCATGTAAATCATTCCCGGCGCACGACCCGCTCGACTGTTTCCTCTTAGCCGGAATTACGAGTTGCCACGGATCCATTCATTCGACTGATGATGTAATTGCAAACGTACTACTACATGCCGCTGAATTGAACGGATAAAAGCAGGGTCGTCAGTGCAAGATGCATCATCGATGATGCAACAGCTGCTGTAATGCTGTTTTGCGTTTTGTCGTCAATTCAAAAATCTCTTGCAAATTTTTGTGGAATTTCCTTGAATAACATTTTCTATTTTATTTTTAATATTTTGCACGGAGAATAATTCAAGAGAAATATGTGCTCCTTTTTGTTTATAATTCTTAAGTTTGATAAAAAATTAGCATTTAAAATATGTAATATAAATATGTAATATAAATTCATCAATTCACATGTGTTAAATTTATCATACAGAATATTCATTTGTCTTTGATTCATATTAATTTCGTGCTATTAATTAATACTGTATTAATATCGATAATATAATTAATTTAAAAAAAAGAACTTTGTGTTTTATAATAAATAACAGTAGAAAAAATTAACTTTTATTTTTAAGATACGTTATTTTTTATCATTTGTATAAATATTCATAGAAACTTATATTGAGAATTGTAGGCTATTCGCGATAACAACTGGCAATTCAGACAAGTTGGAGCCTTGAACTTGGGGACTCGAGGAAGACGAATAACAAATGTGATACGATCACCACGACTCGGTCTAGTGACTCACTTTTGCGAGTCAAGGATGCGACGATTCTTGTCAAAGTGTGATCTCTGAGAAGTCATAAATCGCCGGTTGCCCGACCGATGTTGGTCTACTGAGAAGCAGCTTCCAATACTGATAAAATCGTAACGAAGATATAGGTACCTTAACTTAAGCGAACGAAAGCAAAATTAGGTCTCTCAGAAATAGAATCGACTCATCTCTCTATGAAGTGGAATTCGAACATTCGTCACTTCCGGAAATATTGAGTACTCCGTTTTTGATCTCTCGTATTTATATCATCGATCAATAAATATCTGTGTACATGGCCAACATCTCTGTGGAACTTGAAGATATATAAATTAAACATGACTTTACACTAGTTTACAAACTTGTTTTATAAATAAATTAATCTTTTTTACACTATCGAATAAAAATATAAAAAATAATTTATTTAAAAAATTTTCAAAATAATTTAAATAATTTTTTAATGATCTACTTAATTATAAATGAGATATTAAATAAATTATTAGATTAATTATTAACATTTAAAAAGTGAGATAATTATTCGTCAAGAATTATTTTCTGCTTTATATCAAATATTAATGTAACAATAAAAGAAATTGAAATTATTTTTTAAATTAGTCAAAAGAGCGACTACAGACAAAACATCTCGTGCATTTCGACTGTCTGAATCGACTGTCTTAACAATCTATATCTATGTATAGAACCAAATAGCGACTTAAATATCCGCGAGAGAAGAGCGAGTGGAAGATTAAAGAATTTAAGAAAGAGAAAGAGAGAGATAATCAGAATGTAACTTCTTAGCTTCGATTGGTTCGAATGTTTCGCATAGCGTTCGGTGCATCGAACCTCTCTCTCACCGATCTAAAGTTCTTACAAGCAAGCAAGCAGGCCTGTTCTATTAGGATGCCGGACATAACTGTAGAAAACTCAAGGATGTGCCTGGTTTTCCTTTTATCACCGCCGCGCACAAGGCGTTTACTGCCCCGAGAATTTTCATTCTCGGCTGGATAATTATCTCTGATGCACCGCACCGGTCGGTATGAATGCCCTCACGGTCGTAAAAGTATACATGTACTTTCCCTCTTTCGCAAATGAAAACCACAGCTGTGTTTCTGTTCTCCGCATCCCGTTAATAATATATTATACATAACACATCAATAAAAGGCATGTGCGATAAGTGATTAACAAAAAGTATAAATAATATAGAAATAAATCAGAAATTAATATGAATAAATAAAAACGGATGGATTTGAAGAAAGAAAAGTAACTGCGCAAAATCCGAGCGATAAATTAGTTTCGGACGTGCTCGGCAGGGCCTCTCACAAAAGTCTAATTTAACCAACGCACGCGTCTGTGCAGACTTAAAACCACATCAACTTTCTAGCTGGTGCACATTGCTCCTCTAGATGCGTTGCGTCTAAATCGAGATACACTTCAATTGACCAGTGCAACGTGTCTTGCAACTAAACTCAAATGCTCGGCGAATACCGTTTCGCGAAAATAATACATCATTTTAGCAATGTAACCAAAATTTTTGACAACGAAAATTTCGTTATGATTTATATACATATAATTAATAATATTATTAATTATATTTTATGTATTACTTATATAAATAAATTATTTTAATGTTTCTATATTTTATACTTTATATTTTACGTTCCTTTCAAGGTTCGTATATATATTTTTAAGTACAATTTCATAAATGATACCTAATCGAGTCGCGTACAATTGAGCAACGACATAATGATACAAAACGAGTTTCAAACCGGTCGCACGCGTAACTCTATCTCATCGCAAGGCTTGCGATGATTCACGACTCCTTATCGGAGGGTACTTACACACGTGGTTTTCTTCGCGGCGATAAGGCAGACGCGCGAGCATGAGAAAGCGAATAATATTTTCATTCGTGTCGCTATTTACGGCGAACGCGGCGGCTCTTCCGTGGAAAAAGATGATCCGTCTTCGCGCGAAGCTCGTTAGCGCGCAGGAATTGCGAGCGTATGCGAGACGCGGGCGAAAAAGATCGAGTGAGTCATTAGACATTTTTCGTTAATCACTTAGCCACTTCGAGCGACTTGATTATCCTAATTGCCGTTCTTGGTGACAACGCATCGCGCATTATAATCTCGAATATTTGCATTTGGAAGAATCATTTGTACCTAAGTAGATATCTCATTAACGATTAAATATCATATTTCAGAAAGCTTGGATATATCGTTTAGTGTGATTACCGACTTTTTAAATGATATTATTTTACTATTATTATTACTTTCATAAAATAAGATCAGAAATAGCTATAAATCGAATTTATTTATATTAAATGTCAAAATATTTTTAAGAGCCTTTTAATCATCACGATTTCGCAAAATATACGTTCTCTCTCTCTCTCTCTCTCTCTCTCTCTTTCTTTCTCGCGTTTCTTTTTTCGAGAACGTAGGTCAACTATAAAAATTTCAACCTGCACACAGGTGATCACACGAGTTGTCAAATCGATGAGTCACAACGCGCGCACCTCTGGAATACCGTCACATACTTAAGGAGGCAGTTGCAGAACGGGAGATGAATGATTCATCTCGGTAGCCTCTCTCTCATTCTCTCTCTCTCTCTCTCTCTCTCTCTGTTATCTCTAGCTATCACGCGAAAAATTCATTGCAATCACAGTTATATAAATACACTGAAAATACACATTATGTCATATAAACGCGACCAAATCATCCGCTAATTATTCACTGACGAGTCAATCGTAAAAATTATGTTGTGTTAAATCGTGATACTCACGCAATCTGTTATATAAATATTATGGAAATTGTAGTTATTTTCTAAATAGTAAATATGCAAATGAATAGTGTGAATCATTACAGCAAAGTAATGCCTTTGCTAAAGTAACGAGCTAATTTCAAATTAATCGAGGCATTAAGAACACCCGTTCCAGCTGTGCTCGTGCAATTTACATATAATTTCTTAATAAGTAACAATTTCTTTGCTGATTAAATCTGAGAAACTTATATTGAGAATCTTATATACTTATATGTATATAAGATTTATTCATTGATAGCAAAAACCAGAAATAAACGTATCATTATCATGAAATCGATATAACATATTAAAATTTATAAAGATTTAAAATTTTTCCCTAAAAATTTTATGACAAATTATCTTTTTAAATGTTCTTTGGAAGAATGAATTTAGTGAGGAATGTTGCAGAATTTTTAGAATATTTTTCAAAGATAAAGAAGCCAAAATGGTAACTATTTTGAAGCACATCCATATTAAATCGTCCGAAGCGATTGGAGCTTGAATGAACGAGTGGATGAATGAAAGACATGAATCATTCGAGCAGGAAGTTCAAGGTCGCTCGTTACGATACTGAAAGAGACGTACGTTTATATCGCATTGTGCGTTATCAAGAGCACGCAATGCGTGCGGTCATTCAACATCCTTCTGCCACAAACTTTAGAAAAAGGTCGATCACCTCGTCACCAGCTTTCGAAGAAAAGGGGAATTAGCAAGAACGTAGCCACATCCACCCGATATCATTTCTGCGAAAATATTTTCAAAACATGCTTTAAAAATATACTCCTCGAAAAATCTTAGAAATATTGTGAATACAATCTGAAAATATTTGAGGATTATTCCAAGAATGTTTCCCAGAAATATTTTTGGAAAATAAAAACCTACTATTATTTTTATATTTTTGACGACTGTGTTACTTGAAAATATGAAACTGGAACATATTTTATATCCACATATCTAAAAAATTTTTCATAGAGAGAGAGAAAAAAGTTATAGCGATTATCTTCTCATTTTCGATAACAAATAATAATGATGAATTTATTTACGATTCTCTCTCTCTCTGTCTCTCTCCCTCTCCCTTTTCCCCCTCTCTCTTATATGTATATAAATTCTGCAAAGAATTTAAGTTAAATTAAAAAACAGAGTTCTATCGATTATATTAAATTCATGTAAAGCTGAAAATAAAATTTGAAAATAAAATTGAAAATAAAGGCGATAGCAAGACCCATTTTTTATATCGTGTGCAAGAAAGGAATCGCTTCGATAATGATCGGTTTCCAAAAGAGGCGTCGGGAAGGACGATGATATCAAAGGGGCAGAAATTCGGTCGCGATGACTCATATCCCGCTCGTGCGAGACATCGCGCATGGAAACGCGAACGAGACTACGGGCACCATGGGTTCCCATAGCCGGGGGCCAAGGCAACCTCGGCGACGAATGCCGGTGAGTCACGAAGGAATTCCAACCGTGCGAGCACGGCTGGACCCCGCAAACGAGAGAAAAAAAGAGAAAGAAAAAGAAAAGGGGTCCCCGGACTCCCCCTCACGCCTATAGGTCAGTAGACTCAGGCTGTTGCTTATCTCGCGTGTTTTGGCGACGATGCGTGCGTACGTGCGTGCGTGCAAGCATGCACGCTCGTATGCCTGATTGATTCTGCGAGACATAACTTACTATTGGCTTGAGAATATTTACAATCGTGTGATACATCTTGCTTTCATAATATTCCATATTTTTTTGTCATTTATTCTTTAGGATACGAAGAAAAATGACTGACGAGGAAATAACTGACGAGGAAACTGACCCTCACCGCTTTTGATGGATTTTATGATATATTGTAAAGCACAAAAAAATTTTATATATATCTGCTTACGGGCTTGCTCTCACGGTTAAAGAAAACAAACTCTCGAAAATAATGAATTTTTCATTTTTGAAGAAACGTGAATACACGGTTATGAAAATAAAATACAATAAAACTTTTGCATAAAACATTTTTTCATATCCGATAAATAAGAGCCTTATACGGTCGAAGCTAGATCTTAAAATGCTTTAAATAATTCAATCTTGAATCATTAAATATGATATATATATGGTATATGTACTTGACATATATACCACAATTGTAGTCTAACGAACTGTACACCGAAATATTTCCGGACTAAACACAATTAAACCACTATAGTAAATTTCGCGAATTAAATTAAATTCTAATAATTTCAATGCTCAATCAGGCATCATATTTCGAAGATATTAATATGCTAAAAAACTGTAATTAAACTTATTGCGAAAAATATTACCTCGGCTGGGAGTCGCACCCGGATCTCTTGTATTCCGTACGAGTGTCCTGAGCCATTAGACCACCGAGGCTTTAGTAATATTCTTCGCAATAATCGGTATATATAGGAAAACAACGTCATACTCGGGGCGACGAATAAACAATAATATCATTTTTCAGACCGCGTATGTGAGAGACATAACCGATAAATAAAATATAAATAAGATAAAAAAGAAATAATTATTTAAAGCATTTTAAGATCTAGCTTCGACTGTATAGGGTTCTTATTTATCAGTTGTGTCTCTCACATACGCGGTCTGAAAAATGATATTATTTTTTCATATACTTCATAATTTCGAGAGATTGTTTCAATCCCTAACTGAGCAAATAAAAAATATAGGTCTAATATTTGAACAGACTTGACATAAACAGATAAAAAATGTAGGTCTAATATTTTTTATGCTCTATAAACATCCAAAGTCTATCAAAATCGATAAAGGACAATTCCGACGGTCCTCTTATGAAACATTCTACGAGAACGATTTTTTTCAAATTTCCTTTACGATGGACTACATTTTTTTATTACGTATATGAATTCAAGTTATGTACATTACAAGAGATATCGGATGGCAATTATTGATCGAGAAAATGAGATGCAAAAAAAAATGCTCGAGAAATTCATGATGCACTCCTCCCGAAGGGGCGCGGATGCATGCGGAGCGCATCACCGTGACTCATCGCTCGCGGCTTCACGAGCGATGAATGCGTCGAATGCGAAAGTCGAATGCCCATCTCGTCTTGCGTGTCGTTATATTGTGCGTACATGACAATACTGGGGATATTGCACTATTGCTGCACCGTTATAACGACCAGACAATATAGTGAGCGGTAGCCCAGTGGCTCTCACATATTAAATACAGCGCAGTTCTTACTAAATCAAATCGTACTAAAGCATTTATATGCACATAATCAGTACAACAAACTGATATCAAATGTCAACTGCAATATATTTTACGTTATGATTATAATTAGTATTATATAAAATAAAAATCACTTCAAATTCCGCAACAAAAAGCTTAATTTATACATATATTTTTGGAAAAGCATGTGTTATTTGCGCATTTTGATTATCCCTCTCGCGAAAAGGTTTTTTAGAAATTTATTCAAGTCGATAAGCCGACCCACAATGCATAGATCGGGTCAATGTTCGCAAAAAGATACGTGTTTGTACAAACCCAGACGGCAATATTCACAATATTCAGGACAAAGAATCTCCTGAGAAAAAAAAATAGCGGAGATTCAGTCTGCCAGCGATTTACATGAAAATTAAACGGAGCACTCACCTGAAACAGAGAAAAAAAACAGCGTTCCTTTAGTCACACGATTGTCGTGCAACGAATTACAATATGAATAGGCGAGACGAGATACATTGGACCTCTTTTAATCACGAGCCCCGACGTGTCCTACGCCCGCCATGTGTCCTCTACCGATTATCACGCGATGGCCAGAAATTAAATGGATTATATCGGCGATAGAAAGCGCTTTTTTCCGTCTTTCTTCATGACTGATTATCGCAATCGATAATCATCGAACGATTTTATCATTTGTTTGTGAAATTAGCGCATAAAACATGTCTGAATATGAAATACTTATATTAATAAAATATTATAATAATAAAATATTAATAAAATATATTAATAATAAAATATATTATTAAAATGTGTTTTAATAAAAAAATAATGCTATTATTTTTATTAAACTGTGGCTGTAACTTTGTATTAGTTAGGCCGGAAAAATGAATGACGGATCGTGATCGATTCGAAGTATGATCGACCGCGGGGTTTCGTCCTGGTCCCCACTACTGGACTCATCAGTAAGGCGATGTAGTAGGACCTGCCTTAGACACCCGAGAAAGTATTAGATCGGGATCTTATTTAAACGGAATTCGTGTAACTGGGATGCTTACGAGAATCCGCGCGAGACCCGTGAGACCTCTGGTGGCGAGTCACCACAAAACGACAAAAAATCACATTGTAAAGTAATATAAGAGCCTTGAAATTTTTTATTATAGTTGTAAATTTTCACACTGGTTTTATCTGATTTTTAAAATAATAAATCTGTTTAATGAAATTAAAAATTTCATATTCGCTATCTTTTACAGTATTCTGTTCGAATTCAATATGAAGCATAAAGAAAAAAGAAAAGAAAAGTGTACACTAATTATATTTAAAAGATAATTATAATTACATTTCGCCGAAGCTCCTTATTGAGCTTGTTTCTTTAATTGTGAATAACAAACGCGACGAAATAAAGGATGTATCATCATTTACCAAATGCCTCGTATATTTATTGGAAAGAAGAAACAGAGGGGAAAAAGGCAGGGCGCCAAGAAAGAAAGACGAAGATGAGGAAAATGCGTGGGTATCGCTAATCAGGAATGGCGCCACCCGAGGCGGATTATCAACCTGCGAGTCTGCGAGGTGCGTCAATAAAAATGTGCACGAGAGACGGTGCAGGAAGAGGAAAGCGAGCAAGGAAAAACGAGCAAGAAACGAGATTCTGTAAACTCGACTCAATGCAAATGACCGCGCGATCGCGATCGCGCCCGCTTACATTAGAGATTCGCTGCCGTATTTACGGCGCACATGTAACGAAACGAAGAAGAAACGTGATTCGCAGCATTTGCAGAGTATATGCCTAATTGTGTTTACAGATAAAGATAAGATAATTCGAGAGTTCACGGAAGTAAGAAAATCAAGACTACCATCTTCAAAGTAAGAAAATTATCATATTTCCCTAAATTAATAAAAATTATAATTTTGATTCCTAAAAGAGAAATTATAATTTTTATTTCTTAGAATAAAAATAGAAATTTAATAGATCAGAAGATTAAAAAAATCAATTTTCCAATAATATATTCTAAACATCATTGTTTTTAAAGAGCGGATTTTCTTCAATTTTTGTTGTCGAATAGTTATATAATATTAAAGAAGGACATACGCAAATAAAAACGTTGTAAATTACTGCTTTTGTAATGAGGATCATAAAATTCAATTTGATTTCTTCTAGCAATGAATCTTGGTTTTCTATTTTTATCTAAATGTCAGTACGTGATTAAATAAAAGAAATCATTGCTCCTCTGGAAGGCCGATAAATATTATAGTAGAAGAAAAAGTATACGAAACGGGTCGTGTGTATTAGAATGCTAATCCTTGTAACGAGCACCTGTAAGATCGTTAGTCCTTATACAAAGTGCGAGATAGCACACCGCTAAATGATTCTTCCATCCGCAAGGACACAAGTCAATTATCTTTTTTTTTTATTAATTTACATCTTTTACTGTCGTTCTACGTTTGTAACACCGGTGATCGTTGCAGATATAATAAACGATGCAAAAAATTCCTTCGAAATAGCCGTCCATGAATTTTTTGTATCTGTCAATTATACAATTAAAATAATTAAAGACATAATGAAATAGGTGTGTAGATGCAATAAAGTTTAAATTTAGAAAAGAAAAGAGTAATATAAAATACTAAAATAAAAATATTATATAATTACCGATAAAATTAAAAATAATTATATAATTATAATATTTCACTGATAGTGCAAATAATATTTCTTAAAGCGAATATTAGTTTTTTTTTAATTTGCAATGAAATATTATCATTAAATGTAAAGATAATATTATTTCATTGTCAAGTATTTTTTATAAACTTCAAATGCATTATTATGAATTGTTTCGTCACATGTTGATTGCTAAAAATAAACTATATAAATCTTTCGCCTAAAAAAATCCTGCGAAGAGTGTATCAACTGGAGAAAAAATATGAAATGCGACGAAGTGTCCTTGAACTGCCGCGTTCTAAAATCATATATAAGTTTTCGAGAGAGTCAATATTATGCATTCAGAAATAAATACACAAAGACGACGCCACTGAAGGCGATACCTGAATTCCTTCAGCAATTCTACTTTGAAGTCCTAAGACAAATCGACCGCTTTCCGTTATACACAATGCAATTCTCGTAAAATTAAATGATCCAAACACCAGTTGCAACCACAAACGGTTTAACGGGATGTTTTAATACGGACTTCTCATTCTTACAAAAAGGATTTTCTAATCGCGCCAGTAAAAAAGACACCTGTGCAAATACATACCTATTAGAAAGGAATTAATTAAAAGTCGCTTCGATAATATTCTCTTATGTACCATTAAGCAAAACGTTTTCGATACCATTTCGCAGAAAATCGATATAAGTAAAAGTTTAACCAAGTCATTTATTTGGGGGAAAAAAAAATTATATAAAATAAAAAATTATGAATAAAATATTCTATATGAAAACATCACGTTTGTGGTATTAAATTATGTTGATAATCGACCTTAAAGATTGTGAAAACGGTCTTGGATTGGAAAACTATGGATAATAAAATTCTGCTTTCTAATTATCGTATACGCGCATACGCATTTCATGTACGTAATATTTGCAGAACAGCTTGAGTAAACAACACAGCGCGCCACAAAACGTGGATATTATTACCTGTAGCATCTTTTTTTTTTCTTTTTTTAAAACCGATGACTCAGAAATGACATTTTCTCGTCGGAGCTAGAGAGACGCGCGCGTGTCGCGTTACATGCGATTTGCGTGACATTTCTACGACAACAGAAATACGATTCGATAGCTAGACTACATCGCGAAGGCGATATTCGACGCCGTGGTGACCGGCCAGTCAGGTTTACATCCCAACAAGACTGTACCTGTACCCGATGTACGTGAGTGGTCATGTAACTATGCAAACTTACAAGACAAACTTGCTTTTCGAAATCGAAATTAATAATTGGTATAAAAAAGAACACGTGCCAATCTCAGGAGACGCAATCTTTTTTTTATGGCGCTTTTAAGACAAGATCTAAGTGACCTTTAAAAAAAATGACATTTCAACTTTTTACAATATAACCGCTACTATTAATATTACTCCGTCGTGATAATTTTAGATTTTATCGCTGTAAAGAGTTATTATGTTGTTTCGCTTGTCCAACATGGATATTAACTACCTTATAGATATAAACTATTGCTCGAAATAGCTCTCTTCATTATGCTCACGAAGATTGATTCAAGTGCCAACGATTGGATAACGTTAAAATACAGTATTTATGTAAATATATTTAATGAGGATCAAGATAATTGCATATGAAAATCATAAAATGCTCTTATCGGTAAGAATTGTAGCATTAAGTTACGCTACGATTTCCGGATCTCTTATTCATTTCCGGAATGCTTCGGTGACTCCGGAATTCACCACGACTGCAACTGCACTAATCCTCAAATGTGAATGATACGTATTGTTAGGCGAGCTGGTCCCTAACTTCGTCTCATCGTATTATAGCCGCAGATTAAATGCATCCGGTCCGACAAAGAGCGGTAGCTTTTGTGAAGAAAGTGCTAAGTCGTAAAAAGTGATCCGTTAGATTTCGAAGACGTGTCAGTGATACGTCCCTTTAAACGATAAATAAATAAAAAACGAGTAATAAAGCAATCGTATCTGTAATAAGATTTCCGCGTCTTTAATAAAGTTTTTTAAATTACGAGAGCTTATAACACTAGTCATATACCGACTAATCCTCTTTTCGTACGTAAATCTTCAATAATACTTCTCTCATTAATTAAATTATATAAAAGCAAGAATAAATGGAGAGAAAATTACAGGCTAAACGAACACTCTTAAATTATCATTAAGACAAAACTCGGACTGAGACGAGGTAACAAACAAATTTCTTCGAAGACGTCGTATGAAAACAGCATTCTATCTCCTAACTCTCGGCAATTTAATGCAAGTTACACTTAATGACTAACCGCTTGATTGTCTTAACAAGACTCACTCCTTCCCTCAACCTGTTTTTTGTATGTGCTCACACACACACAGTGCGAGAATAAAGAATAAAGGAAAGGAACCTCCAAGACTGGGGTCATAACATAAATAGAAACAAAATTCAGATGCTAACCTTAAAATAACATTTTAGTCGTTCAATATTATCTTTTTTAAAAGATGATAAAAATCATGCAAATTTTTATTCTATATGGAACGAATTTTATACAAAAATGAAACAGATATATTTTTTCTGGGGCATACAACACAAATCGTTTTTGTACGTAAATGACTTTTCGGGAGATAAAGTAAAGATCAATTGGTCAATTTAATTTCATAATAAAGTTATGAATTTAAGCTATTCTATACTTCAAATAAGGACGAAATGTTAATATTAACGATAATGAAATACCGAGAATCTCATAAATATTATTAGAAATTCTTAATATTAAAATTCTCGCGGACGACACTGGTTAATATTTCTGAAGACAAGGAACGGAGAGGACCAGAGATTGAAAGGAAGAAGGTGCAGAGGGAAAAGATCCGAGAGTGCCGCCCACGGAGAGCGGATGCCGGGTCGGCGGGGTCACCTCTCCAGCAAAATGAATCTTTTATGCTTCTCTTATGACGAAGTCGCTTTTACGACGCTTCTTCGCGTCTTCGCGTGCACGCGCGCGAGAACGAGACGTTCTTTCTCCAGACTCAACGAGAAAAAATCGGCTCCGGCCGTCTTACCGCACGTTAAAACGACTGAATGGGATCAGAGTATGAATCGGATTAATTCCCCCCAAAAAAGACGTATTTAATTGCGCGAATAAAATATTTAATTGTGCGCGTATACAAAACATTTAATTTTAAATAAAAGATACAATTTTATGAGTAAAAGAGTATTTTTAAATTTTACACGATACAAGATTTTCATTTATATTTGGCACGGATAAATATATATTGAATAATATTTTTTTGACAAAAATGATAAAAAGTACGAAATAAATTTATTTAATTATTATTATTAAAAAGATGCGGATGTGGTAGAATATCTAAAATTTTTGTGAAGTACCTAAAATTTAGCTAATATAATAGATACAGATTTGAAAAAAAATTTATTCTATTGTACTATGAAAATAATTACGTAAGACATTCAAGTTGATTGTAGCATGACAAAACTTTTTGCAGCATTAAAAATCATGTTTGAATTTTCTGCGTAATTATTTTGATGGTAATAAAATTATTTTTAGATTCGTAAAACTACCTAAATTTTTAGATATTTCAGTAAAATTGTTCTTTCTGTATATCTATGCAAATCTCGAATTACGAGTAGCGGTGTATTTCTAATATGACAGGATGATTTATATAGGCCTTAGTAGGAAATGATCGCGACCTACAAAAATTTCCGATTCTTCTTTCATAGTTATTTCAAACACGAGCCGCGGTAGCTTTTCGATGTCTCGTCCGCTCCTTCGCACACGTGGAAGAGCAAAACGCCGCCGCCACGTGTATCAGTGTCAACATCCTCTCTTTCTTTCTCTCTTTCGTGAGATATATTGATATTAATGTCGCTCCAACGGCCAACTGCTGGGGCAACTGCTTAATGAGAACGATCGTCGCTCGTGCCATGAGCTACCCTATTATTCAATTTAACAACGCCACCCCACGTGTCTCGTGACGCCTTCTAATTGCTTACCGGAAAAATTCCTAGATGTGTATCCTCAGACAATCAGACATTCTTTAAATTCTTAATATATAATAAAAAAATCAGTTTATCGAAAATTATGCTTATTAAGGAAAAAATAGATTTTTAGTATCCAAAAACTGCCATATATAGAATAGTTCAAGAATTATATCCAAAAAATCTAAAAAAAATTAAACTGTCAATTATTTTATGTTGAAATGTATTTTAAATATCATAAATTTTTTATTAACGTCCTTTTCAATATCATTTTAATAAAAATTATTAATGTACACGGAGTTATTATTAATGATGTGTCCATCTTAGTGCGGTAAATGAAAAATAACGAAGCGTGAAACACAATTTAATTTATTATGAGGTCAAATCAGATGAGATAAATGCTTTTCTATTACGAGAAAACTATTCTAAATATAACGAGACCTAAATACAACATTGCAGAGAGAACTATGCAGCCATGAGTTTTACTAAGAAACTGCATACTTGGAGAATTTATTCTATAATTTTTTCGTATTCACGAATTTCCGATCCTCATAACGTAACTAATTTGGTAATATTGATACAGATTTAGCTAGAAATACGAAGCATCTTTAATAAATTATGTTAACTCAAACAGCAAAATGACAATTTCAAAAATACAAAAAATTTGTAGACTAAATAATTAATATATCCTACAAAATAAATATTCAATAAACTGCGTATAACTTTTGAAGTAAGATACAATATAACACGATATTAATGTTAAAATACAAATAAATATTCAATAAATACTGAAATATAAAAACATTGAATTAATGCTGAAAGAAGCTAATAAATATTAAAATGTTTCAAAATATTCATTTTCTATTCAAATTTATTTATAATTTTTAGAAATATCAATTTATTACATTTTAATAAAAATCCATCAAATTTTTTTGCCAAGAATGGATTCAAAAAAATCATTTATTTTTTCAGTTTTATCGACTTTTACAAAAATGATACGCAGATACTTGTTTTGAATCGTGAACGATCGTTTTTGTGCCTACAAGGAAGAAAGAGTTGTTTTATGTCAACACAAGAGACAATTAGCGATTCTATTTCGCAATAAATAAAGTGACATGCGTGTAATTCCAAGTGACATTCGCGTTGGCAGAAAAAAAGTAATTCGCAGCTGCTCTCACGAAAGTTTAATAAACCAGCAGAGGGATTCAGTTATATAGTCGTCATTACATAAGTTATCGCTAGCTGTTCGCGGGATTCGCCAACCAAAAAAGATTGCAGCCCGTCTGAAAAGTCGAGCATAAACATGGCAACGAGCCAGGAAAGTCGCCGTGAAAAATATAGTGGCAACGCACTTATTATTTCTCTCACTTCTTTCCCCGAAAAAAAAACGCGCCTCGTTTCGTACATTATGCTGCGAAAGTGCGAAAAAAAAATCGATCATGTTGTCCACGGCCAAATATTTGATTTAATCCTAAACATAAAAACCGATTTAATCTTGCTTGAAAAAACTTTTAATTCTACGATTCAGGCGAATCGTAGTTTTTCAAAGATGCAACATCGAGACGTCAATGATTTCAACGTTGGAAGAGTACGAAAATAACAAATCACTAAAAATTAAATTTTATGGCAATTTCAGAAGCAAATAAAAGCAAATATTTCTCAAGAATTAATTTTTCTGGATTATACAGAAATGAAAACGATGTTGTTGGACCTTTAAAATAATTTTGTTGGACACTCAAACTAATTACTGGAATATCAAAATTTCTTGCACCATTGTTATCATTTTTTAGTTTGCAATATGATTTTGATAGTCTAACAAAATTATTTTTAGATCTGTATCCAGCAAAATTTTAGATTTTTCAGCAAAATCATTCTTTCCGTGAAAATTTGAAGCATGTATAATTTTTTAAACTTGTGAAGTTAAGTTGAAACCAACATTATGACAAGTGATGTTTTCAAAGGGATTAAATTAAATGATAAAGAATCACACATTTAAGATGTGGTACGAATTCATGTGATTTTTAGATATTCAAAACTTTTACCTTTGTGTGAAGACCCGAGAAGAAGGTACGCCGTGGCACGGAATACGACGACATGTTGATTTTATTGACGACCATTGTCATGCTAGCTGCCAGATGAATTTCCTTCTCGCGATACGTCGATTCGAAATTCGAGATCTTCTTTTATCCAGTCGTTCGTCCTCTCTCATGCAGCATTGATACTTCGCGTCGAAGACAACACGTTTGTGTCTATCAAATGTACTTATCCGCACGCTCCACTTCGAAGTACTGTGACCATCTCAGATTTTTCGTAAAATTATGTTCCATTAAGGAAATCATCAGCCAATCGGCACTGGAAAAGCCTGAAGAGCAAGCACTCGGGGGAAGAGGCAATGATTCCCGTTATCAGAGTCCGTGATGGCACGAGACCTCCGCTAAAACTTTTCTCCCGAGAATTGTTACATGAAAATTCTTGAGAACGATCGGAGCATCTAAGTATTCAAATTCAGTGTATACAATAATACTGAATAGATCCCATCAAAGCTCGAAGATATTTTGAAGCGTCAATCGCTCTTGGTTCTAGAGATTTATATTTACTTCCAGATTCGGCCAGCCCGAATAGATCTCCTCTACAAATATCACTACTTGGAGATCCCGTTTGAAGTTTACTTAGGCAACGGCCATCAAACTGTCAATTTCATTTCTAGCGCAACATAGAATAGAACACATCATGGACTGTCTCCTCAAGGACTGTAACTCGAAGATTCGGTGAAAGCCAACTGCTCTGCCATTTCAGAATCTTGTACTTGTCTTCGCAGTCGCGGATCACGTCAAAAAGATTTCTTCTCCTAAAAGTACTCGACGAAGAAGAAATTCTAAAGAGAAGTGTGCAGTAGTGGAAGACCGTCGTGTACCTTGATGTCGGACGCGCGCGAGAGTACTGAGGGAGCGCTCCTCGACGGTGCTATATATAGCCTCCCTACCCTTTGCTCGATTCAAACGAGGCCTCTTCAGGTTCGCGCCGCATCGCGGAACGTCGAACAGTGGCATTACCGTGACCTTCGAACCCGGAGGGATGTGTCGAGGAACACCCCGAGGAGGGATAGAACGCCGATCATTGGAGGCTAGACAGGAAGACGATCGTGGTAGGGTGGCCAGAGGCCGGTCGCAAAGCGCAAACTATGACGAGATCGATTCGCTACTCGCACGATACAGTATGTCGATCTGATGTTGCGCGAGAGCAACCAATGTCAGCGGAGTGGAAGGTGGGAGATGTTATGGGTATGGGTGACGAATGCTTGTTCTTTTGTAAGCATGTGTAGAACGATCGTTGTTGAACACGCTAAACATGATGAAATAATTTGCGACGGTAGACAGGTACTATTGTACGGCGATTATGATCGGCGCCGTTGTAACTTTTGTGAAATTAGCGATAACTCTGTACAGGATACCTTTGGCGATACACAATTTCAATTTGTACACCTATAAAGAAGATTTCTGATCCAATCATCGCGATTTATTATCATAAAATAGATTTGATATATAACCTCTTACCCAAAAATATTATGTACTTTATTAACTGTTATTTAAAGTTTTAGCTCAAAAATATAAATATAATTATTTATGGAATTTTCTGTAAATTATTTTTGTTCCAGGAATCCTTTAAACTTATGTATAATGCTGATAACCAATAAGTAACAATGCAGATGAAAGAATTTCAGATAAATTAAAAAAGAAACAGGTAAACATTCATTCTAAGCGAAAGAATATATAAAATTATGTGTTACCCTTGTTTCAAGATAACAAGTCAATCTTATTTAATTCAAAGGAGTAGAATCGAAATTAAGGAGCAGAATTCCAAAATGCATTTCGTCCAAAATTTCGTTTTTTTAGTTAGAGATGGTGTAGTGTTCAGTATCGAAAGACTCATATTATAAGCTACTCTGAGATGTTCAGAAAGCATTCTTTTCATCGTTAATTTATATGCTGAAAAAACAGACATTTCGAAGTGCATTATATTTTTTAACTAGAGACAAACAAAATGCATTTGTTTAACATTTTTAGCAATTTTGTTTAATATTTCACATTCTACTGATTGGCATATTGTTATTTTCTGTAAAATGCGTAATTTTCTTGTGTGCGGAGTTCCTTTCTTTCTCGTTTCCTGAAAATTACAAATTTTGGACAAAACGCATTTTGAAAGTCTGCTCCTCAATTATTGATTTAATCTAACATTGTATTTTTATATTACATAAAATTGCGATAAGATTAAATACGTAAAGAATATTTTTTTTGTTTCATTATCAGAAATTCTCTCTGAAAGGGTCACAAATCCGCACTCTCATCTCGTTTATATTCGTACTTAAATTCTATTATATTTCAAAGTTTAATTTGATTTCTTTGTTCGTTATATGATTGCATTTATAACTTTAATTTTATTTATTAAACTGATCTTTTTGTCCCTATATCCAATCTAAATTTTAATTCGCTTAACTTCCTGCTTCAGAACAACGCACAGTTCGACCGAAATTTTCCTTCGGTCAGACTTTCTTCGAATCACACATGTATCAGACCGTCGCGTGAGTGAACATGTAATTTTTTACGATGCTATAAAAACGAAACAAGCGTCAACGATTTTTCATCGCTTTTCCCGGAACCTCCTCCTCACGGATGTCGCAAAAGAAGAGTCTTAGGAATCCCCAAGGGAACAGCTGACGGCGTCAAGAAACAGCAACGAGGATCCGATTAAGGAGGTCAAGGAATAACACACACGCGCGAGAAATAGCGTGTCCGTCGATATTTTTTCTTCGCTGAGACAAAATTCCGACGAAACGTCGCGAAATTGGAGCGGAAGCGAATTCCGCCGTGGTCAGCGACACACGGTGTGAATAATGGCGAAATCATAGAGAGACAATAAATACACATGACAAGTATAAATGTGTCGCATCTCTCTCTGTTGCGATAGACGATTTAAAAAATATGATATATACGTTAATAATAAAATATGATATGTACGTTACACACACACACACACACACACACATCAATTAAAATAATTTTAATAATATTTATATTTTTTATTTATAACTTTAACTGTATTTTTTTAATAAAAATTAATATTTGCTTGATTAAATCATTGCTGCAAGAATGAAGAAAAACATCACATAAACAAAAAAGACTATTACAAATATACATTTGAATTTTTGTTCAAAAAAGATTTTATAATAAATGTTTCCTTATTTAAAACCGAATTAAGAAAAATCCTTCTCGCAACGAATCCTGTCATCGAGAAGACCGACAGCGTAGACGGTTAGTAGGCGTCGATGAATCAGGTTCGAACGTCTCGACGCCATTAATTCCGAACGACGACGGCTCCTACTTGCGACGAATAATCCGGAAAGAAAACGATAAGTAGCAAAACGAAAAGCGAAAAGAAGGTACGACGACAGCTAGTTGAGCGTGCATTTATTTTCGCTCCTACGTGCCTTCAAGAATGAAGAATGTCCCATGATCAGTGAACGTTTTTTTCCGATAATAGAAGCATGAACGAGAAATATGTAGTTTTCACGCAATTTACATGAATTTTGAAAAATTGAGGAATACAGGTATCCTCTTTTAATCTTGTAATCGCTGTCGATACATATTTTCCGATGCACAGATTATTTTAGAAACTGCGACCTCTTAATTAGAATTTCGACAGCATTCGCCACGTAAAAGTAACAAAGTTTGGAATGTTAAATCACTCCTGACGATTATGGCAGTTGTTTTCATGACAATTATGTCTGTTGGCACAAAATATTCGCCTCGTCATTTGCGTACTTTCACCTCGTGTAGATTACTGTTCGAATTTCGAGCTCGACGCGTAGTTGGAGTCATCAAATCAATCACGATTATCCTATGAATTATTTACTCGGTGACGGGTGAACAATTGCGACGATAATTTCGTCATGGAGTAAAGAAGAAATATCCTATTGGGAGAGCAGTATTCTCAAGCGGGCCAAGGCTGTACTTTTCGAGCAACCATGAATGCTCTTCTCGCCCTTTACAACTACGATTTAATTTGTTTCGACATTTCGTACGGTATCATGACAATGCAGTCGTTTTCTTCGTTATAATATAGCATTACGATACCGATTAAAATAATATCTAATTATTTCGTTCTTATAATAATTTATAAAATAGGGGAAAGTTGCCGAATGCGTACCACTTAACCTATTTTTTATTATATTTTCCATTTGGCACTGTTTTGTATGCAAATGAACATTAGAAATTGTAGCTTGAGGTTTTGGACGCTTATTATTACATGTTTAACTTTCCACCAATAACAAATTAATTTGTTATAAATCTTTTTGTAACATGCTGCAACTGGTCGCCTAAATCGTACCTATAGGTATTTTTTACCGTATTTCCTTTAAAAATATTGAATTTATGAATGAAAACAATTAAAAATATAAGATTAATAAAAGAAATCATTAACTAATATCTAATAATTAATTAATATCTAATTTTAATAATTTATTGAAGAAAATCAAATATTTTATAATTATTAAATAACAATAATAAAAAAAAACAAATGACACCAAAAA
>NW_017255975.1:2111357-2154077 GCF_001594055.1 Mycetomoellerius zeteki
GACCAGTACGCATTCGGCAACTTTCCCCTATAATTTTATATTTCCTTTTTCTCATCTTGATTTTCAATATATAAAAGAAAAATTGATCTTCAATATAAAATATAAACTTAAATTATTTTTTATCAGTCTAAATAGAGATTAAAATTAAAACTATATGAAATAATTATTTATAAAAAATTTTTTGTATTATTATGAATAATTATTTTGTTATACGTATCTTGTCTACACATATCTTCTCTACAAATATTTTCTTTGCGAACAAGAATAAAACATATTAAATATTGCAAACGAAATGATTGGTCATTCAAACGGAAATCAAAGAACAATGTGATAGAGAAAAAAACGAAAGAAAAAGAGAGAAAAAAGGGGAAGGAGAGAGAAAAAAGCAGACAAGAGAATTGTTAATCGCATATAACACGCGTGATGGATGTAAACTGCTCCCAGTGGCAGTAATTTGCGTCTTTTTTCTGTCTTCTCTGCTGCTTCCTCTCAGCATCGCTCCTCTCCCTCACCTGCTCGATTCATCTGTTTGCTTATATAATGCTTGTGCAATAATCACTAACGTTTAAGCAATTAACTGCTTGCGGCAGTACCATGACAGTCCCATTATTTTGATGAATTAAAGGAAAGAAAAAAAGAAAGATCACCAAGCACTGTTTTGTCCTTTCTCGGTCAACTTGTCGAGCTTGACACTGCCGAGGCAAGATTTATAGAATTTATACCGTCGCGTTAATCTACCACATTTCTGCTTTGTATTTTTCATAAATTTTATGATATCTTGCATGTAGCAATCATATTACATACGTGACAATTAAAAACAGATAGAAAATATCATAAATATTCCATAAAATCATTTTAGTAATAAGGATTAAGAAAAAATTCAATTTAATGATTTAAGTAGTCATTCCAAATAGAAAGTGATCTAATTAAAAAAAATTTTTAATTTCTTAAAAATCTTCCTTTTGTGTTAAGATGACAAAAATATTTAAAAAGATGAGTAGATTGTATTTATTATTAAATTTTTTGTATTAATCGTGGTCAACTATATCAACTATATCATTAAATAAGCGTTATCAATAAAAAATTCATCATTGGTTGAAATGTAACGATAGAGCAAATATGATAGAGCAGATATAATCATACTAAATATAGATTTTAGAATAAAACATGAAATAATAATCATAAATTCAATATAAAATATACGAGGCACGAATCAAACGCACACAATTATGCAATCTAAACGCAACTGTACCCTATCATTTTATATAGCGATTTTATTACAAATGAAATCCGGTCAGGAGTTTATCGTTCTGTATTCTCGGAAAGAAGGCGCGTAAGAGCATGCGGTGAAGGTCGTAAAAGCAAAAATGGAAAATCTAACAACTGTTACTGCAGAAAATAGATATACTCATAATGTTTATTGACCGGATTAATCAGAAATTGAGATCACGAGGAGCAGGGACGCGTTTATAAAATTTGCGCCTAAGGGCGTGTAATTTTCAAGACAATGTAGCCCTCCTCCCAGGCTTCCAATCTAATGAATACTATTCTTTTTACACGCCTCTAACTAGATTCACAAATACATAGACGAAATGCTGATGAGCAAGATAACATAAAACAATGTATTTCCGAAGACCCGGTGCGGTGAATTGCAAAGAGAATTATTCTGTCACAAAAAGAGAGTAGGATTTATTCATTATTAATGCAATTATATAAATTTGCAAGATTACGCACAAACATTGTGCAAAGCATGATGCTTTTGATTCACGAGTATCTAATTGTAACTAATAATAGCTATATAATCTTTTTTTTTTCAAACAAAGATAATAGCGAAAAAGTAGCGATGATCTCCTTCATCATAAATATCATTCCATTTCTTACTAAGAAATATTTTTTGAAATATACTACAATCAAGAACCAATACAAAATAAATATGTTATAATAATTTATGCAATATATTCTTATGCGGATTTGAGTAAGTAAGTAAATAATTATCTATCTAATATACATTACGATAAATTTCTTAATTAATAAAATATATATTATATAGAAGATCTTTCTAAGAATTATATAAATAAAAATTAAAAATTACAATTTAAAATAATAATAAATCGAATTAGATATTAAAAAATAATTAAAATTTAGACTAAATTAAAAAGAAATAGTGAATTAGAAATTAAATTACACTTCATTAAAAATTGTATGTTAATAATATTAAACTGTCATAAAACTTGAATTACACTGTTACATCTATAGTGTCAAAAATTTAACTTAATGTGAGTCGCCACTGCTCAATCATATCGTTATTTTATACTAAAACAATGGTTATATTTGACACTATATAGTGTCAAATTGACACGATGTAGAGTCAAATTTAACTATCGTTTTGGTAAAAAATAATGATATATTTAGGAACAGTGGCGACTCACGTTAGGTTAAATTTGACACTATAGATTTAACAGTGTATGGTGTCAAAAAGAATGCGCTAGAATTTCTGTTTTAAAGATGAAAGTTTCAATAATGCATTTTCGTTGATTTTTCTCGCGCGTATTTTTTGTGAATATTTTGGCGCAATTTATTAGTATTAAAATTGGAAACAAATTAGTTGCATTTATAACTTCTATGAACTGGCTTGATATTTCGCCAAATTTACGCAAACATGTAGTGCCAAGCGAATAATCGAGCATCAGGCAACCATTGCCAAAACACGTAGAGATTGTAAACTTACGAAACGTGAGTTATTTCATGTAGAAAAAATTTCATAATTTCCTGCAATCCTGTCTCTCTCAAATTTTGAATTTTACATATTTACAACTCATTATAAAAAACATTTTCATTTTTGAGTATTTATATTTTTTTTTACACGAGTATAAAATCCTTAAAAAGGATTTTATCACACAAAATGAATTCTTAAAGGAATGCATAAATGCTTTAATCGAAGAATATTTTATGCTTAAAATAGCCAAGAATAAATAATTTCCAATTAAAAATAAATTAGTCTTAAAATAAAATAAAAATTATATTCTTAGTTCAAAACAAATTTTATTTCAATAAAAGAATAAAGTTGCATTCGTTCATCATTAAATATGCTTGTATTAGCATTATTTTTTCTTCAATGATACTTTTTTTCAACTTATTTCAAACCCTCAGTATGTTTTCCAGTAACATCAAGATGACAGAAACCAACTTACTGCTGCAGTAAGTGACGATAGTTTTGTAAATAAAGTGCCACATTTATAGAGCATGCCTCCTAATGTGCACGGAGTACAAGCTCTCAAGGAAAAACTGAATCAAACTCTACTAATGTGATTCAAAGGTAAGTAAAATGCTGAGACCGTTCTACCAATACCTCCGTCAGCCATATTACAAATAATGATGCAAACAGACGGTCAACCTCGTCATAATGGTAGAGAACGCTGGCTGCACACACAGGCGGATCCGCCACGGCGGATTCATTGCTCATCTCACCTATTTAACTGTGGATAGCAGATTCGCGAATCCGCCGCGGAAAATCTGCCCGCGTGTATAGGCAACCGCCTCTTCGTCGCGTCGCAGTGACAAAGTTGGCCGGCTGTTCGTGCATCCCCATTTGCAATATAACTGACAGAAACATTAGGACGAGCTGAATATTTCATCCACCCTTAAAGATTGAACCACATTTAGAGGTATGTTCCACGAATGCAACAGTTCACTCACAAAACCGTCGTCAAACATCATTCACTATACCTATGCACTTCCGACATCTTGATATTACTAAGGAGCCATTATACATACTGTTGTCGCCTGCCAGCGAATTTTCAAATTTGTAATTCTAAATCCAAGAATAAATAGTTTCTAAATAATGCGATTGAGTTTGTTAGAATCATGTAATGATTTTAGAAACAAAAACACAATTTTAAGAATAAAATATACTTTTGCACAAATCTATTTATTATTGACGCCGGTGAACATTTATAATTGAAGAGAACATTTTATACTTAAATGAAAGTAAATAGCATACAAAAATAAAAATATACGAAACAGGAATTCATTTTTTTCTGTGATTATTTCTACTAAATAGTAAAATCTATTTATATAGAAATAATTATTTTAAAAGATATTACGTCTTAAAGATGAAAAAATTATAAACAAATAAATTATTAGACTTTTATATTAATAAAAAGGATAATCTATATTTTCTTCAAATTCGTTTTCTTCCTCTTCTTCATAACCCTCTTCCTTCTTTTCTTCCTCACTCTCGTCTTCGTAAAGAGCTTCTTGCTCTTCCGGTGCTAATGGTACCACATCCTCCACTCCTTCGGGGAAATATTCCGTTATCAGTTCTTGAGCCTCCTCGTCAACTTCTGTCACGAAGAACGGCTCAATGCCGGCAAAAGCCAGGAAGGCTTCTTCGTTGATTCTTCGAATTATCACCACAAATACCTCAACGCCAGTTTTGTACTTCACCTTTCACAAATAACTTTTATTCGTCACGAATACCTTTGCATTGTTAAATTATGATAGAAATATAGTTTATTTAATTTTTTATTTAAGTTTATCGAAGTTAGATTATTACAGAAGAGAAATTATGTATTTAATCTGATTAAATTTTATCAAACTAATTGTATTATGATTGGAGAAAAATAATACACCTTTTCGAAATCTTCGGGTGAAGACGCGAGGCGTTTCGCGTAAGGCGGTCGATCGAACTCGAAGACGCCGAAATGTTCGATGGCATCACGATTCAATTCGTACGCATCTCGTACAATGCTGAATTTCGACGCATCGAATTTGAAAACACACAACGGCGGAGGAACTGCTGGCTCTTCGTAAGGATGAGCCTTCTTCATGTAAGCCGGAAATAGAGTCTTGAAGACGTGAACTTTACTTCTAGCCTACAAAATTCCGTATGTATGTTTGTAACGATCTCTTGTTCGTTATAAATTTTCAATAAATAATACCTCTTTGTAAATGCTGTTATTAACAGTTATGATTTGTATATAAGAGAAAATACGCGTAATAATTATTATATCGTATATACTGTTAAATCTATAGTGTCAAATTTAACCTAACGTGAGTCGCCACTGCTCCTACTAAATATATCATTATTTTTTATCAAAATGATAATTAAATTTGACACTATATAGTATCAAATTAACACTGTATAGTGTCAAATATAACTATTGTTTTAGTATAAAATAACGGTATGATTGAGTAGGAGCAGTGGCGACTCACGTTAGGTTAAATTTGATACTATAGATTTAACAGCGTAGAATTTTTCTTTATCTTTCTATTAAATTAATTTAATTTAACGTCCCGCTCAATTTAGTTAATTAATTTTCAAACATTCTCCAGTTTCGCCGTCCAAATACCTGAGGAGGTACCCAAGCCGCGGGATGCACGCGATGCACGTCACCCTCAATTTCCGGATCCGGCTTGTGCACATGCACGTGTCTTTGCATATAAGGTGTATCATAAGTCGGTCTGATCGCAGGCACATCAGTTTGTAAAAGAGTCGGCGGTCCTTTCGTGATAATACTAATAAGATAATTCTCGACATCATTGATGGCACGGATCGGATACACCACCGAATCACGTTCCGGGCTCTCATAAGGATAATAAACCGGCCAGTCTGGATGGGGCTGTTTGCCTTTCAACCTCATCGCCATGCATTTTCCATCGGTTAGCCCTGAAGACGCTCGTATTCATTTTTCTATTTTTTTCCTTTTCCCTATTTTTACTTTCGAAACTTATAATGATATATGAAACCGCGACTTTACATAGAGAGTGAATATCATGAATTGTGCAACGTACGACAAATCTGTCAGTTATTACGTCACTCAGATCTCATGATTATTTCTGATCCTGGGACTTGCCTTTCTGGTACCGCACCTTTTATCAATTCCTCGGTGATGTCGACGCCGCTCTCGACGAACATCTTTTCGATCATGTCCTCGTTTAGTTGGATCCGTACTTCCTCCTGCACGTCGTAGCATTGTCTGAAGAGATCCTTCACGAGTTCTATATACGGTGGACTCTGCATTTTATCCCGAGGTCTTCCACGCTCGTCCTTAAAAACCCACGGATAAAGCACCAGCGCCGTATGCTCGCTCAGCTCGACCACCATTTGCGCCATGAATCGCTCATATTTTTCCAGCCTCTCGGCTTCCTCCTTTGCTTGTTTCTTTTCTTCCAGTGCTCGCCTTTTTATCGAGATGGTTTTTGTAAAATATATGTGACTCTCTCTTTTTTCGAGACTGCACTTTATTTGCTTTGCGACGCGAGATTGTTGCGAATAAAATGTCCAGCAATATGTCTGAATAAAAATAAGGAGAGTTAAGAGGAAGATTTAAAATACGCGATAAAGTTATCGTATTAAATTATAAAATTATCATTGTTATTATAGTCGTTTTACGTTTGCTATAAAATATCGCTGTATCTGATCACGCAATTTTTTCAATTTGCATTATAATATAATTGAAAAAATTGCATGATCAGATACAGCGATATTTTATAGCAAACGTAAAACGACTATAATAACAATGATAATTTTATAATTTAATACGATAATTTTATCGCGTATTTTAAATCTTCCTCTTAACTGTCCTTATTTTTATTTGAATATATTGTCGGAGATTTTATTCATAACAATCTCTACTTCTAAATTCTACAAAATCAATTTTTCTTCACCTAATAGCTTCTTGTTTCTGCCATCGGATTTCCTCTTCGGGCGCCCGTTCATGTACATCCAAACGCCACTTCGAAGCTTCTAATTGCTGCACTCTCTTTATCTCATTCATCAGTAACTTTTGCAGACGCGGACAATACGCACCAAACATTAGATTCACCATCTTGCCGTCCTGCAGAAACATCCAGGCGGGTTCACTTCGGCTTCGGAATCTGGCCAAGTCGTCGATGTCATCGTTTCGCGCGATCGCGTAGTCCACCGCCTCGATGCCTACCTCCAACTGGATCTTCTTCAGGGTGCTTACCATAGCAGTGCAAGGTCCGCTCCAGTCAGAGTACACGTCTACAACGATCAGGCCCGGACGACTCAATAACTGTTGCCATTCCTCCTCCGTGTTTACCTCGATTTGCAGAGCCACAGGTCCAGTTTTCTTCATAATATTTTGTCGCAGATCACAATTACTGAAGAAACTTTAACCTCACAAGTGCTCTGGCTAATCGTGTGAAGTGTCGCTCGTAAGAAATGCGAGATGAAAAATGACATGAGAGTGTTGACGACGATTTTTACGTTCTGATTCCACCATGGATTTTTATAAGATGGTTTTTCTGAACCATTAAAATGAAAAACTGATGTGCTCTTTTAATGCTTTTGATTAATATTATATTTATAATTTTATAAATGATTCACCTCTCTCTCTCTCTCTCTCTCTCTCTCTCTCTTTCTGCAAAGAAATTTGTAAATTTTTTAATTTATTTAACTAGTCTAAAAAAAGTTTTATATCAAATTATCAAAAATTATATAATATATAAATATATATAATTATAAATAATATTTATATATAAAATTTTCTGTATATTTTTAAAATAATTATATTTTATGCTCCGATCATTTAAAATTTTAATCAACTGACGTGTTTGCGACAAATTTTTTTCATTTTGTATCAATAAGAAGAGGTTATTGATTAAATAATATATCAAAATGATGACTGCGGCTCCTTTATGTACTCTGCTTCACTCGCAGAGACGCAGTTACGGATGCAAATTGGTTAAAAGCAATGTTCGCTCTCGAACGGCGCGCGAGATAACAAGCGTCGTTAGCTTGTTCGAGCGTGAAGAGGCCGACATGCGTCTCTCGCGCGAGCGTAAAGAGAGAAGAGAAGTAAGAAAGATCGGGAGCGCCGATAGTGTCAACGTCGGCTCCGCGCTCTTATGGCCGCGGTGGCGGCAACGTCGTTTAGGTTTACGTCCCTAATTCACGTCCAGCCGTGATAATTAGTCTCGAACGAGATCGCGAGACAACTCTTGACACATCCAGTCCCTTCCAGCGAATCTCCGACGTGACTCACGAGCAAGATACATCGAGAACCCGATAAAAATTCCGTCGCGTTTTATAAAAAAATCCCCTGTTCTTAATAAACTGAGCAAAATTTATTTTTAATAAAAAAAAATAAGCATTCGTTAGTACGCAGTAAGCTTACAGTACGTTTTTTGTGAGAGCAATCTATGGAGATTTTATGATTTCATTAATTCCGTTGTCGGAACGACGATGATTCACAAAGAGAACGATCGAATCAACAACGTTGTTACTCATTCCGTTTCCAGAAATGTTCCCGCAATTTCGCAGGACCTAACAGGCGCCATCCATTGTGACATCATTCTTCCTGCGGCCGGAAGAACAGCGAGATCTAAATGAAAATTATAACCGCAAGTTGCGAACGCTCATAGCGAGAATAATGACCGCGGCAAAAATAGCCGCAAGAATGTGACCGCGAGAATGCAATAGTTGCTAATTATTTGCCTTTTCGATGGGAAATATTTTTTTGTAATTTTTACGTAAGGCTTTAAATGTTTAAATAATAATTATATAAAGATCGTATATAATTTTTTAAATATTCAATCCACTATTTTTTTATTTCTGCATAAAATGCAGAATTCTCCATTATTACTATTTAAAGACGAATGTATGTTTCAATCACAATAATAAGTAATACTTTTCTAATTATAATAAATTTAAAATTTAGGGAATGCTAAAAGAATTTTCTCCAGAGTTTCCAGTGTTAGATTAATTTAAGGGTTTCGTTTCTTAATTCAATATACCCTTTTTTCCTCAAATCAAATTTGTCTTGAATTAAAATTTAAAAGAATCTTGAGAAAATATGAATAAATTTTTATAATTACTATTATATTAATATCTTGTCTAATTCAGTCTAATAAAATCTTTACCAAACCAAGTTTGAATTTTTATGCTTATTATTGCAGTTAATCGTCGTAACATGCAAGATTAATCTGATTTATTTTTTCATTTCATAGTTTTGTTTTCAGTTCAGTGTTTTCATATAAATCAAGGTAAAGCACACGGAAGTATTGAAATTAACGTGAATGAGGACACACGTGTCGCCAAGTATTGCACCATCGATCCTTATATTTTTTGTGCAACGTCTAATAACAAAACACGGATCACCGTAAGACAGCATATTTCAATCGTTCAAGAGTTTGTCAACTACTAACACAAAGATTTGCTGACGAATTGAAACGGCGACTGGAATTTGTCATATTGTAAAAAACCGATTCTGAGGTCAATCAAGTTCATTCCCGTACAAATTACGCAAATCGCCTGGAAAATTATGTACAACTGTAATACGATCGCAAATAATCGCACAATAAGTTGAAGCTGCAGAATACTTCAAATTTGAAAGAGAGATCACGTTTATAAACAAAAATTATGTTTAAGAGTATCGAATTTTTCAAAAAAAAAATTTCAAATTGAGAAATAACTCCAGTTTTTAAAAATTTATCGTTTCTGAAACGCATATTGGTTCAATTTTTTTTACGACTTTATCTAAATAAAATTCAATGAAAGAAATTATCCGTGCAGTTTTCAATTTTATTCTACATTTGAATTAGATTTTCAACGTTCTATACTCGATGTAAGATATTACGTGAGTTAACGTTTACATTAATATGAAATTTGCGTACATCGTAACCTCACAATGAGGCTTGAAATTTACGAGTGTACGAGTCCTCGGGCGACTCATTCGTCAATTCCATTTCAGCATAATAATACCAAGTCGAGAGGATAAGGGGCTAAGGGGGTCTAAACGCGTTCATCAGGTTAACGGTCGTGTCTTGTACTTGTAGGAACGTTTACGATCGCATTGAGTGCCGCGTTGTTTTGCGACCGCGATCGACCGACAGTGGCGAAAAGAACTCGTTTCTTCATTAAAAGGAACGATGATGATGCCGTGGAGAGCTATAAAGACAAATAGTAGCAAAATGAGCCCAACGAGGCCTAATGACAGCACATTTGCATCAGTCATTAAAACCGACGGGAAAGTCTGATGTCGGATGATTTTGCCCGACAAACCAACGCGTAAGATTAGATGAAAGTGACGCTCATCTCACATTTTCTTGCTTTCCTGCGCTACTTGTGCTTTTTATCAAGCTTTCACGTTATTTCGCCGATGCATAAATGCTTATATTTAAGCAATGTAAAAGCAGAGAAAAGTATATGACAGTTTTATTCTTAGAAATTTCGTTAAAATGTTTAAATTGACGGAATTAAGTAAATTAAGGCAGAATTTGCATATATATAATAAAATAAAGTAGAATGTGAAAGAAATAAAAATTATTAAAGCGTAAAATAAATATAATATTTAAAAAACGTTTTATTAATTATTTTGAGACTATTATAAATATTATAAAAAATAAATATATTATAAATAAATATTAAGATAAAAATTGTGCATTTTATTGAAAAACAAAAAACTAAAAAAAATTAAACCATCTTTATACCTTTTTATACCTTAAGAAGTTTCATATCTTAAATTTAGAAATTGTTTCTAAAGGATAAAACAGGAACGGTTTTTTTTTCGAATAATTAACACTGTACTATCGGAATACCTTTTCTTATCTGAAATCTCAAGACTTCAGTTCTCACGGTGCACGGTGGACATTTTTTTTTAAGTACCATTCGCGAGATGCAAATATTTCTCGATGTTGTCACGTTCCGCCTACGTGCACTAATTTCATTGGCGTTGCAGGATGTCACTTCTCAATCAAAGGCGAGTTCATGGAAACGATGAAATAATTAATCTCAATCTCGTTCTCTTTCTCTCTTGCTCCCTCTCTTGAATCGATTTCACGATATCGGGAGGGATACTCAGAAGTAACACCTACGTATCCTCGTAAAAACTTCGCGAAATGATTGATTGTTATCATATCGAGGCTATGCTGCTAATCTGTTAATGCGTTCTTAAGTTATTGCGCTTACGTAACGAATAATTGTCTGGAAGTTATGGCTGGCGCCAAGTAAAATGCGTTCTCAAGATCAATAAAGAATATTACAATGTTCGTACTTCTTTAATTTTTCATCTGCAGATTCTTTGAATATCATTCGTAGAATAGAGTTTTACTTAATAAAAATATGAAATATAGATATAACGGTCTAAACTATGCAATTTCATTATCTATAGATGATTTCAAAATATTCATAAGTTATCTATGTGTATAAATACAGCAGGGTATCGTGCTTTACTTAATTTCACAGGTAGATACTTAAATAAAATTTAATTTGAAAAAAGAGAAAAATTAGATTTAAAACATTGAAAAAAATTCTAAATTTTTGCACGTTATTATAATAGAATTTTGTTGGGTGAATCAGTTCGCATCTATCTTACTTCATCAATATGTTCTTAATAACACATATTTTATTAAAGAAAATCTTGGAACGACTCTTTTAGTCGTTGTGTGTGTATGTTTAAAAGGTTAATACAATCCTTATAATTTTTGTTTCCATAATAGGACACTCTCATACGCATGCATTCGCCAACGCCTTTTCGTTCATATACGCGTGTCCGGTTCATGCGTATACATCCGGCTTTCTTTCTTTACCTCGGATCAACTTCATGGGGGAATTCTCGGTACTGATCCGCGGGACTTTCCTCCTTTCGTCAACCGAGTGCGGTACAAATCGTGTCAAACATGCATTGCACGGTAATCGCGGATGTGACTCACGCTTCTTATGGCATCGCCATTGCAGCACAAGTGTCGCGTTTAAATAAATCGATTCTTGAAATATCGAAAGATAATCGTAATAAAAAATTAAGCTGTAAAGAAGCATATTCTATAAAAATAATAGTAAAATGAGAGTAACAATATTTGATAACTGAATATCTTCATAATTTTTAATCATCATACAATCAAGTTTTGACCGATCAGATATAATTAAAGATATCTTTTCCAAATTAATTAATCAAACTTCAAATTGAGAGATGCTGCACAAAAGTTTTAAAACGTTTCTCATATATAAGACTTCCATCTGAGTGGAACGTCGTTTCGACTTAAAAAATCTGCAACGTGTTAAATTAATGCATCCGGACACACATATTTGACGACGTTACACAATGCTACGGATATTAAACAAAGGCGCATTCGGTGTATATAATAAGATTTGTGAGGGGTTCGTTACACGAATCGTTGTTTGTCGCGAGAGAGCGAGAGACAAGAATCCGTAACTCGCTAATTAACTGCCGTCATTTATCTAAGCTGGAGAAACGAGGAAGAATAATGAACGTGTGTCGAGGAAGAGCGAAATGACGCTTCTGCTTCTGATTAATTTGTAACTTAAATCATCGTGGGGGTTCGACAAAGGTAAAGGATAATGGGTAGAAATAAAAATATTCGAGAGAAATAAACATCTATTAAATAAATGGAGGCAAGATAAACTTTTTCGAATCTTAATAACGCATTAAGAGTAAATTCGCGAAACAACCTTTTAATAACTTCTTTTTTATCAATATAATCACAGAATATTTATTCGTTCTAATTATTTATTTAACGATCGGTTTTAATTATTTACGTATTTCATTAGATATTTGATTTTTAGTATAAGATTTATATCTAGAAATATTTTAGCATTTTATATATTAGTGGAATGAATTTCCAAAATTAAAAATTAGTAGGAATATCTGCATAATTCTACTTTCTCGTTTATATAATTAATTTCAGATTATATCTTATTTCAAATTATCATTACAATTTGTATTTATTGTGCGATTATTTATTTGTTCATCTAAGAAATAAGATATGGTCTTTAAGAGAAAAAAAATAATAATAAAGCCACATATTCGACAATTATATCACAACGTTACAATTTGTGAAATCAGTCCTAGATATGCAGTTGACAATTATTTAATCCGCGAGACCTTGTTATCGCACTTTATCAATACAGAGATCGCACGGATATACTATTATTACTTTATCAACCAAGTACGCAACAATCTCGCGACAGTCCCGGAAATAATTAATCTCATGAGAGAACACTGCCAGCGGCGACTGAAATTAATCGTACTCTTCGTCTTCGTCGAGTCATTTGTCGTCCAATCGCCAATTGCGACGTAAGCAGTCTGCGACTTTACCAAACAAGTCTATACATAAGAAAACAAGTCAATTTACCTTACAAAAATTAAAATTTAAGTACTTTTATTGTAATTCAACGAGAGAGAATACTGTATGTAATATATTTTAGAAAGTAGTTATACAATTTAATGTGTAATAATAAAAAAGTATTAATGTATTTTAATAATGCAAATATAAATGTGTTGTCAGTCAATAAGAATGCCTTCGATAGAATATAATTTCTATTTCAATAGAAATATAATTTCAATAAACTGCAGCAGTTCTTTAATTTATAGTAATATCTAATCGTTAAGACATAGGTATACATGTCCCGTATCGAAATCTTTTTCTATCATTTCTATCTTAATCAGCTGCGATACACGTTCGAACGAATTCGATATGCGTCATGAAATTGTTTTGCCATTTCTCATCTCCACTCATTGGAGATTAATGCATATTCGATTTATATCAAGTGACTGATCTTAGGTCAAGCATGCAACTTAACCACAGACATCAGCGCAAAATGCACTCGAGTTCAAACGCGTACATTTCAAAGATAAAGATTTTTTTAATAACTTTATTTGTTTATGATTCTTGTCTTGTATAATTATCTACTTATTTGTTTATTAAATAAAAAAAAATCTCAATTTTAAAAGCAAAAATATTAGAAGTGGGCAATATTAAAAACTATAAATTAGAAAATAACACATATATGTATATACGTATGTTAAATAAAAATTATTAAAATCATCATCCATTTCTCTCTCTTCAGAATAACATACTTTTCTACAAAAGCTACCGCGAATGGATTAGTAATTATTATCTACTAAAATCGACAAGAGTGCGGCATTCGCATTCGATGGTTCTAAATCCTTGAGCAAACAACGTGTCGCGATTATCGCGAGCCTGATAATTCTGAATCTACCTCGAGACGGATATAAGTGAGGATATGTAAGACGATTTCCAGCGAGGAAGAGGGGCGTATTAAACATAATCGTCGGAAACATCAATTCTCATTAAAGCGTAGGAGACGCATATCGCCGCCGACACCCACCGAGATGGCGGTGGATTATAAAATGTTATACAATGTAACACGTGCACGCTCATTAAGCATTTGTGCGCGTAAGGTCAGGGCGCAGCGCATGTCGTCGCACGTCCCTGACATATTCGTTTTAGTTGCAAAACTACAACGTTCCTAATATCTGAACCATACTTGGAAATATTCTAATGAAAGATAAATTATTCAAAATACAACAAATCATTATTGTTCATTTTTTATATTACCTACACACTATATATCTATAAATGTTTATCATTTCTAATATTTTTAAGTACAATAAATGTATATTTCACATAATATTATATTCTTTTTATTGAAAAAAATTTGTTTGCATTAATTAGAATTTTGATTGAAAATGCAAATCAAAATTTTCTGAATTCGTTATAATTCTAGTTGAGATAACCAGAATTGTAATTAATACAACCAGAATTTTCTGGTTCCATTTTTAATCAAAATTTTTTCTCGGTGTATTAATAAATCAAAGTTTAAGTTTTAACAATCTTCCGGATTATACTAATTTAAATTTTATGTAATTCATTTTTATTTTGGTTAAACTTAAGGATTAATTTTACAATTTGATTTATTGATGTTTAGATTATATCTTCACTTGATTAATCCTAACAAATTATTTATTATAGATACACGTGAGTTAATATTAATTTACATATTAATTACATATATATATTTTTTTTTTTCATTTTTACACATATTTAAGTAAAAAAATGTTTATTTATCAGCATCAATACCATTTTATTTTTAAATAGTGTCTAATAATAAATATCTTAGAATGTTCTTGGCACATACGCCACTTCGCATAGTGTACAATTACATACGTCGTGACATGTAGCATTTATAATGTGATATGTGCGCAAAATATCGCCGGGATTTCGCAGCCGCGAACGGACTAAAGATAGTTCATTATCGTCGGACAGGATACGCGGTTTAACGAATCTTTTCGTGCGCGTCTCTCGCATGAGCGCACGCACGACGCGACGCAACGCGATGCGACGCGACGCGAGTAAAGGTTGATTAATTGACGATTAATTCCGTAGAAATACACGCGCGTCGGTGATTAACGGTTGACGTGTAAGATAGAAATCGATAATTAAGGGAATTTTATCTGGAGATCTTTCTCAATTATCGACATAATAAACATCCATATTATATCAGCACACATTATAATGTCAAATTAAAACATCACACACAGTATAGGAATTTATTTATATAATAATATCATATATTCAGAAAAATGTCACGATGCCCAATTTAGAAATATATGGCAGAATATATAATTATCATATATCTAGATGTAATTGATTTAAGGCAAAAGAGTTTCAGTCGAGAAACTTAAATTGTAAATGAAAGCATCCGAGTTCAAATTATACTGAGAAAAAGGGAAGTTCTATATTGGCGTTCAAGGAAGGAAGAAATTTTTAAGTCGCGTGGCAAAGACTCGTAGGATTCCCATGGGAATCACGGAGTGATATACCGAGGTGTGGCGTTAGACAAATTTATTAGTATTTCAATGGAAAATACGCTAGACACGCATAACGCGGCTAAGCCGTGCGCAAGGATCTCGGCGGCGATAAATAACGCTACATGATGTCGCATGTCAAGGATTAGAATAAAACGCGACTTCGCATAAATAATATACATATAAATATAACTGTAAGAATAAATTAAAATTCGAATTGCAAAGGTTAAACAAATTCAAAAATAAAAAAGATATAAAAGGATGATTGATATTCGATAGCCATTTTTGCAAATTGGATTATTATTCCATATAAAATGGCAGTAAAATATGAGTGTAAAACAGAGATGTTTTGCTCAAGTCGTGTCGCAATCATTTTATATACCATTATTATTTCATATATTATAGTGTGAAGGTAATATTATACATAATAATAATGATAATGAGATAGTAACGAAATTCTTCGTACTTATCTCGATATCAAACACCGAAAATCTGTTATCTTCAGCACCGCAAACCAGCGACGGTGTGTTAGAAAAGACTACACGTTGCAGCAACATTGCGACGCAACCTGATCGTGGCATGCAGCTGCTGATGCATGTGCAACACGCAACGTTGCAGCGCGCCGCGTACGGTTTACATGCACTTGAAACCCTGCAGCCGTTGCAACGAGAATGTCCTATCACACCCGGTAGATCTAAATGGAATGCCAATGAGGTGCGTTGCGGAAATCTGCTTTTACGGAAAATCGTAACTCAACGCTCTTCGCGAAAGAACGAATGGCGTCGTTCGCCTTGTAGCGTTTCTCGTTTTTTTTCTCCGCGCAACGTAATATTTTCCCCGTGAAGGGTTGCAACAATCGCGTTACAACACGCGCATATATAGGTACACGTGAGAATAGATGCAACGGTATAAGCTTTATATCTCGCGTAAATATTTGTTGTCGTAAACGTCATTGGAAGTGCCGGATACTTACGTGCGTATATGCATTAATAATTAATTGTTGCATACAACCGATAAAGTAAGTCTCACGAAAAATATGTTCATATGTGCCCAAGAAAATGATCAGATTACCACAAATTGTCATAAGAAATTTATCGTCGATTTATAGAGTAAAATTTTTCTTTTGAAATTATCACAGCAATAATTTTTAGATGATCGAAAATGAAGAACGACGAATTGAGGAAAACGTTCGATTTTATTTCAGACTGATATTTATAAATTCAACGGAATTTTCTAAGAATAAATTTGAAATTTGATCAGATTTGATTGAAAAATTAACTTTTGAAAAATTCAATGAATCTCTAAACTATCTTATATTTTTGACACGCAGCAATGACGTCGTTTGCTCACTTTGTGATGGTGATTTATTTGAATCGTTAATCACCACTGACTGATTAGCTTTTTAGTAGCTGTTGCGATGCGGAAAGATGACCACTCTTCGTCTCTTGCTAATAAAAAGGAATGTGCTTATGTTAGCTAATCTGAACAAGTTGCGTTGAGATTTTTATGATCTCTCTAAAAATCAATAAGGAAAATGCTCTTTAAAAATAATAGAGTAAGATATTGAGATAGAAATAAGTGAATGATCCGGAAGAGCTTATAAAAGTCTTTTAAATTCAAAAAATATTATAATGAGAGAAGAGAGAGAGAGAGAGAGAGTATTATCCTCAAATTTTGCAAGAAACTCGCAATATATTTAGTGACCATGTTATCTGGAGACACTATAGTGCTTAAGACATCCAATATAACGACAAATCTAAGACATCCAATATAACAACAAACATTTTATTAAAAAAGTGAAAAATATCATAAAAAATAATACTTCTTACTAAAATAGATATACATATCTCTCTCTCATATACTTAAATATATAATTGAAAATATTATTATTTAATTATAGTCAATATATTTCGATTATCTTAACTTGTTTTACTTGTAATAATAAATTCGTCACATAAAATAAATTTTTACGACTAGGACGTGATGGAAAATATGTCGAACAATGTTGCGAATCGCTGCCGGCGTTGTCAGTGGCTCGCAAGTTAATAAAGTTTTCCATTAGATGATTGATTGCATAATGCAGTAAAAACAGAATGATTGTTAACGCGGTGGTAGCGGACGGTTATGAATTATGACAGCGTTGCAAGCAATTTCAACAAGTTTATATGCGACCAAATCGAGGGCAGACGTCAATTTCGTCTTCGTGGAACGCGTTCCAATTGCAAGGCAAACATGTTGCGCCCGCAATTGTGGGCCTCTCATCGCGAATGCAACGATTTTAACCCTCTTACACTTTTTTCTCACGCCATAAACACAAATTATTCGAGCCCATCTGCAATTATTAGAAAAGTGCTTCGCCCTAAATATTACGTCTAAACAGTTACTTTATCGTGTAAGTCTACTAGTATTTAAATCATAATGTATAGTTAATCTATTGAGATATTTTAAGATAAAGTTATTATTAATATAATTTATAATTTTCTACATAATATTGTAATAACTGGAATAATGTTATCATTCTTATAATCATATTTTAGCAGAAATATTTTGTATATAGATTTAAATGTAATTAAAAGATATAAGAACATCTATATTATTATGTAATGTAATTAGAGTAGAAATAAATAATTAAAAGCATCATTTTAAATACAACAGATTTATATCATGATTTTTAAGTTTCCGAAATTCGAATTCCACAGCCGAATACTTTGCATCTAGATACAATGAGTTCAGAGTGTCTTTATCGCCAGCAAGTGGATACTTCATTCGGCAGCCTAATCGCGTTTATGTGCGGACGCTTTAATACTGCATCTTTAAACACGACAGCGGTTTTCTCGAACCTTCAACGCGACAGAATTGCGAAACGTATAATTTATGAGCGTGCCGCGGCATACTGCGGCCGTTGTTGTAGGTGGCTGCTTGTATAATACACGTAGGTAAGCGGCAGCAACGGTACAACCACGGTGGAGAGGAGTGGCCATCGTTCATTGTTGCCGCAACAATGCACCGACATATGTCGCGACGGCGCGCTGTCCTTGCACCGCGCGCGATCCATGGAAAAAAAGAAGAGAAGGAAAAAAAAGAGAAGAAAAGAAGGAGAAGAAAATCGGGTCTCGTCGGTCTGTGCGTTGACCTTAATCATGAGAAGCTTTCCAGCCGCCCACTACGACGCGGCGGCACGATTACGCGAAAATAACATGCTTTCTTCGTCGAATCGCGTTGCATAACAGGGACACGAGCCAATGCCAAGCGAGCCAAACGTCGCCAAGCAAAAGCAGTGCAATGAATGCATTATTTCACGCGGAGTAATATATCTCTCTCATTCGCATGAAAGATAAACTCGAGCGAACGATAAAATCAAGCGTATTCAATAACAGCTGAGTGAAAGTAATGCTAAATAATAAATTAACATATCGCGTATATGTGTGTGTATATGTATACATATATAAAATAGCGGTCCATGGAATTAAATTTAATTTTCATAAAACCCAGAGAAGATTAAATTGAAGATTAGTAATATTCTCGATTAAAATTTCTATAGAAATTTCGTATTATCGAATATAGAGAAAGAATGATTTTGCTAAAATATCTAAAAAATTTAATTATATAAGTACAGATCTTAAAATAATTATGTAAGAAACTCAAACATAATAACGAATGCTGCAAAAAATTTTAATATTCTAGCAACTAGCTTGAGTGTTTTATATAATTATTTTGTGATTCAACAAAATTATTTTCAGATCTGTATCTAATAGTTAAATTTTTTAATATCTCAGCAAAATCTTTCTTTCCATGCAGATTGAAAAATATAGACAAGCGAATTTTTCATGTAGTGATAATTTCACCTCTTAGTTTTATTGTCAGTATTTAAATAATTTTTGAATTTTATTCCAGGAATAACGGCAGATCGACTGATTTAGACAGGATGCAGCGACGCTATCGCCATGCATGTTTCGTGTATGCGCCTCATTGTTGCATAACACACCTCTCCTCAAGGTTGGTTCCGCAGACCCAGTCCAGAGTTCCCGGGGCCGTGTGTTACGCTTTGGGAATTACCGCACTCATTAGCGTACGAGAACAAAGCTAAAGTCCATGGGTACATTAATGTTTCCGGTCTCGCCGTTAAAAAATCTCCTCTATCCTCTTTCAGGAGACACGTGCTAATTTTAAACAATGTTTTCGAGAATATGAGAAACAACAAGCAGGAAACATGCCGATTTGTTAACGTAAATTTATAATTTCGCGGTCTGTATCTTTCATCGACAAATTTTTAGAAGAACAGTATCTCTTGTTATGTAATATATTAATTAGAAAAACGGTAAATATAAATATATATTTAAAAAGAATAGAGTATTTTGGATTTTCCGATTTCAAATGCGATGAGATCTGTAATACTTTCGGAAAGGCTTAATATGTCACATTCAACATTTATATTTTTCCTTTAACTTTAATGCCTCGCGACACAAAGTTACTTTAGATAGATCGAAGCTAATTCGTAATCATCAAGAATGGTATAAAAATGATTTTTTAGATGATAAATCATCTACTCAAAGATCAATATATTAATCAAAATATCAATAAATTCAAAGAGATCCTATATCACAGATCGGCCTACTGCCACTAATGATAAGTGACACGTGTAATAGGTAATCATATTTACTGACACGAGCGAGATCTTCTCAAGGATCTTTAATCAACTAAATGATACTTCGTATTAGTCCACTTTGTACGTGTGCCACCTTTAACCGCTATCTATTAAACACATAATCCGACTACGTGGGCAGAGAGCGCAACTAGTCTATGCTATTGTTTAATTCTAAGGGATGGTGATAATAATTTCACCATCGATTGAATTAAAACGATATTACTGTTTTAATATAAAATTTGAGGACTCTATTGTGTGTGTAATCGTCAATATTTAAAACAATGATATTACAAAGCAATGTTAAAGATGCGATAAATACGAGCGTTTATATTTTTTACATTGAACACTTAACTCTTTTACATTTTACACGATTTTACACGACACGTATTTTTTTATACGTGCCCATACGCACTTTTAGGGGGTGAAACACCCTTTAGAAGAAAATCGGTTTTTCTCTTTCGAAGCGAATATCGCCAGAACTGTAAGAGATAGAAAAAAATTTTCATAATGAAAATTGAATGTCACTTATTTTTGTCTGGAGAATAACATATTAAAAGCTCATTAAAATCGGAGGGAGACAGTTGCGTCCCTTTTCTTGTCAGTTGAGTCGTAACAAAACCGCCAAATAAATTGCACTGGAATTTATATATGCGGCAAGAAATCAACGAACTAATGAGATTTAATGATAATGTCGAGAAATCACGTCTATCATGTAATGGAAACGGATGTCCACAGTTCGATTCCGCGCGCGTGGCTCCTCCTCTCCGGAGATGGTTGGGAGCATGTAATTGCTGTGACGAGGTAATTACCTTCGAGGTAATTGCCGTACAAGAAAACACCGATAGATCAGCGAACGGGTCCATTACAGTGGCGATCTCCCGTGTATCGAATTTACGTAAGCGTGATTTCCCATGGCGGTACAGAGACAACACAAAAAGCCTTGTGCGATTTATGCGACGTGTTACGCAAAAAATGAAAATGGAATGCGCGGTAACGACGAAATAAATCACATCGACATTCCAATGTAAGTCACGTTAGAAGTCACGGATAATTGAACAACTAATGGATAGCAACTTTTTAATCCTGTGATTTTGTTTGCAAAACTTTCATGAAATATATGAGGTAAATGGACGTCAAATGGAAAGCATACTTTGAAAAAACTCTCCAATAAAAGACATAAATTAACAGAAAAGCCATTTCTAATAATAAATTTGAATTTCTATTAAAATAAATAAGTAAATGAATACACATTGCACGCGTATTTCCTCATTTTTATATGATTCCTTATTTTTCGTTTATCTCTTTTAAAAGGTAGCTGTAAAAGCATTGGCAAGGTGTCACACCTGCGTATCTACCATCTATGCGCCTCGATGCCACGCTGTGTTTTTTTTAAAACGATATCGTCGCGCATCACGAATTATGAATTCTGAACTCGATCTTGCAAGCTGGTCACGACGCAAATAAACCGTATGCGCTTTTCCGCAGGCCGAGCCTAAGGCTCTATTCTGAAATTTGACTTGCTAATAACACTCGCACGACGGCTGGTTGCGGTTAGTCGGTACACCGGCACTAGTACGCACGCGGACATGCCGGTGCTTTGCAAGTCTAATTCTGGCAACTCGCGCTTTGCCCACACGGTTATTAATTACAGCGCCGCCTTTCACGGACGGATTCACGGAATGAATTCCGGCATAGTTTTGGAAAATCCTCGAGGTGAATGGACTGAACAAAGGAATCCGCGAAATCAGTTTTTCTGCAAGAAAATAAATCGGTATGATTCTTCGAATGATCGGGATCGCACAACGAATGGCGAAATATCATTGTGCTTTATCGCAGTGCAACACCACGCGTGTGTTTCTTGTCCTACATGACCTACATGAATCATCCCATATATAAACGTACCGCAGGACTTGCAAAAATAATCTCAAATAACATCGTCACATGCGCTAATTTGCGTCAGAGAAAATTGCGAGAAGACGGCACCACTTAGCGCGGTGAATAAATAAACGAACGCTGTATCGATTGGGAAAATAATCATTGTGAGCTTATACCTGCATCACGATACTGCGTTTCGTCGCTAACCTTGCCGATCTTGTAATTGTGTGCAGTCGCACGACACAAATCTTAATATTTCGTTCATAATAATTCTAAAATATATTTTAAAATTATAAAATTGTAAAATTCTATATTTTATAAAATATTTTACAATATATTTAAGAATTTAAAAAAAATTTTTTTTAATTTCTAAATTCATAAAATAATTCCTAAAAATAAACAATTTCGATTATCACTGCAACTATTGGAATAACGAGACATTTATTACTATTCTCGCATGCGTTAGCTTTGTTTGCGCTCTGTGAAATGTCAGTCATTGCATTTTCTCGCATATACTTTCAATGCGCGTATGATTATGATGGGTTTATCCTCGGGTTTATCGAGATCTGACAACTACTGTTACAGTGTGTTACCATATGTGTCCCATTATACTATCCCATTATTTATGTCAATTATTACGTCTGATAACTCACGAAGTGTCCAACGCGACCTGGATAGCATAGGAATGACTTATAACAATCCAAGACAACTGCTGTGAGAATCCAAGATATATCGTGACTGCAGATTGATCGATTCGATTTTTGCGTCTAATGTGCACATAAATTATAAATCTTTTATCCGACGAATAGTTAATCAAGATAAGATCTTAAATGGCACTTTGTTCTTTTTATTTACTCTTTCTTTGTATACTTATTATTCAACTATGTCTTGTAAATATTTTCAAACACTCTTATTATATTTTTAATAAACAGTATATGATTTAATAGAGTATAATTACGAGTATATTAAAAGAATATATTAAAAGAAAGAATGAGAAAATGTATTTAAAAATATATACAGAATTACAATAAATCAATATATTAATTTTATTTGAAAGCAAAATTGCAAAAAATTAATATAAATAAAATATCAAATCACAGATTGAACTTGTGAAGGTTATAAAAAGCGACCTCAATTCCCTTCGCGATGCCACAGACACGGGAGTGACGAAACGTTTTTGTAAACGCACCAGAACCACCGATTTTCCGTGATTATTTGAGATTCTGGCGGACGACGATCCTGCGTGAACAGAACTACATAAACACTCGTCTAAAGAACGGCTTTATAGTTTTGCGTGCGAAATCTCCTTCACGAGATCCGCAATTACGCGAGCAGGAAGAAAGAGAAAGGCGCGTTAATCGATGGATAATCGACCAAAGAGAGAGAGAGAGAGAGAGAGAGAGACTCGTATGAGAAAATCATCTTAGAAAATCACTGCAGCTTTGAAAACATTATATGGGAAGATATAACAAGACATTATACGGGAAGAAATAACCTTATTTAAAACACTTCCAAGATTAACTATCTTGTTCTTTTTAAAATAAAGTCAATACAAATAATAAGTAACAATAATTCTCTCTGTTTCAAATTAAATAAAATATAATCATGAATTTATATTACCATTTTTTTTTAATTTGATATATCGATTGAAGAATATATCGGCTGTGCAAAATTATTAACTTAATTGCAAAATATTAAAAATTATTATTGCAATTATGCCATCTGTTTGTTACCCATGCTGACTTCGTTAACGATTCGAAAAACAAAAACGCGCTTAACACGGGATCGAGTCTGACTGGCAGCGAGTATAGTCTCGAGTTTCCTTGCGACATTGTACAAACAGAATGATGAAATGCCAAACTGATGCCAAGAGCATCTTTGTTATTCGATTATTTCAGACCTGGCATTAAGAGATCGAAAACGATCGTCTCGAATTCTTCCAAGAAACTCCGTCTGTCATATCATGAAAAATATTCTTGATTTTTATTCGATTGTCATTACATATTATTCTTTGTTTTTTACAGCTAATATGGTGATATTATCAAATCTAGATATAACTATCGTTGTAATAAAATTAATATTTATAATTATATAGAAAAACTGTAATATATATAATTATATAAAATATTTTATAGTAACTTCATCTAGTATTTTTTAGATCTTCATTCTTTCAATAATTTTTCCTTATTTTTAAAAAAATATCCTGTTATTTAACTCTATAATTAAGAATAGATAGGGTCAAATAAAATTTGTGATTTGAGAGATCTATATTTTTTAAACCCATATTTCATATTTCAAATATTAACTCTACAATTATTTTCCAAAATAGAATAAATCTTTCTCCTCGTTTTATTTCCTACGATAATAATAATCCTAACAATGCATCATTATTGTATATTACTGTTCATTAACTAAAGTCTAGTTGATTTTTATTTGATAACGCGTATTTTTACTTTCGTTTGCGTTGTTCGTTTGAGAGAAATGCGTATCTTAAAAGCATATACATTCCGCTTATTTCGTAAGGCGTTGACGTCTTCTCAATGAGACTACAAGCGTGCAATTTCAATTCCGTGTGCTGGCACACTAGGGAGAAGCACGATAAGAGAAGCACGATACATATACCGGAAACTCTGGCATGACGTCCGAACCGACGCAGCCCACGTGCCCCTCAAGAAACTTTACGTAACACTGAGAGCAAGAGAGAGAGATAGAAATGGAAGTCAAGAAAGAGAAAGTAGGAAAAGAGAAGATATATTATATCTTCTTCAATAGTAAAACTAATAAGTATTCGTATGCTCATATTTATAAATTATTTGTACGTATAAATTCATTCAAACCTTTTTCCACATAATACCGAGTATAATACTTTTCATACGAAATAATAATATTATATTATATCAAATTTATATTTTAAATATTACAATAAAATTTATCAAAGGCAAGATATGAAAACCAAATTGTTTCTTGGAAATATCTATAATTATTTACACACATATTCATAAACGAAAGAGAAAGAGAAAGAGAGATGCAAAATACCCAGTCCAAATCCTTTAAATAGACGATTCACCTTCTCTCGTGGGACGGCGTCTATTTCAGTATTGCTTTGACTCGCGAAATAAAACGTATGATTCACATTGTTCTGCCGGTAACAGTTGGCGATTAATACCTTCCTCATTATTACTACCAAATGCAATTTCTTTATAATTTTAGCTGATTGAAGTATGGAACGTTCTTGGAGTGATTTTTTCAAAATGATTTAATAGTATATTATGACATACCATTTAATAGATATTTAATATTATTAATGGGGTACTAACTTTACGATAATTTTATAGAACAGTATTATAACAATCGTATGCTAGTTTCATTATTTTATAATTTGCTAATTTTATAATTTATAATTCTAAAATAATTTTACAATAATGACTTCATAGTATTTTTGCATTTGCAAGAAATAGTTTGATACCTATAAAAACTAAACAGCAATGACACATATCACATCTGATAAAATAGAACGTTGTGCCGATTAGTTCTAATTATTATCTATGCCAATCAAAGTCGACTAAGTGTTACAACAGTATATCAATAGGCCTGTTCTTTATCGAAGAACTCACTGAACTGCACAACACAGTGCAATAAGTTCGAATAAAACGAACTATATTTAATATCATCTATATTTTTAATATAAATTATATTTATAATATTTAGCTACTTTTCAATTTATTGCACCAGCATGCATTAGTTCAGAGAATTCATCGATAAAGAACAGATTTAATGTGTCAGATGGGAAAAAACACTATCGATCCTGAATTAATTAATATCAATGCGAATGTCGAGAACTGAAATCGAAAAACAAGATCGGATCTCGCTTCAAAACACGATCGCAATCAAATTTATTAAATCGACTTACTTGTAAATTTCATATGCAAAAAATAAGAGAAACGGTAACATGAGACGTGAAGAACATCGCAACGTTGTCACGCACATCCTGCACGTGTTTACGTGCACCTGCATGGGCACTACATCATTTAAATAGTCGATAGACAAGCATTAAAAAACTTAAATCTTTGCATGATCCAGATTTATCAATCTTCCAATTAATTTTAAGAGCACAAATAAATGTCTCTGAAATAAGAATGATTACTAAGAAACCTTGTAATTTCATTAAATAATCCTATTAGAAATCTTGTAATTTAAATAAATATCCTGAATTATACACATTAATCAACTTTTCAAAAAGCAAATACAGAGCATTAAAAATGTATTATTTAAACAATATTATAAAAAAAGACATTTCATATGTGATTTTTAAATCAAATAATTTTATCCTAATTTAATCCAAATTTTCTTTTCCATTCCTAATTAAAAAGCATCTAAACAGAAAATGGGAATGCCATGTGGATCGATGAAAAATCCAAATCATGGAGAGTCGATTTGTCAAGCGTAATCGCTTTAAATCACGTCCGGTCGCCCACGCGAGAGTGAGCGTGCAAGCATGTAGTATGCGCGCGAATGAAACGAAACGGTTGAGCACGATTTCATTCATGCGCGACCCACTTAAATTTCATTCAACGATCGGAAGGGGCCTTCTTGCCGTTACACGTATGCTATACCTATCCTTTCTCTCAAACGTGGTGTCTTTGCTCTCGGAACCGCGGAATATTGCGAGTCAGCGCGATATCCCTCTCTCCGTTCTTCAAAAAATTCCAACTGCATCTGAAAGTCTCCGTTTATGCAATTATTCCTATCTAATCTGTTAAAACAAAATATCAACAAAATATTTTAAGATGTACGCCAAAAATTATCAATTGGAATTTATTTCTATATTAACGAAATTAATTTAAAAAATGACAAAGTTAAAAATATATTCCGAATTTATATTAATCTTTAACAAATATCTTGATAATTATTTTTTCTATGATAAAACCTTGTATAGTATTTATGTTTCTGTGTAGCAAAGTTTTGAATTATTTTGTCTTGTCTGAAAAATACGACAATATTAAATTAACTTAAGGCTCAAATTCGATAGACGAAAGAAAAGAAATAGATAAATAAAAATAAAATTATTAGAAACTATTATTAATAGAATATAATTATTCTATTTAAAATTTGATAAATTAATACTAAATATTAATAAAACATTTTAAGAATCTCCTGTTTCATTTACATCCGTTAATTCAATATTGATCAATAAGAATTAAGATCCGATCGTGTAAATGTACAACATATATACGTTTGAGAGCGCCAATAATCGGTCAAAGTTAGATGTTATGAATATAATATAATATATATTCTTAATTTTTAATATTTTAATTATCTCAGATGTGACTGTGCGCCGACGACGCACTAATTAAAATTTTAAAAATTAAGAATATATATTATATTCATAACATCTAACTTTGACCGATTATTGCCGCTCTCAAACGTATAATATGTTCAATATTGATCGTTCGTTACTGACGCAACATTCGCAATAATACGTTGTCAAACTTCGTCTGTCTCGATTTTCACCATGGTGACGATAAGGCAAGACGTAGACGGGATTTGATAATCGCGAGTCGTCTTACAACTAGTTGCTGATAGTTGCAACAATATTCAAGAGCGTGGTGCAGATAACTGGAGATTTGTTTACAGACGTCGAGACGACGATCCATGCAGTGGTTTCATGCAGCTTGTACAATGTCTAAACTATCGATAAGGCGAATAATTTAGTAATAAATAGCTCTAATTTCTTATTGCTTGATTTTTCAATTTATTCAATTTCTACATTACAGTCAAAAAAGTAATAAATAAATATTAAAAATATTTGTTAATGAAATCTATAGAACAGGTTAATAAATAACAATGTTGCCTCTTTTTCCTCGTGTCTTTTTACTTTTATATATTCTCCATTAAAATTTAACACTAATTGACTATAATATCCTTAATAACGCGTTTTAAAAATATTATTTATTTTAAAAATTATTCAAAAAGATTAAGTAATTTTTTTTTAATAATTTGGAATTAATCATAAAAAATAATCATATCAATTTAACGAATTACATAAAAAACCGCTAAACCGCTCTTTATACCTATATAAACATATATAAGTACTAAAATATCATTTTGATAATACATTTTTTTAAGTAAATTATTCGGAATAATAAATTTTTTAAACTAAAGAAACAAAAGCTGATAGATAATATATAAATTAGAATATCCAATAATATTGTATACAAAAACTTTTCCGTTTATTCATTAAATAATAGCAACCGCAATTTTTCGAGACTACGCAGAGAAAGAAGAAGCATATTACTGACCACATTCGATTGAGAAATTCGGGATCGACGAGATTGCAAATCACTGAAGCGTGGTTAATCGCTGATAATTATGGCGAGAATTACGATCGCGCGCGGATTGTTCATAGTTATCTGTTATGTAGCTACTTTCACTGTGTCGCTGATACGACAGCCATTGTGCATAGCCGCAACATCTCTCGAGAACCGGTATTTCCCGAGTGCGATTTGCATAAACTATCACGGCTCTCCGGAAAACGCATTCCAACCATTTAAAATAATTATTTTCACATTTTTTTCGTTTGAGGCACTGCAATTTATCGTTATTAACAACGCTATTACTTATTTTTCCCGCAATTTTCTTCGCTTAAATCCCGCACGGATCGATCAAACACATAGAAACTCGAACTCTTAATATGATCAGTCTTCACTCTCACAAGAGAATGCTACCATGGCTATTATATATATATATACATACATATATAAGTTGTAATTCTATTATAATATTAAAAACAATCAGAGACTCATTTTATTGTTATATACACGTACACATAGCAATCCGATTTATCCGCCATTAATGATTATCATTCAATAACAAATCGTGATTTCATAATCGGAAAATACTTGGTCTACTGCATCGATAATTTCGCGTTGTATTCAATAGCGTCTTTAAACAGTGTTAATCATATAATTTTTTATCAATAATAAATTACAATTATTTAAAAAAAAATATTCGCGTTTTCATACTGAATCTTTTTCAAATATAATTGTAAGAATTAATTTAGTCGATTTAATTTAAATGTCTAATGTCTAAACATTATTATGATTGATTTTAATATTATTTTACATTTTAACATTAAGATTTTTTCATCTTTATTCATTCTTTATGAGCTATTATGAGCAGCTTAAACAAATATTAATTATTAAAGCAAACGTCGATCGTATCGTTGAGAAAAATCGAATTCATTACAACGTATGCCCGTGCTAAATGGAAGCTTAGATAGAAGTTTATCTGATCGCACGTTGCGTTACAACGTTCAATCAGCGTTGCATTAATGCTCACCAATGCAACCTTTTAAGCCTCACACATCTCTCATTAGTATAATTTCAGACTGCGCGTTAAAATAGCCGCGCAGTTTATGTCGAAGGATCGTCATTGTTCGTTGACGATAATCGTTACTGGCGATCAAGAGATTGAGACTCGATATGCGAGATCTCCTTGATTTCTGTTACTGTCTCCCCCCTCCCCCCCCCTCTCTCTCTCTCTCTTTGGGACACATTTCTTATTCAAAATATTTGGCACATATAATCTTGTCATCGTTACACGATTTACTTATTAATGATCAGGTATATTGACGCCACACAAGGTCAGGATCTCGTGACTTTAATAGCGAAGATAGGACATAAAGCGCAGATTAGATCGAGAAGGTCGAATTACTAATCGGCTTTCCTTCCATCGATTTATCATCGATGGTGCGCGACAGACCACTTATCATTAATTATAACAGCTGGTGTTTACAAGCTACTAAGATAATTTCACTCCTTTCATTAATGTGAGATTTATGAGAAAAAACATTTGACATTGATTAATAATTTTATAATGCTAACAGCTAATACATTGAAAAGCATTACAATATCATAGATTTTGGAATTTAAGATATTCAAATAAGATCGAAATTTGCGTGCATTGTTAGAAATGTAATCATTATTTGATTATTGATTTATTAAATTTGTTTAAAAAAATTACACATAATTATTTTATAAATATTCTATATTACATCTGTCATATTTCCTATTTTTATTATTAGTTAAGAAAGTTAAAAAAAGAGAAAATTTCTTAAAGAAATCTATTACTTTAGTATTAAAAATTTATTCGATTGCCATCGCAAATTATTTTAAATAGCTCTCTTAAATAAGATTTATGAAGTCTGAAACGTCTGTATGAATAAAATCACTCGTCAATCACAACTCTAATCCGCCATTCTCTTTGGTGTTAAAAGTCATATAACAATCTCATACACTCGTCGTTCATAAAACGACACGCATAATTTCATAACGCTCGCAAAGAGTCACCGAGGAAAAATTGTCATTAACGTTTAGCCGTCGTTTCCATCCCGAATCTCATAAATAATTCAAGCCGCCGCGGGCGCGATCTTTATTAGTTTCACGTAAAAAAAAAAAACAGAAAAGTAATAACGATGAAAATGTCGGCCAAGGCTGACGTTGCCGCCAGGCGTGGGCGGCATGTTTGCAACGTTAAATGCGCGTTAATGACGCATTGCCGGCGGCTGCATCTGCCGATTTTGAAAAATCCCCGACGCCGGTAGATCTGCATAATAGTGGACGTCGTTACGGAGATGCAGAAAAAAAAATTATGACTCGCGCGCGTCGTTTCTGTTTGTCGCACAAGATAACGTCTGCATTTCATGAGTCAATCGTTTCGCAAATATCACGAATATGCGCACATAAAATAAACCGGATAAAAATAACACCCAAAAATAAAAATAAAAATTATGAATTCTATTAATGATAAAATTAAAAATACGAAAGGCTCTCCAAATAAATTAAATGATTAAATACGTTGATGTAAAAGGAATTGCCAAATGTGAGCCGACCAGTTGTTCGTGTGTAATCCAATGTGTATATTAAAAAATGTGATACAGACATTTTCCCTGGTATTGGATCCTCTTCAGTGTAAAATATATGTGTTTAAGATAATTTCATGATGTCAAATTAAAGTAAAAACGCTTGATCGTCAAAAGATAGTTAAACTATTATCGCTGTTTGAATCTTTAAATAGTCATCTGTTATATTTTACTGAATATACAAAGTCTATGTTAAAAAAATTCCATTAAAATAAATGGTTCAAAAGAACTTTAATTAATTGTAATAAAAAAAAGCTATATTAGTCAAAATTACTAAAAACTTACGTAGCGATAAGCTTAACGATGATTTGTTACAAAGATGGTCTGTTACAAGATATGAATACAGAGAGAGATATCGTTGTAATGAGAAAGTCAAATACAATGAGAATATTATAGGGGAAATAGAGAGCATATCCGCTGATAAAAATTAAATATAAACATGAAATGTCAAAAATAAAAATATATATATTAGCAGCAGCAAATTAAACAAAGTTACGTCAATCTTTAGTGATTGAGTTATAATACAAAGGACTCAATAAATCTGTGTCGTTTTGCAAGTTTATTCCGTTTTTTTGTTTATTAATAAAAATTGCCTCAGAGATTAATCTCTTATTATAATTCCTTTCCTCGTCTAAAACTTTGGCAATTCCTTTTACATCAACGTATTTAATCGTTTAATCTATTAATGATGTTAAAACAGACATTATAATTGAATAAATTAAATTAGTTCTTCATTATCGAACAATATTTTTTTTGTATTAGAAGATTTCGTTAATATTAATGTACACAAAGGATGAGTCGAGACTTATCGAGCTTAGAAAGGACGCTCTTAATCTCTTTGTCACAGAAATGCTGAGCGCTAATTTTTAAATGATAAGTAATGGAAAATTTAAAGAATTATTTTCGGAATTTAAACGTGACTGATGCAAACAGATAAGAAAACTAATATCGTGTATGTTAAAATATCGAGATTTAAATTGTAAATTTATCGATCGTGTACAGAACTCATTCGTTATCGATAATCTGTAGTGGGCGAGTCATTATCATGCACACGTGAAAAGAGCAAATTGACCGGCGTTAATAACAAATCGCCGTCGGTGATTTTTGAACACGCACGCCGTTCACATGTCGATCTGTATAGGTCGTTGCATTAAATATTTCAAGGAAACATCGCAATCGTGCGTGTAACTCTAATTCACGATTTTATTCAATTATAGTATGCGAACGCTTCTCTCTCTCTCTCTCTCCCTCCCCCCCTTCCTCCTCACCCCTCTCTCTCTATCTTGATTCGTTCTAGATCATTATCATAAGACTGTTCGGTCAATTGCATTTGCTATAATCGTGACCGGATCTATACGGTTTAACTTTAAACCGTAATATTTGAACTTCAAAATATTTAACTATTTCTCATTGTTTATATTATATATGAGACGTACCATAGCAAAATATTTAAGTGCCAAAATTGTGAAAATGCGTTTTATTATACAAATTGGTTTTAAGTGCTGTGTTCTATCACACACTAACATCTTGTGTAAGAAAGTATTGTTGCAAGCGGAGAAAAATGAATAATATAATTCACAACGTTGTAAGTTGTGATGCCATTTTTACTTGGACTACTTCTTTGATTTGCATTTTTATATGATTTTACAACTTTTTAAAATTTTAACAATTTTGATACAATTTAAAAAAAATTGGAATTACTTAATTAAAAATTTTTGCAGAAACTGATTGCATATCTTTAGTTATTATGATAATATATTTTGCAGAATTTTTGAAATTGAGTTTTCGAGAAAATGAATTTTTCCTTTCTCTTCTTTCAAAAATTTGAAAGTGGCACTTACAACATTTTGCCATGGCACGTCTCATCTAACTGAAAGAGCTACAAATATCACAAATATATTTCAAGTATAAATATTTTTTAAACACAAAATTATATTAAATATTTTTTATTTTAAAATACATACATATTTGGCAAATTTGATAGAAAGGTTTGTAACAATTTAAGATACTTTTTCATAAAATTCATTGAGTTATTGTAAAATAATATAATTTACTGAATTGTCGTATCAATTTTTTTTAACATAACGTATGAACAGATGATTTGCATAATTCTTATACGTCGTGGTAATACGAGTTTATCTTGTAAATATTGATTATGATTTGACATAGCATTGCTCGGTCTTCACACATTTATCGTCTGCAATTGTAATCGAGAGATTGGATAATTAAGTCGTAAAAAAGATAGTCAAGTTTCGTCATCAGATAACAATGATTATAAATGAACGCGTGGAAAAATATTCGGTAGTTACTTTTTTTTACCAATGGCTTAATTGTCAAAGGTGCTAAAAAAATGTCTGCAAAACCGGAAATAAGTACTGACCCTGAGACAGAATAGGTGTGGGTTATCGCAATCGTCTCGCCCGGGGTTTTCCCGAATGTTTGTTTATCAGTTTGTACACGAATGAAGACAGATTAAGTATTAGCAATCTGTAAAGTTGAATTCGATAAATCGACCCATTCTTTATGTATATTAATATTTACAAAATTTTGTAATATAAAAAATATCATTGAAATGGCAAAGCTTATCTTTATGTATGTTTCGTGTATATGCATGTTTAAGATCTTTTTAAAAAATATATACATATTTTATGTCAATGTAAGTACATATATCAAAATTCTCCACATAATAGGCCTGTTCTTTTTGGCTAAACTTTTGCATCAGTTCATCTTTTTTCCTATTTTCCTTCTCTCTAGGAGGAAAGAAGAGGAAGAAAGATGAACTGGTACAAAAGTTCAGCCAAAAAGAACAAGCCTAATATGTTTTGATATTGAAACCATCGATGTGTTCTTAATTCTTTCTTTCTCTCTCTCTCTCTTTCTCTCTCCTCCCTCTCCCCTCCTTATTATTAATTCTTTTATTATTATTATTCTTTTTTCTTTTTTATTACCTTTTTTATTATTATTATTTCTATTGTTATTCTTACACGGAGAAAATTTTTTCTTAAAATTTACCCTGAAAATATGACAGTCGTGAAACATTGTATTTCGAAAAATTTTAATGTAAATCTCTCTCATTCATTAATAAAACTACAATAAAGTATAAAATAAGTTTGATCAATTTTACTGAAGTACATGGTAAAAATCTTTAAAATATTATATTGTACCACAACTATATATTTTCAGGGTAAATTTTAAAAGAAAATTTTCTCTGTGTAGCTATGATTATTTTTATATATAAATCGACATAGATATGTACGATTCTACTATCTATTTATACCTACAGTTCTTAGAGGGTTTACCCTAGAACTATACAATAAAATAAATGCTCAATCAATCAATTAATCAATCAATCAATTAATCAATCTCTCTCTCTCTCTCTCTTTCTTTTTCATTATTTCTTTACGAAGTTACAGCAGTTTTTTTTACCACAAACAAGAAACAAAAATTTAATAGATCAATTTCAAATTTGTGAACATAAAAAAATGTTACTACACACAGAAAAAATGTTACAGTTGTCACAATCGGTAATAATGATAATTTCTGCCCATCAATACATTTGATTGCGATAGACATATCTTTACAGTCATATATAACCGTTAAGATATGCCAATCTTACGGTTATTACAAATTCTTATGACCAAAAAATGTATTGATGGGCGATTTTTGTCTTAGCAACCGTAGCCGTTTTTCCGTGTAGTATGATACGGATTTGAATTAAGGGTCTGTTCTTTCCCACCCCAAGTTCTGAACTGATATACACTGATACAATAAGTTAGAGTGAGACAGCTATAGTTTGTTTCATTATAACTTAATTCCGTGTGATCGTGAACGCGAGAATTTAGACGCACGTCGTGTAATGCGAACGCAAAAATGTTCTATCTCACGCACGAACGACGCCGATAAGTCTCTCGTGAAGGTGAAAGGAAACTGCATGTTTTAAAGCTTATAAGGAAGAGAACCGGTTCCCTCTCGCGCGTTCGCAATACGCCGTTCGTTGCATCGAGAATACGCTCACATTTGCTTTAAAAAAAAAAAATTTTTTTTGAGATCGTTAAAAGTACGTTAAAAAAACGATGTCACGCGAAAAACCAGATTTGAATTTCGCAAATGCTTCGCTTTCGACTACTGCATGCTTTTAAATGATATCGATAGTTAAAATCAATAACTCTCCGTCGTATAAGACGTAGACTGAAAAAAATATGATATATCAACAGCATTATTTTAATTGAAAATAATCTTGTTGATTTAATAACAATGAAACAAATAAAATTTTATTAAAATAAAAGCATGACGTATATTTGTTTCAGTAATAGTGTTTATTGAATTAAAAAGATTATTTTCAGAATATATGTAAAATCGAGGGCCAACGAGTCAATCGCTGATTCTTATATGCTTATAATTAAAAACTTTTAATAATAAATTCAGATATAATAATAATTCATAAGCAAACTTTTCGATCTATTTATTAAGTCATTTTCAATGTTAATAATATCGCAAATCTTTAAAATTGTCAATACATGTTTGATGTTAGAGTTCAATATATAAAATCGATCTTTTTTCGACGAATGATTTCGTAAACAGTCATAACGAAAGGTACTTCTTTATTCATGCTACAAATTTTCTTACATTAGTACTCTTCAGATTATTTTCTTTATTAATTAAAATAATGCTGTTGATATAAAATCATTTTTTTTCAGTATAATACATAATATATGTAATAAGTTTGACGTCAAATTAGAACAATAAACAATACGAAGAGAACGATTAAAATGAACTCTAAAAAATATATATAATATTACGATCGAGATTTCGACATACCAATCGATTCCTGTAGTTCAAAGGAGCATCGTGACCGATGTTTCTCCGGAACTGCTTGACAGTCCTCGGTGGTGCTGTGGTACGCATCTTCCACTTCGGTTTCTTCAATCTTTTTTCTGATTCACCGCCACATCGCACATAGCGCGCAACGAGCTGTCGATTAACTGAACTTATATTAATAAATTTTTGGTCACACAAACGCACGCATTTTGGCCATACTAAAAAAGCAATGACGACTGGAGTAGACCCGGAAATCTTGTAAAAATATCATCCCGTCTGTAAGTCTTGCCGCGCATCTCTTGTCACAGATGTCAAAGCACTGATCCCATAAATAATAGCGATGAAGCACCTCTGTCAGCGATGCATAATTCGGTGGAGCGAAAATGTTAGGAACAACAAACGTACGCGTGCCTCGCGCCTGTTGCGCCGCGTCGTAACGATAGTGTTACGTCACACACACGCTGTGCGCGCGCGCGCGCGCGCGCGCGCAACACACGCTTGGTTGCTGTGCGCACTCTTCCCCCTCTCTCTCGCGCGCGCCAACGTATCCGTTCCGCTGCGAGCGTTTAATACGAGATTCGAGAATACGGCCTATCCCCCGCGCGCGCAACAGGCGGAGAACGCGACGATCACTTCACACCGAATCACTGCGGTCGAGCGTCAATAGCATCGCGAATACTAGCGATACGCGCGGTTCCACCGTGTAAATGACACCGAAAACTCATCGATTTTCGCCTCGATGGCGCTCGCGCGACTAACGAATAATGACACACATTTTTTGCAACGAATTAGCTCGATCTCGTTGATCAGCGGATGAATCCTGACGCGAGGCTCGATTGCACATCGTCCCGAACGAGAGAATCGAACAATTTCGTCTCTTCAACGTGGCCGCCGGCATCGCACTGAAGCGAGCAAGTTCGCTCCGCTCTCGCGGCTCACTTCACGCAACTCGCTTCTCGCCGTGGTAATTCGCGTTCGAATTCTCGACTTCGGACTTGTTGGCGCCCGTCCGACGACGAACGTCGCCTACGTCGTCGTCGACGTGATCGGCATGCAAATGCGAATAATTACAGAGAAGCATACAACGCGTATTTAGAAATAAAAATGAGAATGTTCTTCCGGTAGATTGCCACAATAATTGGCGATTTCTGAAGACGCAATTTTCGTTTCTATAGATGATGATGCTACCTATGATATTTTATACGCGTTTCAATATGGATTAACTTTAATTTCAGTTTAATTTTTTCTTCATTTTTCCCTAATTTTTAGATCTAGAAAAAGATGAAGAATAAGTTATATACCAAGATTAAAATCAATCTACATTGATAGAAATGGATATTAGAATTCTAGATGTGAACTATATTTACAATATTTAGAATATAGCGAACGCCATTTTTTACCAAATCTTGTTTTTAGTTAGATTTAAATGAAGAAATCAATGGCTGCGTTTAATAGAAAAAGCAGCTTATTATTTTCAATTATTGTAAGATTTTTCAGTATAGTACAATAGATTCTTGCTGCTCTTAGTTTTTTACGGGATCTAAATGTACAAATCAATCATATTAAAGAACATTGTAACAGTTGTTTTCTCTGCTGAATGCAATCAATCATATTAAAGAATCGCTGAAAATGCTACAGTTTACGTTATATGCATTATAGATTTTCAGTACAGGCAGTCAATTTTGGAACATAGCTCGTGTCTTCTGATAAAGTAAAGTCAAATGAAAAGAATAAAGAAAGTGGTAATTATCCTGAATTACCCTTGATAATTATACAGTTTAGCATACGCAGCTGAAAAAATCAATAAAATTGGGCTTATTCGACACATTTTTGCATAAAACGAAAGAATCTGGCAGAAATAAGTGTCGCTCTGGTTCACATGGCTTTTCGACTCAGTTTTTTATTAAGAATAGCACTGTATATATAGTGTACGTTATTTCAGATACACCCTGTATATATGTGTATATATTGGTAAAAGAGAATAGCTCACGATAATAGCTAATAGTTAAATGATACTAATAGATAATATAAATGAACTTAATAGATAAACGGAATGTTTGGACAAAAAATTACTCTTTATAGATATTATTTTTCTCTCTTAGAAATTATATTTTGCTATGGTAAATGTTAAAGTTTTATATATCTGGCGACATATCATTGCTCTGTTTTGCATTGAATCAAAGAATTTATATAAGCATGATGTATTTAATTTGTTTTTGTGAAGGCTTATACGATGCCTAAGTATTCGTGGGTAAAATTTCAAGAAAATTGGTTTAAAAGTTCTAAGTTTCAGAACAGGATACGGTCTATAAAAGAGAAACCCCATTTTGCTCGCTGTATTTTATGTCCTTGTGATATTTTTTTGAGTAATATGAGAAGATAAGCTCTCCTAAGTCATATGAAAAGCAAAAAACATATTAAATGTCAGAGTTCTATGCCGTTAAAAGATTTTTTAGTATTTACAACCGACAATTCGGTTGCAGTTGTTTCTTCTAATTTTATCACTTCTGAATACTAATTTTCAGCTCAAGTAAACCCTTCATCTATTGTTGGATCTTCTACGAATTCCAATACAAATCAGGCTTTATCTAATCCATTAATACAGAACAAAATTGATACAGTTTTGATTAAAAATAACATTACAACAGCTGAAGTGCTGTGCATATTCGATAATCCTAAAGGCCGCAGCACAGACTCTTGCATAATGCTTAACACATAGTGCATAAGCGAATCAATTAATCAGAATCTTTCCTTTCCTCCCATTCCATGGAAAAGAAGAATTTCGATTGGTCGATTCCCTTATGCACTATGCATTATGCGTTATGCAAGAGTCTGTGCTGCAGTCATAAATGTGAAGGCTAAGATCATATATAGAGAACAGCCATAACCCCGGATCTACAATAGGGTTTTAAGCTTTAAACCATAAGAAATGGGCGAATCACAGTCGATTATTCCCCTCGGATTTGATTGTAATTGGTCAATTTCTTACAGCTTAAGGCTTAAAATCCTATTGTAGATCCGGGGTAATAGTCAGCTTTCTTTTCCGTTGTTGAGCCAGCGCGCCACATACAGTCCTTCTTGTTAATAATTGGTCGCTAGCCAAGTAGCTCCGCAGCGTCTGCGCCTAGTCGTACTTACCACCGTAAGTCTCTCCTGATTGGAGAATCATACGAGCATCACGCAACTTCCGGGCTAACGGTCCCAGCTGTGACGGAAGAGAGGGAGCACGGAATAATAAGGAGATCAAGCTCAAGCGGTCGGCCATGAAAAAGATGGGCTCGAAACACGGTGTCGGAAAAGCGCTGTATAGAAAAACTGATCCGAGCGCGCCTGTCGGAGAAAACTGTGAACTAGGGTATTTTTCAACAAGTCGTATTTCGTATGCGCGCGAAAACGTGTTACGTCGTGTTAAATGTTTATGCATCGTAAAATGTTACGACAATTGTTGTGCTCAGATCCTAACGAAGTATAAGATTCCAATATTTCTTGTTGGTTTTGATTTGGTATGTATTTAATAAATAAATATTAAAATTCGTGTATAAAAATCATATGTATTTATGTATAACAAATAATATTAAACTTGAGGAGAAACTGCTATTTAATCTACTAGACTAATGAAATTCGACTTTATTCCTTCTTATTAGAGAGTAATATTTTATTAATATTTTTTAGATATTTGTCCAAATATGCCTAACTGCATAGTTCCTTATTGTAAATGTGGAAGCAGTGGAAAAAGTCTATTTGCACCACGAACGGTAAGAGGAAATATATATATATATACTAATTGATGTAAATATAAAATTGTATGTATGCAAAATAATATCGTATAATAGTATAAATAGTATCGCTTGTTGGAAGGCACACTCTGTTACATGTGACATGTAAAACGACTAGGGCCCAGTTAGAAAGGCCTAATCTTAAAATAAATCGAATAGTAATAAATCGACTTGAATAAATCTTATGTCCTGCCTGCAAAAATATTTTGTACATGTAATTTAATTTTGTAGTTTTTTAAGATGTATAATTACCACATGTAGCAAATTTACTTCAAGTTACATAGTAATTACATATAATATTAAAAACTTACCCTATATATTAATAATGAACTGATTCACTACCTTTATTAATTCTGTTTATTATATATATATATAAATGTTCAATTCTCTTTATTAAAAATACCTTCGTGATTAAAAATAAATGAAATTTCCACATCGAAACATATCAAAATATAGGTTAGCAAAATGTAGATTAGAGAGAGCGAAATGTATTGTATGTCCTGTGACAGTCAATACTTCCAACTTTTTCCGCAATGGCGCTAAAATCACATCTTCCCGATTTTCCATAGGATTTTCCGAAACCGTGTTTCGAGCCCATATTTCATCCTCGAGCTTGATCTCTTTCTTATTACTCCATGAGAGGGAGTTCTGAAGAACCACTCGACCGCGGCGGACGCGTTTCGGATCGGGTGCTGACAATCGTATATTTTTGAAAGTGTTGCCGACTTTGACTGTGCTATCGCTTCCTCCCGACGCGTGTCCGCGAGTTGGCTCGTCTCGTGCGTTCGTCCGGACGCGCGTTATTTCGACGTGACGACGCAGGCGCCCGGTGTCCGTTCGGGCAACGCCATTTTCGCGGGCATTGCGTCACTTTTTGATATTGTAATCCATTAAGACGAGATCTGGCCGTATTGCCTCCGTATACTCCTAAGCGAGGGAGGCAGGAGCCATTAATTAAGAAGAAGAAGAAGACTCCATGAGAGGGAGTTTCTCGGCGGCGACCTTCGTGCACAGTGCACACATGTGCCTACTCTCGGCTATATTAATAAGGTACGTAATAGTATCACAACCAGTGTTTCCGGCTTATAGCTCGACGCCTTTTCCTCATATATATCCTATTATTGCCGATTGCACTAGGTTCTGTTCGATATTTATTTCCATCAAGCAACCGCACCGCCCAACGGCAACTTCTTGATTCCTTCCTTGGCAGTTTTATCATGGTCCCTGCCTTACAGCCAGTTATTTTCCAGAAGTGGGATATTCATTTCTTTGTATATCCCTTTTCTTCTTTCCCGAGCTAATAAGTCTCGTCGAGAGTTTTCGATCGCACCGGCACGTGCTAAGCCTCGCGAACATCCGCCATTACGGCTAGTTCCCGCGTATATTCCGCGTTGCGTTTCGCGTCTTCCCAGATAGCTATCGTCGCGACACAGTAGCATCGCGTTCAGATTGAGTGCAAACTGACATTAGCTACGTTTATACCGTGCGCTTAGTCGGTGACCTATACGATAGGTCTTTGTTTAACCTACTGGATAAACAAGGGCATTTATTGTATAGGCCACGGCCTAAATGCACGGTGTAAACGTAGCCATTATATTCTCGCGTTGCGTTACAACGCTCAATAAGTGGAAGACACGTGTGTGTTCCGCCATATTGGTTCATTCGTGCGTTTGTGGTTACTTAGTGCCGCACGATGGATCCACCGTCGTTCACTCGCGAACAATTAGAAAAAGACACGCTTGACGTTTTGAAAGCAAAGCTGGCCTATTAAAGACTCTAGAGAACAATGTCTGAACGCACTGCTAAATTACATGAAGGACATTGGTGATCGCGATTCGTCAAAACCTGTCCATTCGACTGGGATGAATGTTCCTGCTTCGAATATTATCGAAGCCATGCAGAAAGCCATCCAGCAATTAACAGATCAGATGGCAATGCTGATCGATTGCAGCAATATCACTTCAGTCGCGACTCGCGAAGTGCCTCCAAGTCTCGCAGACAATCTTCGGTTGTGACAGAATCACCGGTGAATCGAGTGATCTCCAGTATCCCAACAGCACAAGCAATCACGTTGCTTACATCACAGATTCCTTCGTTCGACGATTCCGAAGACGACGACGTCGAAGTATGGATTCACTAAAGACATAGATGATACAGAATGGACTGTGATCCGTGTGTAAAAATGGTCGATGAAAGTAAGAAAGAGGGACCGTAGAGGACGACCATCTTTATCTCTTTTTATTCAACGGTGTAATGGGAGAGAAAATGAGATTGGCCGTCTTCTACAGTCTCTCTCTCTCATTATTGTCGACCATATTTGAATACTACTTAGATACAGGTCCCGCAGTCTATTCTCTATGTCTTTGGGATTCGCCGAATAGAGCACATAGTCATCAGTCATGGCGTGAGTGAGAATATCAGGGTGCCGTCACATGCGGCGTAACCTGCGTAAGCGTAACTTGCGCGTATTCTAGTAAATAAAAAATAACGTATTCTAGTAAATTACTAGAATATGCGCAGGTTACGCTTACGCAGGTTATGTCGCATGTGACAGCGCCCTCACTCTGTTAGCGGCAACTAGTATGCTGCATAAGCACGCCAAGGATTAGTTCCATATGGAGAAGGGACCATCCAGCCATTCGTGATCTTCGTTCAAAGAGACCGTTACGATGACATTTAAGCGTCGTATTTCTTTCCACGTTGCTGATAGCTTTCTTTTCCGTTGTTGAGCCAGCGCGCCACATACAGTCTTTCTTGCTAATAATTGGTCGCTAGCCAAGTAGTTCCGCAGCGTCTGCGCCTAGTCGTACTTACCACCATAACTCTTTCCTGATTGGAGAATCATGCGAGCGTCACGCCACCCCCAGGCTAGTGGTCCCGACTGTGACGGAAGAGAGGGAGTTTCTCGGCGGCGACCTTCGTGCATACATGTGCCCACTCTCGGCTGTATTAATAAAGTACGTAATAGTATCACAACCAGCATTTCCGGCTTATAGCTCGATGTCCTTTCCCCATATATATCCTATTATCATCGATTGTACTAGGCTCTCCTCGATATTGGTCGCGTTCAGCAGACTCAACTGTTGCGGA
>NW_017255975.1:2154327-2157195 GCF_001594055.1 Mycetomoellerius zeteki
TGTTTCCATCAAGCAACCGCGTCGCTCAACGACAACTTCCTGACTTCTCTGGCAGTTTTATCACGGCATTTCCTTAATCTAGTTCGTCCCTGCCTTACACTACCTTCTGTGTATATCCTAACCTAATTCGGTGTCCTAATCTAATTAATTCTTTAAAAATCTTGTAAGAAAAATAGCACCGGATCTATCATTAAAAATTAGCACTCTAGCACGCACGGCAGCACTCAGCCATGTTTTTAGCAGCGTAGCCAATACGGCTGGTAGCATAATGCCTTGCATACGATCTAGCAGGAAAACAAGCATCGTGTGCCGACTTAACAAAATATTTTTTTATTTTAGTATTTTTTGAATTATAAAGCTTGAAAGTTACAATATCGCGGGTATTTATAGCATAACCTAAGGTGTTCGATTAATGGCTAAAATCTAAATATTTTTCAGGATTATGATCTCGATATCATACATCAAGATCAAGATCTTCGGAGGACGTTCGTCTTATTTTCATTTTTAGAATAAAAATGAAAGGTTTGAAGTGGCGACGCAATCAAGGGCCGGTATTAGTGCGTGTGGGTCTCACAAATGTCGCTCAACGATAAGTGCCTTGAAAATACATCTTTGATCCGCCGCCACCTTAAATATCGTTGAGGGATATCGTCGTTCATTTTACGGAGTAACTCTATCCATTTTAGATTACGACGAGAGTTGTGTAAGTATTGTGCTTCATTTTCGATTTCGTTTTTCGTCAATCGCGTTGGACCTCGGTCGAAAGGTCCTTGGTAGCGGCTATGCGATCTAGAGCCTCGCTATCTGCGCGTGTTGGATCTGCGAATATCGTTTAACCGATAAGCGTCTCAAAAGTGTAAATCGTGGTGTGCTTCTTTTATTTGTAGCGTACCTTGGGGTGTCTGTGACGTTGGCGTATCACTTGGTGGAAACTCACTAAACATGAAGAGTTCTGAGCTTATTTTTGATAGTTCTATAGTTCTATATAAGTTAAACAAATAGTTCTGGCCATTAAAGCCGAGAAACCCAAACTACAAAATGATACGCCAGGTTCACACATCATTAAATTTGCCAAAAAAGGTTCAAAACCACATTTTCTTGTAGGAATTGAAAAGTTACATAGTTCTGTGAAGAGTTCTGGCGACTTACATTGTTAATTTAATTTTTAAACAATTTTATTACCTAAAAAATGGCAAAAACGAGAAAAAAAATGATACGCGAAGCGATTAACGACAGTTCTGTGGGATATATGGTGTTTATCGTATAATTCTAAATGTATACTAACTAACCAGTTTTTGCCATTTTTTAGGTAATAAAATTGTTTAAAAATTAAATTAACAATGTAAGTCGCCAGAACTCTTCACAGAACTATGTAACTTTTCAATTCCTACAAGAAAATGTGGTTTTGAACCTTTTTTGGCAAATTTAATGATGTGTGAACCTGGCGTATCATTAATATCATTTTGTAGTTTGGATTTCTCGGCTTTAATGGCCGGAACTATTTGTTTAACTTATATAGAACGCTAGAACTATCAAAAATAAGCTCAGAACTCTTCATGTTTAGTGAGTTTCCACCAAGTGATACGCCAACTTCACAGACACTACCTTGGGATATCGTCATTTCACGGAGTACCGCCACCAAATCAAGGGATAAAGTGCTGACCAAAATACTGTACAGTCAGAAGCAATAAGGTTGCGGCGTCTGTGAAGTTAGCACCCCAACATTGAAATTCCATAGTTCTGATTAGAATTCCCGTTTCCTTTCATCGAGACGAAGAGTTCTCTATAATTTATAGCGAGAGTTCCGCTTAATAACTATTTTTAAATAATTTTAAAAAATGGGGTGTTAACTTCTCTGCGAAATTCGAGATCGAAAAGTTCTGAGTGGCTTAATAGCTTTATTTTGTCAATATCTAGAGTTCTTGATACATAAAAAACAATTTTGATAAACAAAAAAATAAATTTGTTATCACTTGTTGAATTTCGTGTATCTTGAAAACCGTTGGTCCAATCGCTTTATCACCTCATACTTTTCGATAGAACTCGTTGAGAACTATCTAAAACGATAATCAGAACTATTGGCACTTTAAAAAAATTTTTCGTCATCAGACTTAAAAAATTTTCATCGATGGAGCTCAAATGTCGCGTATCTTGAAAATCGTTGGTCGCGGGATATCCAGGGCAGGATTCACAAAATCAATAGCGAAACAAAGTCACAAGAATATCGATACTTTATTCAGTCTAATCACAGCTCAGTATAGACTCTCTCTCTCTCTCTAGGGCTCTAATTTTAACGTCTTATAAGTTAGCGGAACAAAATGAGCGGAATCGATTCTAACTAACATTTTTATTTGTTGCTCATTTGTTGCTAAAAAGTTGCCAAAGAAAAAAATTTGTTGCTCTGTCGGTTTATTTAAAAAAACGATGTTTCGCTAAAGGAAGATTCAGTTAGCGGAACAATACCTACAACAAAGCCAATCTACGCAGAAATAACGTAGGAATTTGTTGCTAATTTGTTGCTAATTTGTTGCTGCCGAAATAACATTTTTTTTAATACTTTACATACTGAAAAAGTGTAAATAACAACGAGAAGCCTCAACGTGCTGGCGGAACAAGAGTAAAGTATCAATAAAAGATTTGTTGCTCGCTTAAAATTGGTACTGCGACCTCGTCCGAATTAGTTGCTCTAGAAATAAACAATTTAGCAATTTGTTGCTTGCAAAATAAGTATAAATAACCACGTAAAACCTCAGCGTGCTGGCGGAACAAGAGTGAAGTATCAGTAAAAGATTTGTTGCTGGCTTAAAATTGGTCCTAGGATGTCGTCCGAATTAGTTGCTCTCGAAATATGCAATTTAGCAATTTGTT
>NW_017255975.1:2159035-2159595 GCF_001594055.1 Mycetomoellerius zeteki
AAGGGATAAACGTTTATATAAAAAAAGTGAAAATATTCGGAAAAACGATTCTAATAAACGGATATGCTAATTATACGTGTACACATGTGTTTTCGTTTAAACGTATAATAGTTAATTACACGTACAGTACTGGACAAAATACAGTACGCACTCCAAACATTTTCACATTTATGTAAATAACTCGCCAGTCCTGGCAGATAGCATAATGATAAATGAGGTAAAAGAAAGATATTTTAATCTTTGTAATGATTACAAAAATTTCAAAAACAATTCGAAATCCTTTAATAGTCAAGTCCGTTACATTTATTATCAAATTTATCATAGACAAAATAAAGTACGCAAGTGAAAAAAAAAGTATAATAAAGACAAAATTTATAATTAATATTTTGTATAACCACCTTTTGCTTGTATGACGGCTTGCAAACGTCGAGGCATACTTTCGACAAGGTTTTGGATGTGTTGCTAATCGATATTTTTCCATGCTTTCATCAATGCTTCCAACAACTTAATTTTATTCGTTTCTTCTCCTTTATCAAGCTTCAGGTCCAAAATCGACCACA
>NW_017255975.1:2160610-2231120 GCF_001594055.1 Mycetomoellerius zeteki
TAGCCGTGAAAACAACTGATTTTTTACCTTGGCAACGCCACCCAAAATCAATCTTCTAAAATCGGTAAATACAATAAATATTTTTAAGCCCTATAACTTTCATTTGAAACAATTTTTTGTAAAACTTATATTTTTCAAGATATTTCACCGGTCCGATACTTTTGCCCCACCCTGTATATACATATATATTGCAGAACTAAATATTTATTACATATATGTGTGTGTGTGTGTGTGTGTGTGTGTGTGTGTGTGTGAAAATCGATTTTTATTTATTTCGTGAATAAATATCAATGTATCACTTATACTTATAACATACATCTTACTACTGCGGATGATCATATTTCATTACTTTGACGCTATATATCTTGGGAAATACTGACTTTTGGGACTTGGTGTAATGATAACTTTTTATCAGCATGGCGAAAACTATAACATAGTGAAATTTCAGCCAATTTGACCGAAAATCATTTTCCATAGGTTTTGTGCGGGGTCCTTTAGAAAAGTCTCTGCTAAAGGTTGGTCTGGAGAACAAATTCATTTTTCAACAAGATGATGATCCCAAACATACCGCTTGTGAAACTACCGCTTTTTTTCATACTTCTGGGATCAAACTGCTCGATTGGCCAGCGCAATCGCCAGATCTGAATCCAATTGAAAATTTGTGGTCGATTTTGGACCTGAAGCTTGATAAAGGGGAAGTAACGAATAAAATTAAATTGTTGGAAGCATTGATGAAAGCATGGAAAAATATCGATCAGCAACACATCCAAAACCTTGTCGAAAGTATGCCTCGACGTTTGCAAGCCGTCATACAAGCAAAAGGTGGTCATACAAAATATTAATTATAAACTTTGTCTTTATTACACTTTTTTTTTCACTTGCGTACTTTATTTTGTCCATGATAAATTTGATTATAAATGTATCAGACTTGACTATTAAAGGATTTCGAATTGTTTTTGAAATTTTTGTAATCATTACACACAAAGACTAAAATATCTTTCTTTTACCTCATTCATCATTATGCTATCTGCCAGGACTGGCGAGTTATTTACATAAATGTGAAAATGTTTGGAATGCGTACTTTATTTTGTCCAGTACTGTATATTCAGAAAAACGTTTCTAATAAACGGATATACTAATTATAGGTGTAAACGTATTTTCGTTTAAACGTATAATAGCGAGTCCTAGTATAGACGCGTCTGTGTATACGACCACGAACGGTAAGCGAGCAGGGGGTACTAGAATACAGAGAGGCGAATAGTAACCGCGAGAATCGACTCTCGAATAGAGAAGAACCCAAGATGGCGGGATCGAGAGATTGATTCCCGTCGGGTGATCTAGTATCTTTCCCGCTTGAGCGGTGGTGAATTTGTGATATTATCAACAGCGACATTTGAGCTCCATCGATGAAAATTTTCTAAATCCGACATCGAAAAATTTTTTGAGAGTGCCAGTAGTTCTGATTATCGTTTTGGGTAGTTCTCAACGAGTTCTATCGAAAAGTATGAGGTGATAAAGCGATTTAACCAACGGTTTTCAAGATAGACGAAATTCAATAAGTGATAAAAAATTGTTTATTTTTTTATATATTTTTTTGTTTGTCAAAATTGTTTTTTATGTATCAGGAACTCTAGATATTGACAAAATAAAGCTATTAAGCTGCTCAGACCTCTTCGATCTCGAATTTTGCTGAGAAGTTAGCACCCCATTTTTAAAAAATTATTATTATTAACGGAATCCTGCATTAAAAAATTCAGAGAACTCTTCGTCTCGTTAAAAGGAAGCAGGAACTCTAATCAGAACTATTGTATCTAAAAATTGATTTTTCAAAAATTTTTAACTTTTTTTTATTTTTCAAAAATTTTTTTTGTATCACAGGAATTCTAGTCATTCACGAAATGAAACAATTGAGCCGCTCAGAATTATTCGATCTCGAATTTCGCTGAGAAGTTAGCACCCCATTTAAAAAAAATTATTTATGAATAATTATTAAGCGGAACTCTTGTTATAAATTATAGAAAACTCTTCGTCTCGACGAAAGGAAACGGGAATTCTGATCAGAACTATGGAATTACAATGTTGGGGTGCTAACTTCACAGACACGAGGTTGCGACTTTTTTTCGAATGAAAAGTTTAAGAATACGCGGTCAAGTTCAGAATGCGAATCCCTCTCTTGTGCAACGAATGAATATGATCATGAGGTTTGTCAAATGTCTATACAATGTGTAGCATTAATTGAAATATTACGCGTCGCGCGAAATTCATGAGTTATCACAAATTTTATATAAAAAGTTTTGTTAAAGATTTAATAGATGATTTGAGATTACAGAATAAATTACTAGAAAATTGCTATCCATCGTGACAACATTAATTTACCACAAATAGGAATTATTAGTTGCTACAATTCTTTATAGCAATACATATTATAATTGTGAACAACATATCAGTAACAATGACACAGACATGTTGTTGTTATCTGGATTATTTGGAGCTAGCAATATAATTACCAGCGTATTATAAATAACATATAATAATAACATATAATAAAATAATAATTAATAATATACTCAATAATAACTTAATATATGTAGTATTACACTTATTAATAAATTTAATATATTATTAATAAATTTAATATTATACATAATAATTGTCAGTGTGTAAACGTATAATTGTATTAATGTGTGTTTATATATTTTAATATTATATAAGTAAATAATAGTGTGCATGTATCATGTTGTATATTTATTTCATTTAAAATATGAAAGTGTTATAAAGAGTTATATATTACGAGTTATAATTACGAGTTAACAGTTATAATTTATAAAGTGTTATAAAAATTACAAATTAATAATTATTAATTGATTATTAATTTAAATCTAATTATACAGGGTCCGGCAAAATGATCTCCCACATTTTGCACCGCTACTGTGCCCGAATCATTGAAGAGAGGGGGAGCTTAGCGTAGTCGGTTGGTAGCTCACGCCTTGCCATTTCAGTTGTCGTCATGAATTGGACGGGTGAGCATCGTGCCTTCGTTATCGAAACATTTTTGAAAAGTAACGAATCTGTGATTACGACGCAAAGAACTTTTCGTACTCACTTCGCGCTTGGTAGACATGCTCCAGTTCCAGATCGCAAAACAATACTGTTGTGGGTTTCAAATTTTAGAGCTACAGGTTCAGCCTTAAAAAGAATACAGCCTTAAAAAGAAATTACAGGAATATCGCCTCAAATTACTGCTCGAGTGATGGAAACTTTCAGAAATCAGCTTCGAATGTGTATCGAAAAAAATGGTCGCCACTTGGACTCTGTAATTTTCAAAACTTAATAAAAACAAATGGCATAGCATACATTTATTTATTTCTCTTATTTAATGATAAAAATTTTATTAATTTACTATTAATTAATTATTAAATTATAAAAAATTATAAAAATCATAAAAATTATAAAAATTATTATATTGCTTATAAGCTGTGTTCAACTGATATTTCACGAATTTTTTGCGACGCATAACATTTAAATTTATGCTACACATTGTACAGACATTTAACAAACCTCATACGATCATATTCATTCATTGCACAAGAGAGGGATTCGCATCCTGAACTTGAACGCGTATTCTTAAACTCATCCGAAAAAAAGTGTCGCAACCTCATTGCTTCTGACTGTACACAAATGTCTACTAATGAATAATTTGTGGACATTACTAACAAATTTTCTAATTAATGTCTACTAATGGCTAATAATACCAACTAATGCCTAGTAACTCCCATTAAATGCCTAATATTGCCCGCTAATGCTCAGCAATGCCTACTAATGTCTAGTAATGCCTACTAATGTCCAGTAATGCCTAATAATGCTCGCAAAAGCCTAACCAATGCATAGAAGTGCCCGCTAACGCTTTCGCAATGTCTAGTAATGCCCGCCAACGCCTAAGCAATGCTTAGTAGTGCTTACTATCGCTTAAGCAATGCCTATTAGTGACCGCTAACACTTTCGCAATGCCAAGTAGTGCCCGCAAACGCCTATCCAATGCCTAGTAGTGCGTGCCAACGCATAAGTAATGCTTGGTAGTGCTCGCTATCGCTTAGGCAATGTCTAATAGTACCCGCTAACGCTTTCGCAATGCCTAGCAGTGCCCGCAAACGCCTAACCAATGCTTAGTAGTGCCCGCTAACGCTTTCGCAATGCCTAGTAGTGCCCGCAAACGCCTAACCAATACCTAGTAGTGCCCGCTAACACTTTCCCAATGCTTAGTAATTCCCGCTAACGCTTTCGCAATGACTAGTAGTGTCCTCTAACGTTTTCACAATGCTTGGCATACCTGCAAAAGCCTAACAAATGTTCAGTAGTGCCCGCTAACGCTTTCGCAATGCTTACTAGTGTCGGCAAAAGCCTAACCAATGCCTAGTAGTGCCCGCTAACGCGTAACCAATACCTAGTAGTGCCCCCTAAGGCTTTCGAAATGCCTAGTCGTGCCCGCAAATCGCCTAATCAATACTTAGTAGTACCCACTAACGCTTTCACAATGCCTAGCAATGGCCGCAAAAGCCTAATCAATGCCTAGTAGTACCCGCTAACGCTTTCGCAATACCTATTAGTCCCCACTAACGTTTTCGCAATGCCTAGCATTGCCCGCAAACGCCTAAACAATGCTTAGTAGTGCCCGCTAACGCCTAAGCAATGCTTAATAATATGCAAATATTTCCTAGAAATGCTCCGAATCTGTATACCGCAATGCCCTCAACGGTTTACCATTTGACCACCATCTATTTTGGATTAATACGAGGAATGTGTTAGTGTTGTTTTCCATTTCGTTTCTCCATTTCGTCAATCGCGTCACCGTCGAAAGGTCCTTGTTAGTGGCCGCGATCTAGACTCACTATCCGCACGTGTTTTCTCCGCGAATGCTTTAATTTGCCATCGTCACCCTCGTGAGAGAATCCGGTGTAATTCTTATATTTACAGTCTGCCCTTAAATGTCATCGAGGGATAACGTTATCCATCAGCTGGGTTTTCTTCGTGCAGTACCGCTACTCCTTCCGGTTCCCTTTTTGCTGTTATTGCACGATGTAGCGTAGAACTTGATTGAGTATTCTGTGCCCAAGCAAATAGTAATTTGTCGATTTATTTGGTCTGTTCTTTTTAGTTGAAGTTCTTGGCTGATTCATCTTTCTTCCTTTTCTCTCCACTTTGGAGAAGAAAAGGCAAAAAAATGAACCGTGCGAGAAGTTCAGCTAAAAAGAAGGCCTATTGCTAGGACGTGGCGTGTGTCTTTTAGTATGGATTCTTGATAAAATATGCGTAACAGAGTTACGTAGCTCTAGAATAATGGTGCTTCACTGAAAGCTCGTAGTAATTCAGATATTCAGAGATTCTAAACGTGATTCCCCCTACTTCATTTGAAAACATTGAAATTTAAGATTTTTATTATTTTAATGGCTATTCCCTATTCATGCTATTCTTCGTGAGATTTTTCATGCTGTTTCGATGTTCACTATTACAAGATGCCGGTGTATCTATTGTGATCTATTGGATACTCACACAATGGAGAAGCGCGCGCCTTAACGTAAACCGCCTTTCTAAAAAAGAATATCAATAATCGATCTACTGTCAGTGATGGGAGTATTTCTATCGCTTTGCGCAATTTTCCAATTTTATTAAAATTTAAATACTTAATTTCGATTTTAATTAAATACATTATTATGACACCAATTTTGTTGAATAGTAGTTTTGGTGAAGATGAGATTGTTACTAAGAGAGTTATTAAGAGTTTCTTGTTTACTAATGAAAAATATCACGTTACTAATACAATTCGTATTTTTTCATAAGTCTTCGCAACATTATTAGCATTGTAAATATGTTATTCTTATACGCGTTAACGGGAAGTAACGAGATTATAAACGGGCTTTGTCGCCAGATATTAACTCTATCCGGTGTCACAGCAGTTTGATACAATTTTTGTTTAATGTTAATTGCGCTACTAAGTGAAGAAAGAAATTTTTAGAGAAAGTCTTTTCTTTGGCATACAACACGCGATAATTATTGCAGATTTCTCTTTTATTAGAATTTGAACTTTTTTATTCATTAAATAAAATTCAATAAGTCGAATAACGTTCATCTCAGACTACGAAGCACTTATTAAACAAATGAGAACAGAATTTGGTAAAAGAAACAAGGGATGGTCCTACAATTCATCTTTTTGTTATTACGTGAAAAATTCATTTTTGATATACATTTAACAGATTTTAGATTGTAATATCGAAAACGCTAATGCCAAAAATACGCTAACGAAACATTAGTGCTATTTAAGTTTAATTTTCATTTTCATTAAATCAATAATTTATTCAAAATTCATATCGTAATTTATTGAGATTAGAACTATAAATGTTAATTATCTACGATTATCGATTTTTAATATTACTTTTAATATAAATAAGATGAACAGTTTAGAAAACGTATTTTAGCTAATATCTTACTTTCTTATAGTTTTTAGGAGATAAACTACCACATATATTGTGCGGTCATTCGTTATTCTCGATTCGAAGGCCGCGTGCCCGTTCCATCGCACGCAACAGTTGCAAAATGCACAATATTTATCGTAATGAAAGGCATAAAAAAGAAACGGAATCTCTTCCCCGTGAGGACGCCCGTTTATCCCGCTTCCCATGGATATCTCCTTATAGAATACGCGTTTTTGCCTCGTATACACATTGATAGATCTAATGATGCCGCTCGACTGACTGCGCAACCGATCGTTATAAGTACCATCGGCGGATTCCTCTTCTCTCGTCGTGTAAAAAGGAACAACTGTATGCATATCGGTGACCTTTAAACGATCGTCCTTCGGAATCAGCTCTATAAAGCTAGCAGGACCAAATCAGCAGAATCAAATCGTACCTATTGGAATTTTTCGTACCTATTGGTATTCATTTTGTTGTACCATTAATGATAATTTTGTACCTTGTGCCATTTCGAAAAAAAATCGTGGCGCGATTAATATTAAGCTAGCAGGACCAATTCAAAATAAAAGAAAAATAATATCAGAGATCAATAGGATTGAATTTGTACTATTTATGTTTTACCAGAAACAATTTTATATTATATGTTATTTCTAAGAAAACAGTAGCGCTGCCAGTTTAATATTTAAGCTGGCAGAACCATAAAACAAAACAACACAAGGGCAAAAATTAACACAACTGAATTTATACTAATGTACCATTGAAAGTAAGTTAATATTTTATATATTAGTGACCTCAATAACAAAACCGGCAGTAACCTAGCATTCGGCTTTAAAAAAAAAAATTTTTTAATGACCATTAAATTAAGCTAGATTTGTAACCAGTTTTCTTTTTGGAGTTGAAAAATATAAAGAAAAAAATGTGAGCATCCTATTTTGAAATATTTTAAATCTGCAAGCAGGTGCTGTTTCAAAATAGTCAAAAATAATGCCTCTAATGTTTGAAGAATTACGCGAAACCGTTTATTTCGACATAAAATCGCAAAGAGGTCCAATGCTTCTTACAGGCGTATTTAGCGCTGACTTCGGATGTAAATCTTATCGTAATCTAGTATCTTGCTCCAAAAAGGCAGCGTGCTGCCATCTTTTACAAATACTAGGAAATATTGGCGAGCGCGGCCTGCTTGTTTGTATCATCAATGATATATCGCAATACTGGCAAATATTTACCCTACATACCTTCTTATTACGGTACGCGCAACAGGATGATTCGTTGCCCATGATTCCCGTGATCGATCCCGGTGACGATCTTGATTAACCGCGTCAAACTGCCACAATTCTTTGGTCTACGCCGTTCGAAACATCGCCTAACTCTTCGTCGGTCGCTTCTCTCCTCTCGTATTTCGTTCTCGTCATCCTGATTACGCACGCATCAGAACCTGTCTTGTGAAAGTTGTCGTACATCAGCATTGTTTTTTAAAATTAAGAGTCAGCGCCGAAAAATCGCTGCTGCGAAAGCGTTGCGAAGCAATTAGTCGTTTTTCTCTTTCGTCAAATTTGCTTTATTATTTTGTTTTTGTTATTATCCGTCGAAAATCAAGTCTTATTAGAAACAGAGAAGAAAAGAGAAAAAGAGTAAATTAAAAACATGAAAAAATGTCAGCGCGCGGCCATAAAATGGAACGCGGCTGTAATTAAGATCTTAATTGCGTGGCTAATTGATCGCACTTGCAACATTTTAATTAATTTTCCCCTTAATTTGCTTTGCCAGCCGCGCTATTTGTCTTAATATTCTGCACAACGCGCGTTGCAACATATATATTCTTTTTTTTAAATCGTGAATTAAATGATAATATTGATTTAACGCAAGATTATTTATGCAGAATTTCAATGAAGTTATAAATTTAAAAAAAGAGAATTAAAGGAAGAATAAAAATGTTTTGTTATTAATTCTGATTTTATAATTATTAATTGAAAAAGTTACGTTTACAGTATGAATTTACAGTATGAATTACAGTATGAACATTGTTATCAATTATAACCAAGCACGATCACTATTGATTACTAATTTTAAACTTTCCTAATAATTGCGTAATATTCTTGATTATAATTAATATATAATATGCAGTAATTTTTTTACTAATATATGATTAATGATCCATAAGTATTTCGACAGCCGTCAGAAACTTTTTTCTACAACAAAAATAGAGTATGATGGAATCTCTAAGTTTTTTTTAGGTTACTCAAAGTCGTAGTTCTTCGCGTTGCTTGATTGGATTATTATTTATTACTCTATCAAATATAAATAATATATATAAATAAAAAGTTTTTTATTTGTGTTTTTTTTATTTTTTGCTCGTATTGAAATATTTCTTTTATACAGACTTTATTTTGCTCTTACATATTATTATCATACTTTCTTCTTTAGTCAAGAGATTCTTTACTACTAAATAATATTATTTATAATATTATTTATGTTATTGTAAATATATATATATATATATTTGAGATATTATAAAGTTACTACTACTCATTCATTAATTTTATAACTTGCAAATTGTTTGTTTATATACATATACATTTCTACTTTAATATTATAAAAAACTGTCTAAAATAAAAAGAAAAGAAAAGAAAGAAGTTCGAAAGCGAAAACAAACAACGATATACGTATATTTTCAATGATAATTGAATCGCTTGTTTCTCTATTTCAAAATATTATGCTCAAATAAAAAAGTTGAAAAAAGAGGAAAATATATTAACATAAAATATGGATCAGTTGAAGTACATTAATTCACATCTTCGAGATGGCACAACATCCTGTATGTACTTATCATTCCCTGATAAATAGAAATATTAAGAAAAATCGAATTAAATCTATATATATTATCCAGAGTACATAAAGAACAATGTTAATTTCTGTTAGTACGTTCATACAATTTTTACTTCTATTCAGATACGATATGGTTGCTTTTGTTTGCACCTATCAAGATCACTACTCATAAATCATAATACACGAACAAATGATTAATCGTACTATTTTTTTTTCAATTTACCAGTGAATTATATTCGGTTCGTGTCCCACGTAGCAATACTCATACTGGAAGAGGTCACGTTAGTAATTCACATGAGTAAGAGATAGGACGATTGGATTCGCGGATTGATCGTTCGCGTCCGATGTTTCAGCACACACGTCTCGACGAGCTCGCGATAACGGTGTTCACGCACGTGTCACCGAACGCATCCCGGTACAACGCGGCGACTTCCAAAAACTGCCGGCCGAATTGTAGGAAAGTCCTGGTTCACGTCTTCACGCGCGCTCTACGCGAACAGCGGGCCGACACGCGCGTGTTTACGCGTGCGCGCGCGCGATGCGACCGAGCGAGCGAGCGCACGGTACCAATATCCATATTGGCGAGTCACCGCTTTATTTTCCACCGTTACATCACTGTCGCGCCGGTAGCTTCGGCATCGACATCGCGTCGGCCTCACAACGCGCTGCCTCACTCTTATCGGCACGCAAATAAACCTCGCACGCGAAACTGCAACTCGCACGCATAATCTGCATAGGATGCAGATTGCGACGTTTCGGCGCGATGCAACGCGATCGGCCGAATCGTCGGAACCGATCGGAAGTATCGGAACGCGCGGTATGAAACTCGAAGCCGAAATGAGATCTTATTTTTTTACAAGTACGACACGTTTTACTTTAAAAAGGAGTATAACGATTCATTTTTTGACAATTGTATTTTAATCTGTTTGAAAACATTAGTATTGTATCTGTGAATTTAGAGACATTTTGTGTACGTGTGACTTTCTATAATATTTTGATATTGATTAATTAAATGTTAGTTTTATAGCTTATATTGATTTTTAATAAGATACGTTCATTATCTATATTGTTGTTTTGAATTTCTATTAAAAATTTTAATAAATTAATATAACAAATAATTTTTTCAAATTTAATATAATTTTATGAATTAATCTTTCTCAAATGAGAATTTCGTCTTCAAATTAATATACTTTAAAACGTTATGTATTACAATTATATATATATATAAAATTCACACTTATAAAATAACTTATCATTTATTAAAAAAACCGATCTTGAAAATATTATTTTTAGTAACATTTTAACAGAATGTAGGAAAGTAATTTTGCGAATAGAATAAGTGAGTTAACTTATATTCAACTATTATTATTTTAAATTGCAGATGTGTATCAAAATTAAAGATCTTATTTATATTATTCTGACATTTTTCTGTTCGACTTTCTCTATTCGAAACGCGCTGATCTTTCTTCGAGTAAATAAATTCGTGATTTTAGAGCAAAAAGAATCGCAGAGAAACGATACGACGGGGATACATCGCGATACGTTCGTTGTGCTACTGACATCGCTGCATTTCACGCGCAACACGTGCTGGCCGTAAACATCAGCTTACATCAGACGCAACATACTCAATACGAAAACCCGTTTTGTCAATGAACGAGTCACGGCAGGAAATCATTTCGCGGATTTAAGATAGTTTGCGATCGTTTTTAAAGAATGAACGTTCAGATTAAATCGCTCGCAGCTATTTCTCGTCAAACTCGAAATATCGGAAACAAGAAAAAGTGACAGTAACGAAGAATCTACTGAAGAAAGAGAGAGAGTATGATAATAAATAATAATAAATAGTTTTGTCAAAAAGCTTTTTTAAAAAATGATATATAAGCACTTTAGCTTTTTTAACTGGTAATTTAAAGTAATTATATATACTAAATAAGATTAATAAAAACAGCAATAAAATTCTAGACGCAACTAGAAATATACAGTATTTAGTGTGTGAAAAATACACATCGGAATGATCTGGGAAGAAACGCTAAGCTTGAGAGTACTGTTTAACGTTTCCACTGGAATAGATATCATTCCATAACATTTTTCCCCCTCGATGGTATCCTCACCTTAACGAAGACAAAAATTTGTCGGGTGGGGGGGTTTGCGTACTCTAATGATCCGAAAATTTATGTCCTGGGAAGAAGTAATTAATATAATTACCAACGGGATCATCTTAACCAGAGGCTAAAATCGACGAAGAAGAGTCAGACTAAGAAGGATACCAGCACTGAAAAAAAAAAATTTGATAGCTACAAAATGTTGAGTGAAATAATTCAAACGTTCGTTTAATGTATATACATATATATAATCAAAGTTAATTTTACTTTTCCAAATATTTAATAAGTATAATCAAACATAATAATATAACCATTGTTTGGTAATAATTGCTAAATATAAATATTTAAAAAAGTAAAATTATTTTTTTTTGGTTAATATATTAACCGAACATTAAATTGAAACAGTTACTTGATCGCTACTCTGATTGGTGGTTGAGACGATGGAATTTACTCTTTAATAACCATGAATAAAAACTTTTGTTACCAAAAAACTTAAAGAAAATAGATTTCATTGCTTAAAAATTATATTTCTTTTCTAAAGTTCTTTGTTTAATTTTTAATAGGATACCGAACTTTACACCGCACGAGGATTTATGCCGCAGAAGACAAGTGTGAAGTTGGCCCTCAATAAATATACGATGACCCCAACTTTGAAAAAATTAACTTTCTATAAAGTTTTTGATCATAATTTATTTTGTTTAAGTTTTTGATTATAATTTTCAAATAAAAGTTTTCGATTATATTTCTTCAATACTTATAATTATGATAAAAATTATTTTTTTGCAATAACACGAACGGCATATTTGCTATGTAACAAGCGGATATTGTAGAAGTGGGAAATAATAAAGAAATGCTGATATTTATCAAAACATGTATAACGATTTATTGAGGATCTATCCAAGCATATTAAATTTCTTGAAATGCAGGTACCTATCTATATCTACTCGCTAATATTACATCAGACGCGCAATTTTACTCGAAAAAATCGACCGTGTGTACGCATACGGTCCGTGCCTAATTTAGAAGGAGAGTTGTGTTTTGTGGAGTCGCTTTTTTTCTTCTTTTTTTTTTCTTTATTAGTCTCGTATCGAACTCTCTTCTCCGCCGGCACGATCGACGGCCGTGTGTATGTGTGTGTACGTACGAGTGTGTGTATGGTATATGGAAATCGGAAATGGACGACGGCTATAACGACGATTTCTGTCGCCTGTTGGTTTGCTACGATAACGGTAAACTGTACATTACGTTTTAAGATGCGCTACAAAAGTGTGACTTAATCTTTTCCCTTGGATATCGCGAAAGGAAAGGAACAGTCTTTTTCATGGTTCTCTTTCGCGATTGCGAAAAGAATTGGCCAACGGCGTGCTTACATTGCACGATTTTCGAGCGAGATCGTATAACATCTATTTATGTAAAATATGTTAATATTTGCTAATTTTCTCAATCAATTATAATCAAAAATTGCTCATACATAATTTAACAGTAAAAGGACTTTGTTCATTTTTATTATTCACTCATCATCATTAAAAATTGCTCAATTATTATTTTATTTTCATAATCGTTATATTCTGATTACGTTTTACCTAACTTCGTAGTATATTTTCTGTAGTATATTTTGAATAATGTATTGATATCATTCACGATATCGCAACACAATCGTGCAATGTAAACGCACTGTTATGAGGATTGATCGCCGTTCGCGATCGTGCCGGTCGCAATAAATATACGCGATGGATCAGCTTACAGTAGTTTTGATTGCCAGTCTTCGGTGCTTTGTGTTTCCTTTTGTATGGTCATCTTTATATCTCATTGATGTTTTCTTTTTATTTACCCAAAAGCCCGAATACTATATGACTATTCGATCAAACTCTCGACAGATTTTCGTTTGAATGACATTAACTTTCGCGATTACAATTAATTTGGTATTTTTTATAAAAATAAAGACTACATATTCCTTCTCAATTATCCTTCAGCGAAAAACAAAGTATTAATTTAAATTTAATTTTAGAAGTAATTAATTGTAAGTTATAATAAAGTTATTTAATTTAAACTGTGTCAAATTTATATTCCCCTCTTTACTGTATTTCGTAATACCTACTATAATAAAATGTAAATAAGAAAGAAATACATTAAAATATTAAACACGAAAGTCAAAATTTAATGCGTAAATAAAAAAAATTTACAAAAAAGGTTTTATTAATTTTATTTATTAAGAATAAAGTGTATCGACGTAACTTACTCGCGAAATGATCTTGATGAAAGATCGAGAGTTATGTCGATTCGGCATCATTTAGGTAAATATTCATCTTTGTTTTGATTCGGAAAACACGTGCTTTGATTTCGCGTCATTCGCGTGACACGACTCGTAAATGACTCGGCTCGATACGTGATAATCGATAATTTAAAGAAAGGCTGGGATCGGCTACACGATTTCCCGATGGTGAGGTTCGGCTCTCTATAACGGCGATGCAATGCATATACATCGAGTAGTCTCGACCGTTCAAGAGAAACGAGCCTTTCCGACAAATCGAGCGACGAAGGGGCAGTTTGTTTCAATTCGATTCAATTCAATTACCATAATTACATCTGCTCGATAATGGGATTATTACGAGTGAAATGCGTCAACTTCGATTCGTCGGAATCGGATTCGATATTTTCAGATGTGACTTCCTCCAGAAGATTTACAGCTAGTATCAGAAGAAACGAGTGCCCGGGATCGATTCTGTTTTTTGTAACTGATGCTCAGGTAAGGATATAACAATTAACAAGAATTTTTCTTGTTTTACGAGATTTTAAAAATTCAAAAATTGCAAAATTGAAATGATTACACGTTTTCGAGAAGGAGGATGTAATATCCAACGATTTAATCTTGAATGAATTATGTAATGTGAGAAATGATACTAATACAGCATATTATAAATATCAGTCATTTCAATTATTATTCTGTTATTTTGCACTCCAAGCAGTTATACTGATAACTCGTTAAACTTGTTTTTTCTTTACGCAATGTTCTCCAGGCAGCATTATTCATCCAAGATCGGAATTGTTGCGCGGATTTTACGAAACCGATCCCTGGCACGTGGTGCGTAAACACATCTATGACATGTGCACGACGAATTTTCGATATCCTGTCATGATCGGCGATCGAAATAACGTCGCTCAAGTGATCGCAAAGAAGGCGTCCGTTTCGGATTTTATTTTGTGGCAGATATTCGACATTCTTGTGGTGATAAAGATCACACGATAAACGCGTCGACGTAGTTGCAAGTTCACGAAACGCTCATTCTGAATCAAGACACAGATTAATCGTTTACAATAAGAAACGAAGCGTATTCTCGATCGCCGAGTGTGGCACACAAGATCTACTTAATTGTGAAAGACACGATTGAATCTACGATCCGAAAGATCGACTTCGAGAGACTGGATGTTGCATAAGCAGGAATTCAAGAGATGCAGTTATTCATTTTTATTTTGTATATATTCGTTATATTGAATGGTAATCTAGTTTTTATAATTTTTTAATTTTGTATCTTCGATTTATATATATTTATAGTTTCTCATAATAATCCAATAAAATAACAAAAACAAGTTACGCCGCTATCATTATTGTTATTATTATTAAATGAGACGTAAATGAGAACTGAAAGAAAAAATTAAGATGAGAAAAATTGTATCTCTAGAATCTCGAAATCGATCGACTATATACTATTACACGGAGAAAAAGCTGATACAAAATCTATGTTCAATCAGAACCGACACATACAGATAGGATAAACTGCATTTAGTCGTTAATATAGCGATTAGCAGTGATTGGTTGCTTCTTCTCTTACATTACGTAGAAGTAGAACTGTGATAGGCATCGACGTTACATTTTTACTTTGTTTCTCTTTACAATTTGTCTTCTATTTACATCATTTCTCCGTTACGACGGCTTATATCGAGTCTTATATCACGTGTGTTACGGTATAATCTACAATATATAATGTCGAGGTATAATACCAATGGATCGAACGGCGAATTTTGTGATTTATCGCTCGCGAAGAGATTTCTTCACATTACATTTGCCAACTAACTTTTCGCGTAATATTGTTCACGTATTCCTGTCATTATTCACAATCAGAGTACGTAATATTCCATGTAATATGCGTCGTTCTAATGCTAATATGCTGTACATTATATAAAATACGAAGAAGAAATATATCGGAAATATCAATCGCGAAATATTAATCCCACAATCAGAGAAAGCTATTTTTTTTTTTTTTTTCCAATAGAACGAGGAATTTTAAGAGATAAGATAATGTAAGACTATATATAATTATATAAAGCTTTCTGAAATTGATTATTCAACTAATAAGGTAACAGAATATGAAAATATCCAATTAAATGTCCAATTAAATATATTGTACAATATTATAATAAAGTCTTTTAAAAATAAAATTGAAGCTAGAAATACAAGGTGTTAGTTAAGTATGTTGTTATATATATATATGTATATATATAATTAGAAATATAAAATAAATTTTTATGTTTTACATTCTTTATATATTTAGACTGAGTAACGAGAATAAATTTATAATTTCGGCAAATAAAATTCTAATTTCGCTTCAGTTTTTCGCTTTCATTTGAGTTAATCGAGACGAGGATTAAAATTTCTCGAGCTTTTGCGAAAATTTATTACGGAAGTGTCATATCGATCAACGATAGAATCGCCTATTGTGACTTTATTTTCTTTATCTTTTGCGATTTCTGGTGAAAAATCGTCGAAGAACCGCTGCGGTTCTACTTTTTTTATTTCCCGTTTTATCCTTCCGATGTAATTATCATTACAATATTATACAGAGCGTATAGTGCTGGGCTACTAATATCAATGCAGTCAGCGTCGCGACGAGTTGTACTGTGCCATGATAGTAATAATAATAATAATCATCTCGTCGGCATCGCTTATCTCGAATTGTTCAAAATACAAAAATTACACGGCGGAGATCAGCCTTTCTACATATCTAGATATATATTTATTTATTTATATATATATAATTTTTTCTTTTTGTTCTCTAACTGTGGTACAATATATACGTATATTACACGCTCCTCTTGCTACCATCCTCTTTATTGTTGCACGAAATATTTTCTTTTTCTTTATTACATATACTTTAACGTTGTGCGGCAGAGACCGCAGCGGTCTTCGGGCGATTAAAGTTACGAGGTCCTCTTCGCGAACGATTGATGTTTGAAATTCGCCTTGAGTTGGCTAGAGGAAGAAGAACGCCATTTATTATGTTACATATAAATATATAGACAGGCTGCCATAATTAATCGCGTGTCGTAACGAAATCAATGTTATACTCGCATTGAATGGTGTCTTATTATTACCAGAAAGCCAAATGTTCGCGTTTACGATTCACAACACAATTTAAATAAAGTAGCATTAAGAAATTTTCTTCGTACAATTTCTACATTGCCGTTGCTTACATTTAACAGAAGTTGCAGTATACCCTGTTTATGTTTTTGATCTTCCACGATCTTTAGATAGACGGTTAACTGAATAATTGTGAATATCTTGGAACCCGGTTAATTATCGGGCAGTCCGTGTACATGTGTTTGTGTGCGGCGTGTGTAACGATGTATAAGAAGGCATTGCCAGAGTAGCAGCTTTCCTAAATTATTTTGGCCGTGAGTTTAGGGTGGCTCAGGCTCGGATCGGCGCGAATGGAGTTCACGAGTGAGCACGTCACACCCGGGCCACGAATATATTACACATACACACATATCGGCTAAACCGCAAAAGGACTAACATCTAGGTGTAATACAGTGGCGTTGACACGTTGAAGAGAAAGAACTCCGTTAGACGTACACAAAAGTACGAGTATTAAACCTTAGACGCACGATGCTGAAAGGGAGTTCGCTCGTTTTTACATGTATCGTTTTACGCACACGAGTACACACTGCCGAAGATCGTCGATTTCTATTTATAAGAGGTCGCATTAACTGCATCGGTCTTAACGATAAATAGTAATTAGACACATGAGCCCATCGAAAGATCTACTTGGTAAGTCTTTTAATCACGAATGCGAGAATTCCGCAGGATCCGACCGTGATTAAGATGCTCTCGTAATTAGTTCCGTGAATCTACATCTTCTAATATTAATTAAATTAATATTATTAATCACTAATTCATTACTGTAATCAGCTCGACAGTAATTAATAAATAATTTATTTATTTCATTAAGAAATGTATCATATATTAATTCTTTGCGTATTAAAAAAATCAATTGATAATTAATTGTTTCATATCAGACAGTCAAAGAAATTAGTTTTTGCGATTATTTAATTCTGTTTTTTTCTGAAATTTACATTAAAAATGTTCTTTTTATTTATGGCAAATGCTGATTTTTCTTACTGAATTATCATTTGGATAATTAATTTTTCACATTATAAATTAGATTATTTTGTTGGATTTTACAATATACGAGAGCATCGCAGACGAGAACCATAATTCTATTCATAGGACGTAGGAAACACCAAGAACGAGAGACACAGAAAACATGAAATCGGACGATCGATGATCGAAGATCGAGCGTGTCCGCGCTTGAAACTTCGTCTACGATTCTCGTCTAGTAATATTTATAAAAAATAGTACTCCCGCTGAAGCTTCTCTAAAATATCTTACAGCCGCCATCATGATAATCTCAATTTTCCCCAGTCGTAATCGCGTCGTCTGAGGCGAAGGCTCGATCAGCGATCGTTGATCTTAGAAAACACCATGTTGCTATTCTACACGAATATCATTCTCGCGAAAAGAAAAAAATATATACATAGAATATGTCAAAAAATGTTTTTAAAGTCGATCGCTTCTGGTACTTTAAATACATGTCAATAGATCCTTTAATATCATATCGAAGACTAATCGTTACCCGATATCTATTGAAATATTAGAGTGAAATCGTACGAGGGGCATTCCCAGCCCGCAGGCTTATTTAATCGAAAGATAGGATTCCTAGGTTCTAAAACGTGGATTATCCGTTTTCTCACAGTGAGAACTCTTCAGTGTGCCCTTTGCAAAAGCGAAGAAGCGTCTACGTTCTATTTCTACCTATGTACATCGATAGCATCGCGATCGCTTAAATGCTAAAACATTTGAAAAGGCTTCGGGCTACTTTCAAGGTACGTCAATATCCCCTCGAAGTCCTCCGAAGGATCGTTGAGTATTTTTGTGACGAATCCCGACCTCGTCCTCGTTCGTATATAGGATGTTTGGTAATAGGTACATCTATTGAACTGATCACATTTTTTAGTGAAATTTAAAATTCGTTTTATGCTGATCGCAATTTAGAATATTTTTCTGCGATTTATGAAATTCTAATTACAGTTTAATATTTATGTTGAAAAAAAGTGAGCTTTGTTATGTAACAATTTGTTAAATATATTGGCAGATCTGTTCATAAATTTATATTAAAATGTTCGATACTTCAAACCTTTAAAAAATGTAAGAGATGATATTTTTATTTTTATATTCTCTAGAAAATATACTTAATATCTTCTAGAATGTAAAAAATAATAAAATAAAAATCTAGGGAGTAAAATGAAATTACATATAATAAGTAAAATGTAATTTTTTAATGTTATTATTTTATGCATGAAGTTATTTAAACTTTTAACGAGAAATGTCACCATGAAACACATGAACATATATATTTCCGAACATCCTATAGATCATATTAAATTGTGAAATGTGCTTCTACGTGCTTCCGAAAAGTCACAGTCTGTACAATCTAACGACTTCGTCTGATTTCACGCACAATTTTATTAACTTTTATCTTATTTTCATTCTCTTACTTTAATTTTATTCCATTCGATGTGATTTTGAATTTGTATTCTTTTTATATCCCTTGTCTTTTATATAAAAAAAAATACAGAGAATATGATTCGGGCAAACTGAATTCACGATCACTTTTTTCGCAGGATTTTAGTGGTGTGTTGTTGCGATTATATCTTATTGATTCGTCTCTTATAGCCGTTACGATATATCCTTCGCACAAATCGCCACGAGTCCTTGGCCCACAGAAACTTTATTGCATATTCTTACATAAACTTGACATGCTTTGCCAATGATGTAATTATAATTCTACAAAGTCTGTGCATCTGCATTTATTAACAATAAATGTCACATAAAATTACACTTTTAACAATTTATTATACACTGTTAATATCTATATATAACGTTTTAGAGCATATCAAATATCGGAAACGAATTTTAATTTAAATAAAGATTTTATTTTAGACTTTATTTTTCATTTTAATTTACTTTGATATATTTAATTTTTATTTTTATTAATTTTATACTTCATTCTCTACTTTTTATCTTTCTCTTCTTTTATTATGACATGAATTAAATATTTAAATATCGCTAATCTAAATAATAGATTAGCGATATTTAAATATTTAATTCATGTCATAATAAATCTAATCTAAATAAGATATGAATAAAAAAATTAGTTTAACTAATAAAAAAAATTATAATAAAAAATAAAAAAAATGTAGAAATTGAGAAGAAATTTCATGAAGAAATTAGCATTTTAATTGATAATATGGATATTATTAGTATAAAAATTTTTTCCAAGCTAGAATTTTTATTTCATTGCCTTTTCTAACCGCGAATAGAAAGAAAGTTGTTTACTTTCGCACTATGTACTATATTTGTTTTATTCACGGTCCTGTATGTCAAGATATTTTTAAACGCGGCTCGTAAAACGTGCGATTGCGACAAACACACCTCATTCGCATGCTGGATTACGACTCGTAAGTAGTATGTAACTGCATGGATGAAGGTTCCCCCGTCTTTTTGCACTCTTTCGGCTTTTTTTACCAGCTGCTGTCAATCAGTGATCTCTTATCGACCTTTCGACGCCTCGAACTTTCACGAGTACCGCGGGAATCGTCAGATTTTAAAGTGCCGAGAAACAGACCCGTAAAATTCACGTCTTACAGAAATTATTGGGTATAGATAAATTATTCTTATTATTTTCTGATAATAATAACAAAATGAAAAAGTATTAGAGAAAATAAAAATAATATGTATAAACTGAAGAACAAAATAAGTAATATTTTAAATAACTGAAAATCAAACGAATTAAATTAGCAGAACTTGAACTTGCATTTATAATTTTGGAAAATTGGATTTCTAATATTTACTATTTTAATATCCTTAAAATCGATATATGATTTTAAAATGTTATAAATACGTTTGCCTTTTCTTTTATTAAAATTTTTGCAGAGTAGAAAGTCGGATTTTAATCCTGCTTGAATATCATACATGAACGACTGAAGTTATGCAAGAAATCGGTGAAAAATCAAACGAAGTCGCGCTCGATCCGAGCAAGTATGTATAATCGGTAACGCTCATCGTTACGATTTCCTTATGTATTCATCTAAGTACACTACTCTTAACTTGTACCGACGTACAATAATAATTGTAAACTTGATAATATTAAGGCCTCTTAGTTACTAACGACAAGTCGTCACAATTTTATATCTCTGATCGCTACGACTACACTACCGATAGGAAAGCGACAAGAATCGTTTTATTTCGTCCTACAGTTTACAGAACCGCCGAATATCGACCTGTCGGCCTCCGCATATTTCCAAAACGTAAGAATAAAAAATACAATCATTATAAAATGAAATTTTATAATTCACTCTTAAACGAAAATTGCAATATTTCATATTTCTTGTTATTGAAACAATTTGCATTTGGTAACTGAACACAATGACGTATCTGCCACACAATCCCAGAAGAATTCATAAAACATTACTTTGTTATTTCTACAATTTGTTATTTTTATCTGTCATTATTTGTGTACAGACGTTTTAAAATAATTTCTTTAACATTCAGTCACTTCAAATGCGATGGTAAAACGCAAGTAAAATTTTTCTTACACCGTAGTTTCTTGGTCCACTTTGAGAATGTCAACGAATCAATAATATAGCTCCGCAGTGGAATGTAAATAAAATCTCGCTTTAGCGAGACGTTCCTCATCACGCGCTCGATATCGGCGGATTTCTGTCGCGAGAGATTCAAGTTATTTACAATTTGTACAATCTCGCGTTGGCGAATCCCAGAGAAGGATCGCCGATACGGCGATATAATTGCTCACCCGATGCCTCATAGATCGGCAACGAACGAGATCGTTCGTAATAATCAACTTACCATCTCGTTATACTAATCGCCATACGCTGTTCGAACAATTTCTTTCTGTCTAACACGATAGAGAGGAATTTATCTATACGAAAATCCGTATCTGCAATGTTTCTCTGTGCTTTCATTATAACGAAATCGAAATAAAAAAACATGCGCTAATACGAGGGACGATAACATGTAAACGAAAACTAAAACAAATTAATCGAAGTTAATTAAATCAATCAAATTAATTTCAAGTGACACTCGTGCTCGCTGCAGAGCGTCGCAGAAACTTAAGTGGATGCTAAAGAAGCTAGGAATGTGGAGGATGTGAGATCGGATTGGGGTATATGTGTGTGCGTGTATATGTGTAGGATTGTGCTAAATCAAAAACAAGAGAACCATCGCTTTCAATCCTTTTACACTTTTTTTCTTTCTTTTGCGTAGCAACTTTATTGTTCGTGCATCTCTCGTGCCAGAGCCACTTTCCATAATGAAGGCATATTCGCTAGTGTGGAGTATACGTGGACTTGTTTATTTTATGTTTTTTTGTCGCTTAATTACTCGTTATCTCTATAACGTAGGTACCTTATCGTCTAGTCTCCGCTATCGTAATTCATACGACACATCGTAAAATGCATTCGTGCATACCTTCGCGTCTCAAATGCAATATGCGCGCTCGCGCGTGCGTGTACGTATAAGAGGACACAAATGTGTGTATAAGAATGCGCAATTGATTTTCGTATCGAAGTAAATCGATAAATATCAGACTGATCAGCTACAGCGAGCCTACTATTTACAAACTTGTCATTTATTTCGTTTACTTTTAATAGGAAACATTAATCGCATATTCTTTTCCTCTTTATTTTTCTGTCTTACATTGGAAATCAAAATCGGTACAATTTTAGTAAATCAGAATTTCCGCTTCATACATGCATAAAAATAATCTCGCAATAATTGACAAACAATATTAAAATTAATATTATTAATCATTTAAATTAAGATTTTAAATCTTCTATCTGTATAATTTCTGCGACAAATAGTGGACTTATGATGATTCGAGATTAATCTTGAAAATGATTATCAGATTGATATTATTCCGTGTTAATATTTCCTTTTAATTAAAACCTAAATTTTAATTAAAAGAAAATAAAGTTTTAAAGAAATGTAAACAAACAGAAAAGAGTATCACTAAGTCGACTATTTAATCATTCCAATAATTTGTAATTGCACAAGGAAAATAGAAATTACACCTAAATTATACCGATTTTAGTCCTTAATTATATTCACACATATCATACACGTACGTATCCAGTCTTACTTCCGATTTGCTGTCTTTCCCGTTCGCTCGTTCTTGATTGAGCTAAGATTAAATCGCATAGGGAATCACGCGTCTTTCTCGGCGACGAATTACGAGCATGAATTGCTGATTATTCGTAAAAAAAAGTCGCTTACGCTTTTTCCACGCTTTGTCAACGTGCGCGTTGCAACAGTTTGACAAAAAAAAAGTTGTAAGCTCCCGCGCAAACAATCGTAACAAAGCCATCAAGTTAAAAACGAGATCATCTTCAATACTCATGGTTTATATTTCGAATACATAGTTCGATAATAATTTTACGAATTTGAATGAAACACTATAAAAATTCGTAAAAAAAAGTTACTCCCAATTTTGCTATACTCAGATTCAAACGGATCGAATCGAACGTGCTAAAATACATGTGCGCAAGTAAAAGCCGAATTCGATCGTTAATTGTTATTAATTATTCACTAAAAATGTGAAAGGTAGAAAAAGTAAGAATTGTTATCACTTCCGAGCAAGAATTAAAATACTTGCTGATTGATCATGCACGCGCCTGTGTATATCATATTATTTATCATATTCGAATGCTCGAAAATCTTTAGCTTATGCTTGATTGGCATCCGGATCAACTTTCTTCGAAAAAAGAACAAGAACAAAGTCTGTGATTGAATCTTCGGTAAAAATATTCCGACGTCTGTAATAGTAAATTTAATTAAGCGATGATAAACCGCAATAATCGTGCACATTTGAAGTATTAAAACAAAAGATTCTTTCGTTATTTTTCGATTTCTAATCGAACTGATTTCTTTTAATTTAAATATAAATAATAGCAAGAGGACCAATTTTAGTGTCATTGATATTGGTACGCAGCATTATATACAATGCTTTAATAATTATTTTAAAGATGTTGTATAATTTCAACTCTTTTCAAGTCTTCCTTAGTAGCATGATATAACATAGAAAGCTATATATATTAATTAAAGATTACCTGCTAATTGGAAACCTCAAAGTCTCATTAAAAACTAATTGTGATCAGAACGTTTAATCAAAAACTTGCCTTTGACTAGACAAAGACTAGCTTTTAATAACTCCTGAGTAAAGAGATAGAATTAAGCGATTAAAAAAGAAAGAGAAAACAGAAATTGTTTGAAGTTAAAAGCGGAATGACATGTTTATTTTCGAAATTCGGATGATAAACAAGACGTTACAGAGAAAGAGACTGATCTGAGAATTATTAAATGATTATATCAAACGTACTAAGATCGATGAACTCTCTGATCCTGTTTTTTATTATTATTTATATTTTATATTGAAAAATCGTTCGGAACTTGCTTTGTTTTAATTTAATATTAGAGACGACGGAGATATTCGAACACAAAACACTTACATTAACGCGCATTTTGCAATCGCGACGAATCTCCTGATGAGCTGCAATTTATATACATGATGAATATGATGATAATTTATTTACAAATGATGAGAGAAGCGCGCTACGCTCTACATATGTACCTCAAAAATGATAAGATGATAAAGTAGGGTTGTTATAATAATTACAGAGAGGAGGATCTCGGACGCGCGCGGAAAGAAGCGAAAAGTCAATGAAAGGAAGAACATACTGATTTTTATGAAACATAAGTAACTTCATAGAAATATACTGAATTCATATATAAATTACAGATATAACTTAAGTTACACACGCAACAAAATTCTATTCAAGATGAAATTTCTGAGAAAATTCAACTAAAGAGTAGCCTTTTAATTCTTTACTTCACATTTTCAACACGTATTTAAAATATCTTCATTTCGATAAAATATGTCTCTTAATTTTTTTTCTGTACTTTTCTGTGAACTTTCGAAATTAAGCTTGTAAACAGAAATATTTTGCTTCATGAATTTGTTTGATTATTTTTTATTATTTAGACAAATCAGATTTGTACTTACGATATGATTTAAAAATTTACGAATGTAAAAATAAAAGACGCAATTTTTATATAAAATGCGAGTTTTTGTGCAATTAGAAAATGTGAAGTGAAGAAAATATGAAATAAAGAAAATTTAAGGACGAGAAACAAAGGAAAATACTTTCGTAAAATATTTTCATGAAATAAACGCATTAAAACGAGAATTAAAATGTCCTAAGATAGACTATTAATATTTCACACGTTGTCGCAATTTAATTCATAATGACACTAAGCGGATAATCGTTACATTTTTTATCGGCGAAGATACCGATATTGAAGAAGCTTTCTCAATCTCATTTTCAGTGCGTTCTCTTTCGTGAATCATACACATGACGCATGTCTGTTGTTTCTAATCGTTTCATTAAAACAACTACAATTAATTCATACGCGGTTATCTCAAAACGACAAATTTTTATGTCTCGATCTATAACCCCGATCGGTCGCGAGCAGATAAAGAGCTGCGTACAAAGAGAGAACACGATTTTCTCTTTGCCGTCGATGAGAACTAAACTAAATGCGTACGGCGTGCCCCGCTAAATTATTACTACTTCCATTTTTCTCTCACTTTGTCCTAAAAATATTTCATCAGCTACTACTAACTATCTAAATCTCTTAATCTAAAATCACACTCAGAACATAACTATATGCGCCCTTTCTTTTCTTTGTACATCTCCTGCTATTCCCTAAGACACGAGACTCGCGATAAAATGAGAGCAGAAAATATTTAAGGATAGAGAACGGTATAATTTTGTTAATTTTCAGAACTTTCCACGTGGAAATATAATAGTATTCATCACCGACAAAACAGCATCGGAAAATAATTGTAACTACATATGCAGTCATAATATTCTTCGTCGTCACAATATTCTGCTCTATCGAATATTCGTTTCTGTTTTTCATTTTTATGCACCTTCTCAATATTAATTTTACTATTTTTGATGATTTTAGCCGATAATATCGAATATTTTGAATTTATATTTTATTCAGACATGTGTTTTATTGTGTTTCGGTCCTATCACTTCTGCACCCTTCTAGAAATTATTGTTTTAAGTTGAAATGAGAGTGAAAGCATTCGAACGATTCCCGATAATTACGTCTCAAGTACGACTCGTATCCGATATTGTATAAATATTACAACAGTTACTTAAGGTACAGTAAATTAATTCTTCTAGTTTAAATTAAATGTTTTATAATATATATATTACAATTTTAAATGTAGAATAAAATTTTAATAAAATTTCAGAAAAACCAAATCTATTGCAAACAATTATTTCTTTAGATAGATTCTTTTTATTAACAAATATTCAAAAATACTTAATCGAAGGATCGTCGATTGTTGAGATTTACCCGAATCGTTTGGATTCGCTTGTCTAGTTATTATATGTACGGCAGATAGTTGCGCTTATAACATAATTGAAAATAATACCGATTCTTATCCACACAGAAACGAACTTCGATTTGTCGCTTTCTTCCGTTTTGATCCTCCATGTAGATTCTTCTCGGGAGATTTAGCCCAGACGTAAAATCAGTGGATTCGGGTTTCGGCGCTATAATCCGTGTCATGTATTTACTTCTTTTTCAAATTTTATAAATTCATGATAGGCTGCAATGTTAGCTTTTCTTCGTGTTTTTAGCTTAAGAAATCGAATCTAAAGAAATTACGTCGGCTTCGATTCCCGATTTTCATTCTTTTCTTGTTTTTTATTCTCCTATATTTTTCTAGCTATCTATTTATTTAATTCTCGTATTCAACTTTCTCACTCACTCACTCACTCACTCACTCAGTCACTCACTCACTCACTCATTCACTCATTCACTCACTCACTCACTCACTCTCTCTCTCTCTCTCTTTCGTTTTCCTGAATTGATACCATCGCGTCCACATGATAAGTCGGCAGTGCATTTAATGGAATAAATCGCGATTCTACGATCGCGCGAGGGAAACTCGCGTTCACGAGGTAAACGAGGGAAAATCATCGTCACCGAGGTAGACGAGAATCGTTTTCTCTCGACGTGGAAATTCTCAAGATTTTCGAGATCAGCCGGCGACAAGGAAGGTCGTTGAACATCGATACATGCAGTTTGTGCATATCTTCGTCCTCCCTTCCTGTCGCGCGACGAGACTGTGAAAGTCCTGCGGGACATCCTCCTCTTTTTATTTCCTAGTCTGAGATCCAAGGAGTCCCGTCATTCGAGATCTCGATTTTGAAAGACGAGAACGAGCGAACGTAGGATTGGGACAGTCACGAAAGGACAGGACTCGAATTGCTTTCGTCCTATCAAGGCAGCGAGTTGTCGATAAACACGGAAAAATTGTTAAAGACTTAATCCTTGCTCCTGCAAGTAATTTTCATCAAAAACAACTCGAACATTACCGACAATTCTTTAACTTTTTTTTTTCAGAATTCTTCGATTCTCGAATTCGTCTAATTTTTCTTCACTGAATTCGCAATCAGTTGAGTCGTCAACTCGTTCCTTTATAATCACTTTGAAACAATTCGCGCTTTTACGAAATTTGCCTTTCTGCTCCGTCAATTTGCCTCCCGAATGTAAAGTTTTCGGAAGTAACGAAAGCATTCATTCTATTCCGTTAACATGGTCATTTACATTTTCTTTATGAATTTACAATCTAACGTCCGCGTTTGTAACTCGCCGCCGTAATTTTCCCGCACTTCCCGTCCCTTCCGCATTTTTCGTTCTTCGCACGCGTCTGCCCGAATTTTCATCTACCTTTTCTCGCTCATCTTATATATCGCTTCAGGAAAGACATCTCAATCTAGGATTTATTAGTCTTTATTTCCAGTGAACGCGCTGATCGCTCATCGGAATCAAATGCTTCGTTACCAATGCTAACGCTAGAAAGGAAAAGTGCCGATCATATACCATCTATTATTTCTACAGTCGGTAGAAACAGTGATCGCTATTTCGTCGAAAAGGATCAATGACGACTTCTTCGACTTGTTGATCTTCTCTTCTCTCTTCTCCTTTCTCTTAGTTCCTCTTCGTAGCCGACTTATCGAGACTTCTATCGGGAGTATCTCGATAAGTAGCAACGCTCGTGATGATCGATTTGTTCGCACGAGGTTTAGCTCTCTCTTCGGCAAATAGAGGATCTCGAAAATTTGAGAAAAATACGGAAACCGCGTTTTTATTTTTTCGAAAAAGTTTTCGAGTTTCCGCCAATTCGGAGAAATAACAAATCATGCAAACATCCTCGAACGAATATCTCGTACTCGCGAATCGAACAGTATCTCAAGGACGATACGATTCGAAACGGACTTCGCACTCGGTTGATCTTCAGATATCCTCGGACATCCTTGTTATACATCTCGCCAAGGATCAATTTCCTCGAGTGTTCTCACGTGGCATCCTCTAGAGATATCTCATCGAGGACGACTGGCTCTAGAATTATCCTCCTTGAGGTACTTCTGAAAAATATCATGTCCAGTATTACTGGATAAATTCGAAACAATAATCGTTACTAAGATGTCCTCGAGAGATATCTTTTCAAGGATAAATTTATTCGCAGCGACACACTCGAGGGATGACATGTCGATTCAGAGTTATCTTTTTTACTTCTTGCGGCCTCGTGTAATCTCTTACCAAAGACTATTCGACTCACAGCAATAATCAATCTCGACACTGCGACATTCTCGAGGGCTATCCTTTCGAAGACGATTTTATTTAGTATGATATTCTCAAGGATATCTCTCACTATTGGAGGATCCTCGATCAGGACGAGAAAGATTCTTCTTCCCCTTTTTCCGGCACTTTCCCCTCTCGCGCATATTTGATCATAAATGGCCAGCTGACCTCGCGCGACCTTGTACACGTGTGTAAAATCTAAGAAAAGAAAAAAAAGAACTGGCCCGTCTTTTCGACGTTCGCGTTTATTAATAGCTATCAATTATCACCCTCCCTCCCCACCCCTTTGCTCTCCCGCTCTTATGATTCCAATCCTCGGGAATCCCACCGCTCTCTATTGGAATTAATTGGCTACTTTGTGTTTTAAATTGGCTAGTGTGTGAGTGTGTGTGTTGTGTCTGTGTGAGTATATGTGTATGTATGCACGTAGATGTATCTCTCCCCTCGATGTGTATACAATGTATAATACGTATAATATATTGCTATATATACATGCAAAACGTAATGAAATGCGTAGAAAAATGGTAGTGTGATTTTCTTATAGAATTCCAAGTCAGTCTTTTCTTAGGCCGGAATCAGACTACGCACTGAGGATTGAGATTGGAGACTGAAGATTAAAGATTGAAATTTGACCAATAAAGACAAAGAAATTTCAGCTCCTTTCGTTTCGATTGGTCAAATTTGAATTTTTCAATCTTCAATCTCAATCTTTAATGCGTAGTCTGATTCCGACCTTAGAAAATGCTTGAGGAATACACTACTGGATACTGTTCTTTTTTAAATCATTTTTAACCCTCAGTATTGATCCTTAGTATTCTTAGAATTTTCATCTCGTATATGCCATTAAAGTTCTGTGAACACGGATAATCACGATATTCCGCGAATTTAAGGAAATTTAATAATCTATCGAAAAAAATCCTGTTTGAGGTATAAATTAAATTTGAATATATCGTGAAATAGGATACTGTCTATTTCTTGTACTTTTGTTTATTGATAAAAATTCTTCTGATTAAATTATGATTGAAAGTTACGAGAAGAAAACTCGTTAGAAAAAGATCCGGGGAAAAAAATATCAGAAATGTATTTCCAAAGGAAAATGAAAGGTATCTTCCATTTCCTTTTATATGTCCCTGAGAAAAAATTGAAAGAATTTCCAATCCTCTAAGGAATACACAAAAATCTGAAAAACCAATTTTTTCCAAGTTTCTCGAAATATATTCTTACACATGATAATCGAAAATATTTATTCACGTGTTTATTTAATACTGACAACAATTTAGTACTTAAGAAAAATACTTTCGATTTCTTGAAAAAAATGGTACGAATAAATTGAATAATTTTTTGTGAAATTGAAAGATGCATTTCTGAGATAAATTAAAAGAAACTTTAAATTCTTCGAATCGAGCCTACTATTTTTCTACGCATCCCTCGCGATATATCCCATGCATGTATATGTATCAGCTAGTCGAAAATTGAGGCTATAGTGTGCGGCAGTCTATTGTCTCTCTTGGCTCTTCTCTCCGTAGCTTCTAGTTCCCCGTTTTCCTTCTTCATCCTCCTTTTCTTTCTTCTTGTTATCGATGACTTACTATCTTCCGAATTTCTTCTTAGAGCGCGACGCGGAGTCGTCACCCTCGAGTCCGACGATCTATCTCGGGAACGGGAACGGGGAAGACTTTTTATTCCCATTGGTGTGGAGAGGGTGGCAATTCCGAGGGGTGAGCCACCGTGGAGCTGCAAGTCGTATAAGGCATTAGAGGAACGACGAAGGGCAAAGATAGAAGGGACTGAGAAAGCTAGGCTGGGGGAAGGGAGACGTGCGACCCTTTTGCGGTAAAGCGAGTCGACCACCCTGTGTAACGGCCATCGGTATTTCAACCGAAACGATCTCGACAAAATCGCGTTTATTGCAAATAATTTAATAATATTTTTCTACGTGAATTTCGAAATTTATTATTAGGCGATAATAATCTAATTACCGTGGAGTAGTTAGGGCAATCGATCGCGGGGGCGAGTGACGGGAGAACAACTACGTGCGAATCGTCGAGCTTACTCTTCAAATCAGAATTTTCGGATATTTAATCCGAGCAAAGCTTAATGTCCAAATTGGGAAAATTTTCGAAAGCCTTTTACATCATTTGACAAGACATAGCGCTTGAAGTGATAAATTCAAATGGATTCGATTGAATATTCAACTTGATTAATTATGTAGCCATTAATCAAGAATATCATATTGAAATTAATTCGTATTAAATGTACTTGCTCGGCCATCCGCGTTCTCTAATGATCGAAAACGCGAAGTACGAAATGCCACAATAATAATTTACAACTATCATTTCGCACTTCGGTATTATAGATAAAATCTATAATTACGACTAGATCGTAAGAACATTAAAATCGTCAGCGAGCAGTAAGGTGTGCTTTACTTTCTTTCTTTACTCATGTTCGTTAAATGTAGGAGCACTGTTTTCGTCTATTCTTTATTACAATTGGTTAAGTAAAGAACACAAAGGAATTAGATACAACTAAAAGCATATGTACAACACAAAACAACTCTTCTAAATTTGTGCATCATGCCTAAAGACAATCGTTACACACTGAATCAAGGTTTCTCTTTTGCTCGTCTTCGATGACAAATCACTTTCTATTTTGGTTTCAACTAATCGCCAAGTGACAAACTGATGTCGATAATTATTAATTACCGTTATAGAACTGGAGCACGGACTATCCGCTCGTGACGATTATTTCGAAGAATTGATGAATCTCGACTCTCAATAAGCAAAATATCAAAATTGTTCGTCTGATTTCCATGCAGCTGTCAGCACGCGTGACAGCCGATCGTCTCTCTTTTAAATCTTTCTCTCCTTCTTTAGACACATTTTTTATTTCAATATAAATCTACTTCTCCGTCTTTTGATATATATTATTTACGTGTATTGAAATTAATATTGACCTAATATCGGGTAGATACTATCTATGGAATAGGAAGTGTTTTGCATGGATCATCGGATTATGAATTATAATTCCAGGTGAATTTAAGAGGAGGGAGGTTGGGGAGATATATGCAGATCTTCGAAAGAGAGTTTTCATCTTCTTTCTTTTTTTTTTTTTGGCGCGTCGCGACGTCATCGCTTGTCTTTCTCATCGATACGTATTTCTCTCAACTGAAGGCTGCATGGTAGATCAGGCCTTCTTTTACACTCATAATGTCAACGACAAAACAATGTGCTCCGTTCAGGCATTTCCTCTGTTTTCTTTTATGCACAAGTAGTGGAATGGCGAGACAATGACGGCGGGTGTGTCGTGCGCTTACGAAACCGGGGTGACCGCTTGCAAATTACTGTATTCAGATTATTAACGCTCAAACGTTGCGTAATAGATTATGCCAAGACACTACCGTGTCTTCAGATAGTAAATTAAATTTTCGATTTTTTAATCGGAATTGAATCTGAGACGGGGAGGGGTGGGGGAATCCGAATTTATTTCTCCAATGTATTTATCTTTTAAAGGTTCTGACAAAAATAAAAAAAAAATTCTAAATTTTATTTTTTAATTAAACTTAAGAAAATTCCAATTTCAAAAAAATTTTATTTTTATATTTTACTATTAAATCATTAATATATATTATTAATGCAAATAATATTTTAATGTTATAATGCAATAATATTCTTCAAGATAAATAGGTTAAAAAAATGAGATTAAGTCGCAAATTGGCAGAGGTTCCTCGAAGATCGTAATTGTTTCCTTTTTAATCAGATTATTTCGGGCTCGCTTTTAAGTTAGCCGCAAAAGTGGGCCAGCAGCGTTGCGATTACTCGCTTCAGCAACGCTCTCACGAAATAGAGAGAAAGAGAGAGACACAGAGGGGACAGAAACACACTCTTCGGACAAAGGAACGGTATCCCGCCGAGTAATGCCGAGTATATTATTGTCGCGCGGATGTTTAAGGAGCCGGATGTTTAATTGCGCGTACACGCGAAACTGCAGCTAATTAGCATCGCTAAACGCGCCTCGTCTGTCGTCACTTAAGACATGTCGCCGAAATCTGTGAAAACTGGCGTCAGATTATCTCAATTTCCGTGCATTTCCACAGAATTTATTTCTGAAACTCATTACGAGTAATTATACACTTGCACGTTTTTCAATTAACTCAGTTACTGCGAACGAACACAAGGTATTGTTGTTCTAACACAAAATGAGCGTGCAGTTGTACTTTGAATAATACAATTATTTACGAAATATATTGAAATATCACTCGCGAACATTTTAAAGCAAATGTTCGGATTATATATTCGACGGATATAATCCATTTCAATAATTTCGATAATAATCTTTAATTTAATCTACAATAATTAAATACGTATCGTATTTTATAAGAACTACATTCAATCCGGCTTTAATCATTTTTAACAGAGAGTTAATTTAGAAATTATTACCTGGATTGATACAATATTATTAAAATTTTTCTTGTAAATCTCCTAACTCGAAATAATTTTTTCGGATTTATATGGATTCATACGGAAAGATCTTCGAGGAATTTTATTTCATTATTTCTTTTTTATTTTAAAACACAAATATTTAATCAACCACTCGTCGTGTGGTCGTGGTGATATCGAATTCATTTGTAATTATATTTAATTATAAACAAGTGTGTCACCCCGTTTGAGCGCAATCAACCCGCCTTGACACGAAATGCACGACGCGACCGATCCGATTCGAAAATGCGATGAACTATACAGAGCGCTTCGAAATCGCTAACTCTACTCTCCTTTTAACTTTCAAACACGTACAAATAATAATATAGCAGTATAGTTTTACGGATAATCGTAGATAAGCATTTATCTATTTGTACGCGTATTTATCTTTCGAAAATCGCAAGAAGATCGATGACATCAGCGATTTTGAAGGCACCGTGTATATCGGTATCGCGGTTCAAAATGTTAGAGGCACGGCATATATACATCATGAGGTAAACAAAGGATGGTTAGAGAACCCAAGGTGAGACAGTTGTAACGCAAGCAAAAGGCAATATACTTGGTATTATAAAAAATAGGCTGGATCATGTACCTCTGCGAGCGAGGTCGCGCCGACTATAGCTGACTCTCGGTTCGTTCGGTTCGTTCAGGAGGAGGCGTAACACGATTTGTAGTGGTAGTGGTAGTGGTAGTAGTAGTAGACGATAGCGGTAGTAGTCGATAGTAGCTGACAGTGGTAGATAGCTGAGTCGGTAGTGGTAGTAGTAACGTGTACGTATACGCGGCGCAGGGCGCTGGTTCGGCGATCGGCTTGCTCTAACTTGACAGCAGAGTAAGCAAGACGTACAATTGTTACACATCCACCATCAGTTGTAAGTAACACTACCCAACAACACACACCTTGTAGAAGTTACGACGATAACGGTACATATTGGGTATCAAATCGACAGGCCGAGACGTACATTGTAAATGTCCTTATTCCATACGCATTAGATAATATCTATATAAATCGATTTCGTGGAGGATTTTGCCATAAAAGTCACGCCTAGATTTTCGAACCTTTTTGAAAGTTCAAAATAATTTGTATCGATCCGACTGAATTATACGCGAATTTATATTAAATTTCAAATGATTGTAAATTCGTTATTCGTAAAAATTATTCGTTGCTTAATACATCTTTTTTTTTAATACAGTAAAATTTTTTAAGGATAATATAGTTCATAATACAATATATTCACGCTTAATTTTTGTTAAATATGTTATAAGTGCCAAAACACGTCATAAAAACCAATCAGAAAACAACCTATAATACAAAAAAATCTAGACGTACTAATATCTTCAATTTCGAAATGGATAAATACAAGGAAAATAACGAAAATTTAAAATCTTACACTTTGTTTTTGTTATACTTCTACAAAAGGAAAGTTAAATTTTGTTGAGTAGTGTAATCTGGGGAAAAATATTACATAGATCTGTTACTATTAGAGATGTTTCTTCGTCTCAATATCGCAGAGAGAAAATTAGAACAATATTCTAAAATACAAGCTTGATGATTGTCCTGAATTGTGCGAAACTCAATAATTAGTAATATGTTTAAAATTAAATTAAATTATGAGATATAGAAAAAAGTTTATATTTTTTCTATTTTCCAACTCCACTGAAACTTTTAGTAGATTCTAATGGATTTCCATTTAAAATCATCTTTATATTTCTTTTATATTTGTTATCACGTAACTTTTGTTGTTTTCATCATCTAATTATTATCTGTATATCATATCGAGAATTTACAATGGTAAACATCATAAAATATTACCTTGTCAATTTATGATGAAATAAATTGATCACTTCAATTGATTATTCCGTTAATACGCTGCTTTCATTACTCTTAATGTAAATTTTCCTGTTCAAAACGCTATTTTAAATACGTAAATATAAAGCTATCTTCTTATTTATTTATGAACATAAATCACTGTATTTTCTGAAAATTTATAAAGAATAGATAATAGATTTCAGAGTAGAAATAAAAAAAATAATCTCATTAATATTTTATATTAAAATTTAAAATTAAAAAAAAATATATATCTAAAATCTAAAGAGATGGTGACTTTGGTGTATTTTATATTATTATCAATTAAGCGATAAACGATAATGTTCAAATAATTTTGAGAAATAAATGACAAATTATCAAAGAGAGTACACACAAAGAGAGTGAAAAGAAACGTGAAAAAGAAAAAATCATGGAAAAGATTTTATACATATATTCCTGAATCTTTTATATCCTCAACTTTAAAATCGTTCTAATTCTCCGTTCGACGATATTGATAACTATCAGTTTCTTATCTACTTGATTTCTGCTCCTTCGCTATATCGAGAGATCGCATACAGCGATTGTATCACAGTGGGCCGACAGGGTTACGTGAAAAATGCATATACATTTTAAACTTTACATGTTATTCTTTCTCGGAACAACATCAAAAGCTACACAGCGTCCCTTGTGGACGTTAGCAAGAGGATCGCCAGGACGAAAGGCCCCTCTTTCTTTTTTTTCTTTCGATTCATCTCAAATCTCGCATAATCGATCGATTTTGAAATTTACTTTCTCCCTCGTTACGCGTTGAAAGACTCTCTCAGCCGGCTCTAGTCAGCGCTACTCTTCGAACATCCCGATATATCCCGCTCGCGCTACTCGATTGCTTGATAAGAAACACTGTGCGCCCCTCTATGAACTCTCTTGGGGATTATTAGCTTGTCTGTCTTTGTTTATCTAGGATTTAGGATATAGGCTCGCGATGCCGGGATAGGTACGAATGCGAAGGAGGGAAGATATTGATTTCTTTACAACATTAATCTCGAGGGACAGTAAAAAGGAGAATGTTGCGAATATGTTTTTTTCGTTTTTCTTTCTTTTTTTTTAATTCTCTTAGATATTTTTCGTCGATCAATTCTAGTGACTTTGCTGTATGCGAAAGGGAGACTTTTATGAGTCGGGTCGTGTCATATCATATGTTCCAAAACCACAGAAGCATTATAGCTATTATACATATGTATATTCATACATCAACGATACAAACCGCAATTTTTTTATTTCGTCATTATTTCGTCACTATTTTTTAAATCTCGCAATTAATGATTAATGTGAAAAGCTCACGATATTCTGCTGAATTGAATTTCATTCAAAAAATTACACGAAGAATAATAATTCCTTTGAAAATGCTGGAGTAACGAAATTATCACATTACAGTCATATAAAAATCTTTGAATTGACTGAACGGAATAAAAAGTCCTTTTATAGAATTAAAGTAGACGCAAAATTAAGAGGTGGTGCAGTGGATCATGTACTAAAATCGAAAAAAAGTTAAAAAATTTTTTAACATTCTTTCGATCTTAATATAAAATCCACTACACCACCTCTTAATTTTGCGTCTACTTTAATCCTGTAAAAGGATTTTTTATTCCGTTCAGTCAATTCGAAGATTTTTATACGACTGTAATGTGATAATTTGGTCACTCCAACATCCCCTTAATCAGTTGATATTTTAACAAGCTATGCATTTCATAATCTTGTTTTTTTTACTTTCTTCAGTAATTTTGGAACAAAACAACGTGTACCGATCGGCCAAGGGCAACTCGCGTGGATTCGTTTTATAATGCGGCTTACCTCGCGAAGCTCTTAAACGCCGCGGACTGCGGATTAATGCAGAGCGGCACTCGCGACGTGTTCAGCTGCTCCGCTATAAATTTGTGCATCTCCTCTGAAACAGACAACGACGTACCATGTAAGTAAATGACGGAGTTGGGACGTTGATGACGCGATACAGTTTCCCGCGGTCAAGATAACGATACTGTGAATAACGCCATGGTTATATCCTCATCGCGTGATCCAGCGCTAAACGCAGCTAAATCGTCCTCATTCTCGTCCGTTGTGTGTGTGTGTGTGTATATAATTTCATACTTTTTAAATTTTATTATTACACTGAAAAAATGTTGGTCATTTTTAGCCCATTGAATGATCATTAATCAATGTCCGACTTAACGTCCAGTTAATTCATTGATACAATAACTGGATTCATTAATATAACTACATATTCATGCATTTTTGCAATGAATTCTAGTAATAGTTTTATAACTTAAATCATTATGAGAATTCATTGGACCAATTTTCATTAATTCAATGAATATTTTATTGTATTTACGTAGTTTTGGTTCAGTATATAAATAGTATATATAAATAGTATGTATTGAATTATTGAGTACAAAAAAAGGACGAGTTCAATTTTGTCCGAAAATAAGTTTTTCTTCTCATTAATGGCTACGTTTACACCGTGCGCTTAGTCCGCGACCTATACGATAGATGCCTTTGTTTAACTTAAACAAAGGATAAACAAGGGACATCTATCGTATAGGCCGCGGACTAAGCGTACGGTAAACGTAGTCAATCTTGAAATAGATAGGTATGTTTTCAGTACGAAGACACTTTTGTCCCAAACTTCTAAGAAAATAAATAATGAGTGGAAAAAAGAACACTAATCCGCAACTTATCCACTTCGACGATTTGAAAAAAAAATGGAACGCTATATATCCTATTTGTACTGTAGAAATACATTGTTTTTTAGATGAGATTTTCGAATAGCAACAACTGAGCTTGAAAAGTAATCAGAAGAGATATTTTAATAGTCAGTATTTTAACTTCAACGTTTTCGAGGTATTTTGTGTAAATTATATAATATTGTTTAACATAAAGCGACATAATTGTTTAAGAAAAATGAAGATAAATAAAGTATCTGAGTGGCGTACTATAATATTTTTAATTTTTTTTTTACCAACGTTGAGTGCAGAAAGAATATGAGTACAAATTTGAAATTTAAATTTTTTGCTTAATAGACAAGCATTTCAAGAGCTAGAAATGTTTCAAAAATATTATTGAATATCATATTTAAATTTGCAAAAGTAATTTTCTTTATTTTTCCACTGGAACTAAAATTGAACAGTTTTTTGTTAATACTGAAAAAATTAATAAATGTGACTCGTCCTCTTTCTAAACTCTCGATTCATTTATTATCGCAATCGTTATTAAGTTTAAAAGACTAAAAATTCTAAAAAAACCTTTCTGTACCGACAGTTTTCCAAATTTCACGTATACTTTTAAATTTCACAAAATTTTTACATGTCATACGTCATACGTAATATTTTTCTGTACGCTTCTGTCAATCGTTGCAAACAATTAAACTTGCAAATATCACTGACAATGAGCTTTGATTTTAATGTGAATACCACATTCAGCAAGAAATTACGCGATGATAATAATAATAACAGCAGCATTTTTTTTATGTTATTCTGGTTCGCCGTTCTTCGCTTCATCGTTGACGATTATAGTAAAGAGGAAAGACACACGAGAACCTCACGGTTCTCAGCGACCAAGCGTTGCTGAGATAAACCATGATTTATCGTGACACGCACACATACGCGAGAATGTTTATCGCGGTTATTGTTCTCGAATAGCACAGGCACGTGCCTGAGATACTTACCGTATACGTCACTACCCACGATACGCGCGATATTCTCGAGACAATATATTGAGTTTCCTCTACACAATTTGTATGGCAAAAACGAATCTCTAACTGCCAGTCGCACTTTGTACAAGATTTAACGTAAAAAGTCGACGAAAAATCAATATAAAAAAAACTTGCTGTTATCAAAATGTTAAGCATCAGATCTTTCCAGTTTTAATAATATTCTAAATCAATCACATATATAAAACGTAAATCTTACTTATCATTGAAAGTAAATTAAATCTACATTAGTCATTATTTTTATTACAAAATATATACCTACTCGATATTTGCGGCTGTCGCAAAATTCACATGCTATTATTAAATGTTACGTAATACTTTCATAAATATTCGTAAATGTATTTTTCCGCCAAATTCAAAAGACACGGCATTCGCGAAATTTTTTTTTCTTTCATTACTTTTTTTCATCCCTACAGGAATTTTCAACGCGTCAGAATTTCTCACCTTTTACTTGCTGAACGCTCGTGAGCTTTCGCTCCCAGAGATCGTCGAACGGATGGGCGGCCGAAGGCTCGAAATCCACCCTGTACTGTCTCAAACCGGCGCTCGTCGTATAACAGCATGTGCACATACACGAATGATATCGAAGCCGTCCCTCGTCCAGATAAGGATGCGCCAGAGCGTCCACCACGGTGATCCTCTTGTCCTGTGTAACAATAATTCATCGGAAAAAACATTAATAAATATAATATCAATTACTAAATTATAAAATGAAGTGCCAAATCCGTGTTAAATAATATGAATCTCAGTAATTAACAAGTAGGAATTGATCTTTTTTTATTAATATCAATATGTATTTATGTATAAATAAATGCAACAGAATTAATAGTTGAAATAGTAATAAATGATAATAAAATATGAAATCCGAGATTGTAGTTATTATCCAATTTGAAGTGATAAATTAATATATTTTGCAAGAGAGTAGTAATTTATTTAAAAACAATAGAACTTATAGATATGATTTTGGAACATTTTTTATTATAAAATAAACTAAATAAGTTTTATATGTATATATATATAAACTAATAGGTAAATTAAATAAACTAAATTGAATACTATCTGCATCAAAGTGAAAAGTTTTAAGAAAATTTTTGAGGCTCGGCATATACCTAATTTTATGTGTAACAATTGTGTGAATTGAAGTTAAAACTTATTCATCAAACAAAGTGAATTCAAATAAAATGAGAATAGTGTAAAATTTAATGTGAAGAAATAATCTATTTTTGCGTTAAACAAAGACTTACGGGATCGAAGACTAGCATCTGGCAGAGCAAGTGGACGGCCTCGTGCGTCGCCTGGCTGCTAAGATTATACAGGGTCGCGAGCGACGGCGGCTTCTGCGCCCTTCTTAGCATATGAGACTTCGCGCCCTCGCACGCATACCTCATCTCCTCGAGAGTGGGCGAACCCAACAGCTCCGTGATTAATTCGAGCTGAGACCAAGATAGAAGGCACGTTTTTTCATTGCTTAGTTTCGAGATAAACTAAGACGTAAAATACTCACGATATCTAACTGATATACCTACTTCTACCAATGTATATTAATTTTAATCTCGATTCAGTTTACTTTTCATTTTTCGAGTTTCAATAATTAAAAAAGATGACAAGTAAGTTGAACCGAGATTACAATTAATCTACATTGATAGAAATGGGTATGAGATATATTTACTGATGTCTCGCGCAACCGGAATCATACACATCAAGAACGATTTTACTGAAGTATTTAAAGATAGCTATAGATCTGAAAATAATATTATTAGACCAATAATTATGTAGAACGCTCAAGCATAATGAATAATGTTTTAAAAAGTTTTGACATTCTAATAACTAGTTCGAACTTACACAACTATTTTGTGATGATCTAACAAAGTTATTTTCAAATCTGTGTCTACATATATATATACACAGAGTGTCTATTCTTGAGGTAATTTTGAGACGAAAATCCTAATATGAAAATGTCGAGACTATATTGATTTTTTAAATTATAAGCTAACTTTAAATGCTTATAAGTTAAAAACCATTTTACTTTTATAGCCTCTATTATTATTTTTGGATTCTTTTGAACATTTTAAGACGAAAATCCTAGTACGAAAATATCGAGGCTATAATAGTTTTCGAATTACACGCTATTTTTAATCAATTATAATTAAATAATTATTGTAGCCTCGACATTTTTGTATTAGGATTTTCGTCTCAAAATCATCTCAAGAATAGATTTTAGAGGAAATATGGTAGTTATGAAATACCCTGTATATTTATATATATGTATATATAAATATATATATAGATAAATCGTTCTTTCTCTCTCTGAGTAAGTCAAGTTTAATATGCAAATAAAGCCCTTTAAGAAGAAAGACACAAGCTAAATTTTTGGGGTCCATTTTACTCACCTGTTGCACGGGGCTTTGGGCCTGGAAGAGGATCCGTCGGCGTAAGAGCTCGCCGAAGATGCAGCCGACACTCCACACGTCCACCGCAGCGGTGTAGTGTCGCGCGCCCATCAGGATTTCCGGCGCGCGATAATACTGTGTCACCACTTCCTGGGTCATATGAACGTTCTGGTCGGGTTCCGCCACCCGGGCCAATCCGAAATCACAGATCTGGAGAAAGAAGACACTTAGTACGTTCGACGTAAATAGATTAATCTAATTAGTTAAATTTAGAATATGGCTTCTGTTTGGAACAAAGCATTTATGTCGGACAAACAGATCCTTAATTATCGTCTGTATTTCTTCACTATTAAGTTCAATCGGAAAGAATATATGATATATTCAAAGTCGTTAATATTTAAATTCAGGTTGACATATCTAGATCGAGACTTACTTTTAGTACGCAATTGCTGTTCACTAAGAGATTTCCGGGTTTGATGTCCCTGTGGAGAATTCGGGCCGAGTGAAGGTACTTGAGGCCTGAAAACAACGATATGTCACAAATCATAAACCTGTACAATAATAATGTGCGACCAGATCAATTTGCTAAAAATCAATTTTTTGTAAAAAGATCGCTCCGAAATAGCTCTCTTTGTTAAAAAAGGGAAGCAATTCTTTATAAAGAGAAATCGGTTTTAAATAGTTCCTTTTAGTTAGAAGAATCGATTTTTCGCAAAATAGGTCAGTTTAAAATCGCTACTGTGTCGTTTAGGAAGATTGATCTTTTGATCGGAAATCGGAACATCCCTATTATCTTATAATCGTGTCAAATTTCAAAAACTTAAAATTACTTTTTATCAGATAGCAATAAGACATATAGGATGTATCAAAAAGTTTTTATAAAGATGACTAAAGAATTAATTTAATCACATGTCTCGAATAAAAAGACTTGCAAATTTCGGATAATTTCCGAAATACTAATTAGAAAAATTGTCAAAGTTAAATTCGATTCGCTCGCTAATTAATTTTATGAGAACGGCAGCAACATATCGATGGATATTAATCATCGGGATTTTTATCGATAAAAATTGACACGAGATCGTCGCGCCGTCTCGCTCATACGAGACTGCGAAAATGATAGTGATGGAAGAATTTTTCTCGGTGGCGTGACAAGCTGACAAAACATCAGAGACGCCGCTGCTGTGACATGACACGTTGGTCGTGTCAACGTGAACCCAATTTTCGTGCCGATGAAAATTCGCCCCGGGCAAAATGTAGACCGGCTCACTTTTTGCTGATGAAAATTCGGGGCACTTCGAAACGAAGATTATATCAAGCTTAATCAAAAATCGGTTATTATTTTGTCGAAAATAATGCTCGTCGATGAAATTCGTGCCGCACGAATTTGCGTGCAGCGCAAATGTGATGAATAATAATCGAATTTACTCCTTTTAATGGAACAACGCGGAGCGTAGAAGTTTTTATGGATTCTTTAATCAATCTATTATATATGTATATTTTATATTTAGCAGTTATGAAGAGAAATATAATAATAAGTCCAATAATAATGAGTTTAAAAGAAATTACAAAATCAAAATTTACAAATTTACGTTGTGAAATTCGGAAAAAGTGATTTGCTAATATAAAAAATTGCAACTTTATAATATTATAAACTCATCACGATATTAAAAAGTAAATTTATACGGATTTAAAAAATAAAATGTAAATAAATAGAATGTAATATTATTTTCATAGTTTTCATATCACAGGTTTCGAAGATAATAATAATAATAATGATAATGATGATGATGATGAAAGAGGTAAGTTTCTTGAAGCCCGAATTAAATTACTTATCCTAATATGTAAGAATTTAATAGCCGATAGATTACTTCGTTGTGAAAAGGGTCAGACAAGTTTAACGATAAATCATAACGTTAACGGTGACGATCGGGGCGTTTCAAATCGATCACATTCTTCACTCGTTTTATAAATACACGAGTGACGCACGAGATACGCTTTAATTAGTCAGCACTGATTCAATTAGTCGATATACAAAAAGTTCGAAAAAAACAACGTAATTTCTCCGACTCGTTTCTTAAATTAGTTTATTCTATGATGGAAAATCGGCGTACTTAACTCATAGGGATTTCGCGAAAGTTTCTTTCGTTTGCCTTTGTTTCCTCGCCTTACTTTAAAGCAACAATGTCTCTCTCGTACAAGAATGGTGGACGTGGAGAGGCGAGAAATAAACAGGGCAGTAACGAGATTCCTTTAGTTGTTTCCCGATCCATCCCTGTCAACGAATCGACTTTGCCGTTCGTTCGTTTAAGTTGATTCAGAGAAAACACGTTGAAAAAAGGCACGGCGTGTATTTTAAGGTACAACATATTGGCAAGTTAGTTCGCCGAACGTTCGATCACAGTTTCAGTCTTTCCCATTCTTTCAAAGTGTTCGTTTAAATTGAAAGAAGACCGTCAGGGAACAGATCGTTATGATGCGACAGCAAATTATCGGAAAATTGATTATTACGGAATATCTTCGCAGACATGTATAATGAAATAAAATTAGATGAAAGAAAACGGTTTAACGAATTTGGTCTATTTGGATTTCCCAAATATATCTTATAACTTATGTAATTTATTATACGCACCGTATATCCAAAACTATAGGATTATTTTCAGAATTACGTCCAATCACCGCCCTGAGTGTGAGTCACGCCGCAAATACATTTGAGACTTAGTCTTCGTGGCAATAAAACTCGGTAATATTACCGGGGGTAATCCGTCGTCTGAGGGGTGGCTAGTGAGATCGGCGAGTCCGCCTCGCCGTAATTAAAGTCCCTCGTCCGGGTTTGCTGTATAGCCGCTCTTATTATCGTATCCGTTCGCACGCGATTAACTCGCATCCCGAAAGTTCTCTCTCTCTCTCTCTCTCTCTCTCTTTCCCATTAAGCTGGAATCTTTGCGTGCGCTTGTTTAAGCAGCGTAAAAAATTCATTTAACCGTCAAGCTGCACCGCTTAATCGAATATTAAACTATTACAGATGAATTCGTAATTCCCTTTCCCTTCTTCTTTTCGACGAGAAAAATATTCAGCGTTTAAAAGGAAAGCTATAGTAGCTAGATGACAGTGAATAAATGCAAATTTGCATAAATTGATAAATTTTAGATGTAATGTATAATAAATATATGGTCTGATGTGGCCTCGGATTGCAGCAATAAAAAACAGACATTTCATTCATTGTTATATCTTGTCTTTCAAAATAGTCTTCCATAACATTAATACACTTTAAAAGTTCTGTAACCTAAAAATTTTGTTAAAAACCAATATTATGATATTTAATCTTAAATTTTTTTAATGTACTCAAAATATAAAAATAGAGAAAAAAATTCTTCCTAAAAGATACATAGAATTTTCTACAAACACACAATATCAAAGCATAATCTAAAGATTAAATACATTCGAAAGTTTCAACATAAAAACGAGATCGTAATAATCTTTTAGCTATATAATAAATCAAAAGAAAAGTTGTGCATTTTATATATTAAATATAAAATAATATAAACGATCGAAGCTAGCTAATGATATCGTGTAGACTTCGCAAATCTCTTAATTAGTTTCTAATTAATCCACAGAATTCGCTATTGCATTCTATTGAAATATTATACGACAAAAGATCCTGTTAGAGAGTCTGCATTTTTATCGATATTGTGTCGATCATGCATTATAAGTCAACTTTGTCCCTGTCCACGATAAAATCCGGCGAGAGCTGCAGAATAAATCGTGAATTTAGTTATACCGAGCAATTAACTAGCGGTGCGCGTGCGGAAACGCCTGCTAATTAAAGTCCATCAGCGAGCCACTTATGAATATCCCAATTATTTAATGTCCTTTATCAATGAAATTAGCTGATTCGTGTACTCCCTTCGCAATCAACGTGATTTCACGCGCGCGTCATTTCGCCACGCCGATAATGCGACCGCGAAGCAAGAACGTTATTTTTTCCGATTAATGCAAAAGAAAAAAACGTGATAAACGAAGCTAATTAATGCTGACCAGTTACGGATGAGTTGCTCAATGAAGAACAGTTATTTTCATTTGACTTCGTGTGTATTTGATCACCTTTCTTCTCTCTTCAATTCTTTTTTTTTTATCCCATGAAAACTGAATTAAATTAATTGAACACCGCGCTAATTAATCGGTGATTGGATGTGACAAAAACGTTCGAACGATGTTAATTCGAACGAGTAAAAAATCAATAGAGTTTTTTACGAAAAAGTCCAGTCAATATGACTGAAATCCTGACACAATCTTATCATTTATTCGTATATTTTCATTTATATATTTTTATTCTTTAAAGTATCTCAAACTTAATTATCATCATTACATTTATTAACAGGAGAGCAACTCTTCAAAGAGATAAAAGAGTATGAAAAACCGGTCGCGTAGGTTTATTCTCGTCTAAGATGCCAGTTTTTTTCTTGCAAGTATTCACGAATTACCGGTATGATCTGTCTGATCTGTCTGCTCGTGTCATCCTCGTTGAAAGAAGGTTGCCGACAACCTTGGAGTCGATAACCGAGACGAGACCGGATCTCCCGAAGAGAGGCCTTGACTTTCGTACGTCGGTAATCGCTTGACCTCGCTCGTCGGTCAAATGGGAGAAGAAATAAAGAATTCAACCAACGAGAATGCCGTGATGTTAGGTGCGATGAACCCGACAATGGCAGCCCGGCCAAAGCGAAATGTAATTCGTGACTGTCCCAGCGATGATCTTGAGCGTATTCTCGAATAATCGAATAGTACTTTATCGTTTCATCGAGTTCCAGTTTAATTTTTTAAAACATTTCAACGAGTAAGTTTTTTTTATCTATATTTCATATACACTGAGTGTATGAAGATTATTTACGAAGTTACATTCTATTAAATAAATAAAATACGATGAAAAATGTGCTCGAATATTACTCTAAAAAACAGCGGTGTTTATATTATATAATTCTCATTGCGCGTTGGTGTTAATATTAACACTAATATGATTTAACACCATGGATTTTAAATCCACATCATGATAGTTTTTATATAAACACCAGATGTTTGAAATCCATGTTGATGTTAATATTAATAATACAATAATAATATTAATACTAACACACACACACGCACAGTGAGAATTATATAGACATCACATGGGTGATAAATTCACACTGGAGATATATTTTAGAGTGTACAAATATAATATTCTGTCTTTTGCTGATGATATCGTATTTATACGGATAAAATACCATCGTATAAATATTTAATACAATCCGATCTAATTGAAGCAAAATTCAAATACTGCGATAAGATTGCAAGTATTATGCTGCATAGCAGTGCGTCGTAGCATAAACGCGGACGACGTCGCGATGCTACTCGCGGTTAATTTTGATACCCATGTCTCGCCGCCACGTCATCGGAATCGCGCCGCTGCCTGCTGTAAACAAGAAGCCTCACCACGCGAACTTATTTTCAGCGAGGCCGATAACCGCTTTGCAAACGCGCAACCACCTGAGATTGTCTTGGCACAACGCATAGTCGTGTTCCCATATAGATCCGTTTGTACTCGTAAAACTCGTATTATCTCGACGATTTGCGAGAGAAGAATTTTGTAAATGCCCGAGATCCACCGTGAAGTGATATCGAGAACATTGGAACATCGAATTCCCATTCGTTTTTCCTTACGAGCCAATAGAATCGCAAAAGAGGAATCGTTCGACAAAAAAGCGACTCGCGTTGAGGACTTCGAGAACAATGGGGAAGTCCGTTAATGGGCAGTAATCGGCTAACGCGCGATTAATCACCCCGTCGCGTTAATTCCCGCCGAGTAATTTATCTCGCGGAGAGGAGATAGGAAAGGATTCGTATAATGAGCGCCGTCGCGCGGGTTCCTGTCACGCGTCAGAGTTCGCGAAGCGATGCTGGGGACGGCTCTCGCACATCGAGTCGTAACAATGGGTCTGTTTTCTGTGGCTGAACTAGTGTACACTTTTGGAACTTAAAGTGAGATAGGTACATGTTTGAAATCTCACTCCAAGAAAGTCAAAATACAACCACCCTTCACTTCTTGAAAAAGAGTGACAATTTTCACTCTAAAAAATGAAATATTTTCATTTTTTTGGGTGGTTATATTTTTACTCTCTTAGAGTGAGATTTGACTGCAAGAAATTTAGAGTGTAGTGCAGAAATAAAATACAGACCTAATATAACATAATAGGTCTGTTTTTTATTCCTGCACTAGACTGCACTAGAACTCTCTTTCTCGCTCTTTCGCCAAATAACAAATATATACCTATCTTATTTAAAGTCCCAAAAGTAATACCAGTTCAATCATAAAATACAGATCTAATATCGTTATTAATACCGGCGGCGTTGCAAATCGCCGAGAGCGATGAACTCGTCACGAGCTTCTGCACTTCCGTCGAAATTTCACTCGTCTTCGTAAAGTTCCGTCCCTCTTATACTTACCGAATAAAGTGCACCAGCTCGTCAATCCTTCCCAATTTCAGAATATTGTCATATACGTGACGAAGTTACTGTGTTTTGCGAAAATTTAGAAATAGATTTAAATTAAAATTCGCAAAAATTAGAACTAGAAAATAAACGAAAATATTGAGAAATCAGAAGTGAAAATCTTTAAAAATTAAAAAAACCTTCTCGACATGTAAGATAATTGATATATAATTCCATAATTTACTTTTACTATAATATGTGTATTCTCATCCTTTTAAATAACTTTTAGTTTCGGATTTTCTTTTGTTTTCGTAATTATGTATATTTTTATCTGTTAATAATTGGATAATTCTATAACCTTTCCGGATTGACATACATCGTATTATTCCATTTAATGTCGTATAATTTACATCATGGTTTCTATCGTGTGCTTGATTAAGGATTCAACTTCGTGACGTGCATATATAGCCACGTCGTTCTCAGAATATTATCCTTGATCGATACACCTGTTGTCGATTAAGTCAATTTCGATCAGACGTTGAATTTAATTAACAACATGTGCGCGCGTACGTGTACGTACTTATGTACATTGCATCACATCGACTTGTTTCCGCCATGCGTCTTGCCTTCGTGTACCACATTTAACGTCAAATTAGATCGTAGACTAAGGTGTATCAATACTGAGACATAAATTGAAGTGTATCAAAGGTAATCTCGAAAACAGATAAAAAAAACCTATTGCGTGAATAAAAAATTAAATTGCGCATAGGTGAGAAAAGAAAAGCATTACATTTTTATCATAAGTCCATCATCTAAGGAGATTCAAACCTTTTATGTTAAATTTATAGTTCGTTTATTTATTTGTTTTTTAATAAACCGAATCAATTTTACTCATTTTATTCTGTCTTTATTCAAAATATGTTTATATCTTATAGATAGATACTTTTATTTCTCAGTAACATGCAAAAATTGTATCGCATACATAAATTATACATTATCAAATAATAAAAATAAAATATTATAAAACGTTCTCGATAAAATTAAATAAAACAAATTTTTTAGTACAAAATAAAGATTTAAGTTGTGAAATAGCGATGCTTAGGGCGGAATATGGTGTGGGAAATTGAACCAAAAATTTGATCAATTTATACGTCGCTGCACGTGACTCGCGCACGTGCAACGAAAACTTAAAGCCAAGAGGGTTCGTTCTGGCGAAGTTCCAGCCGATTTAATGTCGGTGCTTGTTAATGTACGATGTAGAAGAATGACAGGCAACTGAAGAGAATGTGAGCTAATATTTGCTCTCGAGAGCGGGACTTTGAATTATTAACTTCGTCGACTTCAGGCTTCGACTCGAAGTAGCGATTCGGGAGAAATGATGGTTTGTGAAATAAAGAGGACTGATTATACTCGTAGTATATAGGAGAAATCACACATCTAGATAATAGCTTAATAAAGAAAAGTGGATCAATTACGCCTATATAAATTTGGAATTTTCTTTTTTAAACTTTATTAAAATTAATAATTTATTGCATAATATTATAAAATATATATTATAATTCTCTTGTAATTATAATTGCAATGAGTAATGTGTACCAATGAAAATTACTGAACTTATAATAATGCAATTACATGCAAATCGTAAGAAATCGCATAATTTTATCATAATTATTATTATATTATAGTTTAATAAATTTTAAAAGATATGCCATCAAATTTATTTCGACAGATGATTTAATACAACAGTGTAAAATAATTTCTTACTTCCTCCGCGTCAATTTAAAGTAAAAACATTATCTTGCTTTCTTATGCGTAAAATGCGCCGGTGTTTAATTAAATTATTTTGTTTGTTTCTTCCTGCTTCTCTTTCTCCTTCTCTCTACTTCTTTGTTACGCGTTGCACTTAACTGCGAACGAGATTATACGCTATGTAATCCGCTCATTAAGATTCGTTTGACGTTGATCGCAACCACTGGCAAGTAGTACAAACGTACAAATCAGCGAAGTCAGACACGTGGCGCGACACGTATCATAGCCTGCACGGAAATTACTATTACCATCACTACAAATCGCTCTAACACGTGTGATCTTGTAGTTACAGATTAAAAATATCCCTATAGTTTGGTCAGAGAAAATTAATTAATTTATTTATAGTAAATTTATTTGAAATCTCGTGTTTTTTTTAATATTATAAAACACCTATATTATACAAGTTTATGTAGAAAGTTAATTTTTTTAAAACAATGTCGAAAGTCGGGAAATAAAGATTTGCATATCGTAATTAAAGTATTTTGTATTTTTTACATCTACATTCTTTTTTAAATTTTTTAATGCTATATTTTTAATGCTTGGCCAAAAGTCTTTGATGTTTAAATGAAATTAATAAAATCGATCACAATCAGAATTAGATCAATTAATTCAAGAATACATAATATAGAAGGAAGATCCACTTGAGCACAGTTTTACAATGCAGTTCTCGTCGAAATTAAATTAAATTCTGTACTAAATCTTCCGATACTATTTATCCATTTAAAAATACATTTCCCTTCCTTCCACTTTCGCTCTTCAGAACGGTATCGATTGTTCCTGTTGCAAGACATCGATTTGTTGTTACACAATGTTGGTACCCGCCTTCTCGGTAGATTAAAAAAAGAAACGCCACAATTTCTCTTCAAAAAGATTGCTCCTTAATTAAAACGTCGCGACCGGTAAAGGGAGCAGAAGAAGGAGGTAGGAGAACGCAGAATGAAGGAGCAGAAGGTAGTGAGGTAGTTAGAGAAGAAGCCAGAGCCGATCGGATGACGGGGTCTGGGGTCACGAATGGGCAGCGGCAGGACTGGTCCAGTCAAAAGAAGAACTGTTTTCTGTTCTATTTGTCCGAGCTTTACGCGTCGCGTAAGCTATACTGGGTGGGAAAGTCCGAAATGGACCCGCGACTAGTTAACGTGAGGAGATCTGATTATCACACAGGATTTCGCTAACGAGAATCATCGTCCTCTGTCCTCCTACTTTTTAATATTATCGATACAGACAGTCGTGCCACAAATGATCATCTCTTTTCATTTTTTCAGATTAAAGAAAATAGAACAAAAAACAAATTTTAGATAAAATGTAAAAAAATACTGTCACGTTACGTATTTAATTGAGCGACTGATAGACATTATCAAGTTTCGCCCCCCTCTCGCTGTATCGTTGGAATGTCTTATTTTACTTTAATTCTGAAGTTTCAAGCCAAACGCTGAAAATTACACATTGCGATCGATGATTCGCAACTCGCAGTAAACGGGCAGTTTATATGTCGGATATATCGGATATGCCGAAAATGTGGGCCATTCAGTTTTCCGGTTTGTGACGTCTCTTTGAGATATGTACCGTTGTAGCACGCAGAAGCTTGAACGAGTTCAGAGAATAAGGCTCGGATCTGATTCGAACGAACGTTGATTCATGAACACGGCCAAGAGAGCAACCGGGATTGACAAATATTTATTTATCGTTCTTGGCCACATGGTAATTTATAAAATAGGAAAATCGCGACGAGATCCGTTAGCAGCGCTTATCAAGAAATGTCACTGTTCTGCAAGTGCGCAATTCTGAGCAAACGCGTTAATAGCGATTGCATTATTATTTCAGCCACTTGATCCTGATTTGTACGCTACGCTAGAAATATAAGTACAAATTCAAGTTTCAAAACGAACGGAAAAATATTCAAGTATTTTTTAGATTTTCAGTGATAATTTTATTTGAAAAATATTATTAGTGTTGGAATGTAGAAATGAAATCTAGTTCAACGCGCGAGAGTTTCAGGATTTATTAAGAATAATATAAAATTAGAATAGTATTAAATTTAATTGAAAAAAATTATATTTATCGTACCTACGTGCAAGATTTTCTACTTTAATTGTATAATTATGTTTTATCAGTAAATTTTTTTAAATCATTTTCTTTCTCTCTGCGCTACTTGATTCATTCGTTATCTACATTACAAATCCCTAAATATCTCCAAGATAATTCCACATGACTCTCGCAACGCAATTTCGCCTCGACAGTCATTCCAATCATTACGTTACATCGAGACACCATTTCTTCTCGTGTTTGCTCAGGAGTATCGAAGACAGTAATTCCAGAAGTAACTCTATCTCATCGCGGCAGGAGAGGAAAAAACGAAGAAAAGAAAAACAAGACGTCGCCGTGACGAAACTAGAAAGATCTTAATAATGAGAAAACGGGGAAAAATTACTATTCGCGACAATGCGCCTCGGTTGGCCAGCGCATAATCATCCGGCGCATTCGCGTTGCTCTCTCGAGTTGCGTTCGCGTTGCACTAGTTGCGCCACAAACCTCCTTTCTGCTCCGTTCGGCCGAGAGCGGAAGCGAAGGGTGAACACGAGCTCTCCTTCGCCTTCACTGCTATCGCGCGATTCGAGTTGCATCCTTCATAGCGAGCGAGAAGGGGAGAGCATGAGATGCGGCGGAACCTGTCGTGACAAATTATCCTCGAAAACAACTTGAAGGAGAAACAAAAGTGATGACACGACGAATGATGAATTAACGTGGCTACCCTCTTTGCGCCTGTCCGCCATGTCTTTTACATTTTTTATAATAGAAGCTAAAGGATGTACTCGGCCGCAGAAAGATACATTCGCGAGAGGATCAATTGTAATTCGATCATCACAGTGCAGTGGCACACAAAAATTTTCTTTTTTTCTTAATTGACGTATTTTTGATCTATTTCTAAATTAGATTTTTTTATCCTAGATTGGTTTATTTTTTATCTTAAATCACATAGAGGCGATTTAGTAAATTTACTAAAACTGCACCACAGAATTTCTACCAATTTACTAGATCACATACTATCTAGCAAGAGAAATAGCATCGTGCTTCAGGCTTTGATTTGTTTGACTGCAACTAGATAGAATGTATTTTCTATTTGCAATATACGCCGACTTTTCCGTCTATGATTGCAATATATAACGTTATGTGAATTCTCGTAAACATCTCAACATGAACATCGCAGTGTTTGGAATTAGAAAAGCGGTTCAATCGGCAGCGAGAATTTATTTATCGCGTACGCGGTAAATCATAAAATGTTCTCTAATATCGCTCAGAAGTGTTGTATATGCAAAAAGAGAAGAATGAGTAACGAATTTAGTGCACTGCAATTCGTCTCTCATTTTTCTTCTTTTCTCTTCTCTTCTTACCTTCATCCCATTTTCTCTCTCCCCTTTCTATCAGCCATTTCATCTCACCCAATACCACATTCCGTCGCAATATAAGCAAAATCGATCGTACGAAAGGATGACTTTCTCTCCTTTTCTCTGTTCCTCTGTTGCCATTCTTTCTACGTTCAATCAAAAATCTGCGACCGTGTCCGTCGTAAATAATTGCCTCACCACATATCCCGATTTAATATCTCTTGGAAATGAATATAAAAGAGTTATAAAGGTATATATAATATTTAAGTTATAAAGGTATAACAATATATACAATATTTAGGTTATGTTATCTTGTTATCTTTATTTTGTATGAAGTAGGGAAAAAACAAGAACCATATAAAATCAATAGAATCCAATGAATTTCTCAAATTGATACTCGTGTAATTATAATGTAGTACATTTAAAACATAACATCTCGAATTATTTGAAAATAATAATATTGACTAAAGCGAAAAATCCTTTTATTAATTTTAACTTTTATTGATTTTAACTGAGAAGTTTTTAGCATTAACATATACAGCTACTTTCAAATTTGTCTATTATCCCAGTGGAATTTCATTTTCAGACAATGTACATCGCCTTTCTTTTTCCATCCCCGTGTTCATGCCGTGTCGTGTCGAGCCCTTTTAATCCAACGCACCCTTTGATCCGCTCTCTCTCTTTCTCTCTCTCTCTCTCTCTCCCCCTCTCTTTCTTTATTTCTTTCCCTTTCGCTCGATGAGAGAGATGTTTATCCCGCGTTTTTGGATAGCCAAATCGTGCTCGCACGGAATACAAAGGGACGGCAGTTTTCTAATAAAATTCCGCATCCATGAAATGTAATCACGCGTGCTGTGCCTTTGATTAAAATTACGCTCAACGGTGCAATATGTAACTTCTAACGCATAGGAGAATCTCAAGTTTTTCATATCTCTACAAAGGGAAAATAAAATTGTAAATATTACACTTGTCTTATTACGTATGTCCTTCATATAACGTTGTCGCGTTAAATTTTAATAATAATATCACTAACACAATTTTTATAAGAATTCCTGATATGAATAAGAATCTTTATCTTTCGTATAATTTTTATTGAACAAATCAAATTTCAATCACATGAAAAAAATGAGTCCCGAGAGAATAACGTTGCTTTTTTTATGAAAGGAGAAAAATAGTGACGGGAGCGACCAAGAGAAAAAGACAAATAAGAATTACGAAAAAGGGGTGAACGAACATTTTTCAAGTCCACGAAAAGGGACAGAACGATGGAGAAGAGGGGGAGGAAACGAGTAATTCGGCAAGCCAGACAATGTAAGGACGATATAGGAGCGTCGAGATCCCGGGATGATCCCGAGGGATGAATAGAAACGATCCTGTTTATCCCAGTTCTCCCGCCCCCATTGCTTCCACCGACACACAAAACCTCCTTCATTCCGCTACCCCCTGTCTAACCATCGTCCGACGACGACGCGGCGACGCAGGCAATATGCCGCTCGTGGATTTTTATAACCGTCGACTTTTCTCTCATCCTTCGCCATTCTCATCTCGTTTCTTGCACCCAACCCCCATATTCTGTTCGCCACCTTTCCCTCTCCTCCTACCTGGTAGACTATCTCGAAATCTCGACCTCAACGACTCCTGAGAGGTCATCAAGCGAGACTGGACCGGCATCTTTGCCGTCCCGGGAGTTCTAACTTCGAACTTTCTCATCCCTTCGTACTCTCATCTTTTTTATAGGTTTTCATTTCCTGACAAGAATACGCGTATTATGTTTTAATCGAGCTGACCTACTAGTTATCCGTCTATATTGCACTTTTTCACTATATTTAATTTAAGAGATTGACATTAAAAATGCATCACTCCATATAAAAAATTATAATAAAAATTATAACGTAATAAATATATAAGCACATATATTGTTACGCTAAAATACGCTGCTATAAATTTTAAAAGCACATCGTGATATACCTTTGTACTCTTCGGCTTCTTCGTTTTAAAAAATTCCCGTTCGTATCATTACACGCGCAATAAAAAGAACGTGATATGTTAAAGCTGCTGTAACTCACCTCGTAGGATCTGATAAAGGAAGACCTTGATGTGGTCCGGGCTGAGATGCTGTGGGCTCACGATGATCTTGTGCAAGTCGCTCTGGAGCAGCTCAGTGATCACGTATCTATTGGATGGCTCATTAAGGAATTTATCGATTATCATCGCTCGTATTATGTTCAGTCGTGTCGCACATATAGCAGCGACTAGCAATTAACAGGTGATTCTCCTCTCCGTGTCTTTACGTCGCACTTGTAGAACAGATCTAATTTCACACGTGATGACTTTATTTAACTCACTTAATAATTTTAGTTTTGATACGCTGAATGTGAATGTTTTCGATAACGTCACGAACGTAAATACATTAGGTTTTAAACTTTGGTGAAAATTGCAATTTATTTTTTAAAAGCTTAAATATCCATAAATAAATAAAATGAAAATATTCATTTACGATGTAGATTTTAAATTTAATATTTCAGATAAAATATCAAATTGTGTGTCTGCGATGTTTTCAGGATATATTAATTGGGACATTAATTAATATATTAAAGCAAATTTAATCGGGTTGTAATTTGATCTCATAGTAAATAATTACTTTATCGATGAACATCATGGATAATATTTGTTTTATCATTGTTATTATTGTACATATATATTCTCTTCATTGCTGAATGATTTTACATTTCTTTACTGCCCAAATAATATTTCACTGTCCGTTTAATTGTCGCGGATTAAAATAATAATGATCGGCCGGTCTTCTGAAAAGGAAAAATTTTTATCGAAACAACCGCCACCGAGCGAATAATCCGTCACCGAGTTATATCGATCCATCAACGTCCAAAGTAAAACTGCAATCGCGCTGTAACGCGGTGTAAAGTAACACGCGTGCGATCGCTTCATCGTGAAATATCCGTGTCACGTGTGCGGTCGAGAGAGTTAATATTTTCGCAGCAGTTGATTTATGGCGTATACGAATGCATTTGGCGAATGACCGAGCACCCGATCGCTCGGGATAACGTAATAGATAATGAATATCGATATACAGTTCTCGATGGTATCTACTTGCTTGCTGCTGACAGTGATCGAATCGGCCATAATGAATACGATTGTCGATGTCATAATGCCAGGAGACAGAGAGAGTGGGTTCATTACACAGAATGGCCGATCGCTACCGGAAGACTTTACAAAACGAATAATATCGGACAAATTAATATCGAGGTTAATTAAAAAACACATCTACCAAAAGTTAATAGTTGAAATTTGACGTTTCTTTGGTTTCTTTGGTCTCATCTCTGTATTATTAAAAGACTGGGTTTTTTTTTATCCAGGTTAAATTTCACTCTCAAATTTCTTGGCACCAATTTCAAGTTTTATTAAATAAAAATTGTAACATTTGAGTTAAATAATTATCTGGCAATGTAGCAGAGATGTAGAAACGTAATCTTTAATTTTTTGAAAGCCTAGAAAAGTAAAAAAATTAGGCTAGAGAAAAAAGACTCAGTGCCTACGGAATAGATAAAAATTGCAGAACTTTTTTTATTTTTATGAGGAACTGTAGCACTATGAAAAGAGAGAGTGCTATTGAAACTGTTATTATTCTTTTTATAATAATAGAAAGGCATGCTAACTTCACAATCCAAATTTATGTGGATCTGTGAAGTAAGAATGACATTCTATTAAGTCTAGTTCTACAGTTCCTTATAAAAAAAAGAAGAATTCTGTAGTTCTTCTATGTGTGCTTACAAAGTGTTAATCCTTATCGCGACAGAAGTTTTCTTTCTTTTTTAATATAAAAACTAACATCGTTAAATTCAAATTAATTTAATTTATTTAAGTGACTTCGCGAATAGCGATGTTTATATTTTATACCGATAATTTTTTTCTTCTCGTAAATGTAATGATCACAGATACGAAACTGAATTATGTTTGTCTTACGTTTACGGTGGCCACGAATGCCACGGAAATATCGAAGAAACAAACTTCAAATCGGAAGTACAATGTTAGAGACAGGACGCGACGTCGTGTGACATAATTCGGTTCCGAAAACTCACTCTCGCGCGAACAAACGCGCGGGAGACGATATTCGAGGGAACGCGAGATAGTCGAGAGACCGAACGAAATAGTATAATGGCGGAATGAGGTCGACCGGGTAGATTGGAATGCAGGTAGAGGCTGCCCTGCCGCGAACCTGACGCGGTATGCAAGTCGAGAGGGAGAGAGAGAGAGAGAGAGAGAGAGAGAGAGGGGGGAGGAAGGGAGAGGAGGAGAGAAAGAAAGAGAGATTGCGAGAACTCAAACTGGCTTTGAAAGAGAACCTGAAACCAAGATTTGAGACGGTTGTAAATTTTGTGGCTTCGTACCTCAATGTCGTAGACACACGACAAAATTATCCTCGTGCCTTGATATTTTGCTGCGTCAAATTATCTATTGTCTAAAAGTGAGTATTGGTTTGAGAGAGCTGTGCCACTCCTAACCGCGTGCAACCAAGCTGACGCTCCGATCGATCGATCGCGATCAAAGACTGGAGAGCGAACACATCGGCCCCTTTGAATTATCAGAAGCTCGACGTTTCGATTTCGCGATGCGAAGTGGGATAGGGTACTGTGCAGTCCATAGTGTTCGTGACGCATAATTACCGTTTGATAATTGAAGCGTCGAGAAGGATACACTGAATATACTGTAACTACGAAAGCCATACAATGGCGAATATACGAAAAAGAGTTATTTGCTTCAACGTAGAAACGTTGATGTTTCGAAATTGAGTTTTCGAATTGCGAGCAACAGAAATTGTTTTCATTACAATTTAAGAATTGTCCAAAATTTTGATAGTGCTTGCGAAAATTTTTTGGCTGACATATAACTTTACGATAATTTTTGTCAATCTGTTTTTCAGTTTATAAGTTAATAAAATTCTTGTTCTAATCGACTTAAAAATACGATATTTTAAATATTAGAACATATTAAATATTCGATTAGATCTCTAACTTCAAACTTTAAGTTACATTTGAAAAAATGATATAATAACCATAATTAAGTTAATAATGAGATAAAATCGCCGTGAGTAACATGGAACCAATTTCTGATCAGCCATTTTACTCACAGAATCAATTTCTGATCAGGTCAAGAACTAGATTCTTATCATATATATATATAGATATTTTGTAACATAAGAAGACTAAGTACTCAGTAATGACATTCATTTTTTAAAATTATTTATATTTTACATTATACAGTATTTTACAGTATATTGTTACATAAATTTGTGAAATAAATAAATTATGGAAATTTTATATTAATAAATATAATTTCCATATTTTTAATATAATAGAATAATACATATATTTTTACAACCGATTGCTGTTAATATATAACGTCCATATTATAAATATAATAGAATAAAAAAAACATAATCTTTTTCTTATCAATCGTTGTTCAGTTTCGTTTACTAGAAATTTTTTTATTTTCTTTTCCTTTTCTTCCTTTTTTTTATTTTTTGTTCTTCTAATCTTAATTTCATTCTTAGTCTTTTCTCTTCTTCTATTTTTTTCTTTTTTTCAATGAGATCTTGGTGGTATGCTCTCCATTCGTTTGATGTAGCTACAGGAATTTTAAATATTAGTTTAATATTAACAGGAAAATAAGATCTTATAAAAATAATAAAATAGGTAAACTGTGCAAGATAGTTTACGTGTTATTTGACTGATCGAAAATTGGGTATGTACGAGAAAATCGGAACCTAAAAGTAATCACCCATCTTTTTCGAGTTATAAACATTGCAAAACATTCTTTTTCTTCATGACACATCTATTAATAAACTTTTCTTTGAACGAAATATGTATTATTACCTTCATTTCGTTAAATACGTGCAAATAATCAAGCTGATGAAACACGGGACGTTGCTTACGCCCGACCGTAACAGATGGCCGCACAGGCATCTCTTGCCCAAATGTTTATCTTGACAAATTTATTGTCATAAAAATGCGCTCAATTGAAACTTTCATATTTACACTTAGTAATTCTCTATGTTCAGTTTTTATTATAAATATTTTTTGCAATGAATATTTATGACGCAAATGCAATAAAATAATTTATTCACCAAACTGATCAGAAATTAGGGACTGACCAGAAATTAGTGCCTTGACGGTATTAAGATTTGTTATACAATAAAATTACTTAGTCGAAAACTTTTAACAGCCATTATAAGTATAGTTTTAAAGGATCGAAAAAAAACCCAATTTTTCCGCTGATTTTTTCGTTTTTTTTCCAAGGGTAGAAAAATTCATTTTGGAAAAATTCACGCGTACTCGTAAAACCTACCATGTTTGCTTCTCGGTTCTTTCCGTAAAGAAAATAATTGCGTATAGGGTATACAGCGGGATAAGTTAACAAAAATTTTGAAATTGTTTAAAAGATTGAGGTCGCATAATGTATTCAATAAAATATACAAAACATACACTATTGCACCATTAACGTAAGAATTAAAAATATAGAATCATGTTTATATATGTGATAATAGTAGGTCTAGAAAATAATTTAGATTTAAACTGAATTTGTGACAAAATATTTGGAAAAAAAATAAACTATAAAGAGACACTTCAGGAGTTCATTAGACCGGAGTGTGACAAACTAGAGTTAAAAATCTGTCTACTTAAGCTTTGCCATGTACTAAAGAAAGGTTAGATTAGGTTTTACTATAAAAATAGAAGGATAAATAAAAAATTTTAATAAAAATAATGCTACATAATTTCATAGATTGCATTAATTTGATAAAGGAATTTAGAAGTTACTTATAGCGTTTTCGACCCGGCCAAGTTTGCACCAACCTGAGTTGGATTAATGGCATTTTGTGCTCTCCTATTGGTAGAACGTATAACGTCAACCAATAGGAAAGATTAATCCAACTCAGGTTGGTGCAAACCCGGCCACGCCAGGTCGAAAACGCTATTAACATGTCTTTTACATAGCAAAAACAGCAATTTTTCGGAAAAAAACCGAAATTTTTCCGGTTTTTTCCAGCAATTTGAAAATAACGGCTTTTTAAAATTTATAATTATAAGTATACGAGGCAAGCCACGGCAAAACGTTGTTAGTGCCAAAATTGTGAAAATGTGTTTTATTCTGTAAATAGCTTGCAAGTGTTGTGTTCTACCACATACTAGTATTTGGCGTGAAAAATGCTGCTGCGAGCGGAGAAAAAAGGGTGATACAACTCAAAACGTTGTAAATTTATTGTGGAATTGGCACTTTTACTTGGACTTACAACGTTTCGGCTTGCATATATTTACTTGGACTTATGTCGTTTTAAAATTTTAATATTTAGCACGATTTTTTAAAAATTAGAATTACTTAATTAAAAATGTTTGTAGAGATCGATTGCTCATATCTTTAGTTATTCCGGTAATTTTTCGCGGAATTTTTAAAGTGATAGTTTTTAAGAGAGAATAAATTTTTCCTTTCTCCTGAAAAATTAAAAAAATGGCACTTATAACGTTTGCTTTTTACGTCTCATCTATGTAAATGATTAAAAAAGAGCATACTTCAATAAAATTTTATGAAATATAAGTTTCGCGACAAAAAATAAAGTTATTCCTTATCAGTCTTCTGTGCATCTTATGATAGAATTGTATAATTTGGTGTAAAACTTCTCATTTAATAAATAAATAACTAGATTTTTCATGTACAAAAAATCTATATGTCTAATATGAAGATATTTTACTTAAAGAAATCAAAGATTCTATGCCGTGAGCGTTATCCGAAATTAAATATAAAAAATTTTAAATATATTGCTTACCAGAGCAACTTTATCTGAAGGAACGTAAGATTTCGTATCTTTTGCCACGTAAAAAGAAATCCGTGCAGCAAAAGACGATTTATCTCGACGAGTGTGCTCCATTTCGAATTGAACTTTGCGTTTACAGGAATACGATATCTCTTCACTACGTCGTAACGTCTCTATTGCTGTTTCAAGGCCATGATTGATGGCCGTGCATGCCTTCCGACACAAACAACCGCGAGATCTCGCCAAGAAAATCATGTTATGGACGCTGAGAAAGATAAATTTTCGACTCCGTGTTTTCTTCCAAGCCTCTCTCTTTGTCGTTAATTAAAACAAAGTAAAAGAATATTTTCTCCCTGCTGTAATTGTATTCAACGAGTGTAACGAGTATTCAAGTTCAAATTAAAACATTCTCTATTATATAGTTAAACATCAGAGTAGGTAAAAATTAGACAAAGTAACTCTAATTTTTCTTTTTTATATAATTCTCACGCGATCCTTTCTCACGATTTTTTTCTTTTGACTAAGAACATAAAAATTTTCCCGACTATTATCGATGAGAGCAGGAAAGGATCATCTTTTTGCGGTATCTACGATACACCATAAAGGTGAGAATGCGAGAAACGAGAAACAATAGCCGAAGGCGATTTTGCGCGCCAGATACATTTCCAGAACTCTAGAGATCAGATTAGAGAGAGAGAGAGAGAGAGAGAAGGGTTGACGTGGGATATTTCTCTCAGGATAGAAATATTTGATGCGTCAATTTCTTCGAAATTCAATACCAATGTCATTGATGTCTAGAACACTTCCGTGAAGAAAAAAATCCATTCCAAATTAATAATGAACAATTTACTGCAAAAAATTGGCAGTGCGATAGAAATGATATGTATACAAATATTCCACGTAAGGACATATTAAAATATAGCGACGAATAATAGAAAGTACAAAGAGGTGGATCACGTACGACACTTCTCCCGAAAGCTCTCGTCATTGTCAGCATTGTGCAGCATGCTTAAGGCACCGCCGCACGATTGGCGGATCGATGCGTGCCTGCCTGCTTGCCTGCCTGCCTGCCTGCCTGCCTCCTGGTAGACACGTCGACCGGTTCCTGGACAAAGCGAGAGTTGCCCCTAGCATCATCTCTCTCCCAGCTCTCTGCTCCGCGCCGCGCCGAACCAGCGAGCGCGAAAGGAATTGAGTATCCTGCCGTTTTCTACCATCTTCCCTTCCCTTCCGTACCCTTTCTATCTCTCTTCCCTCCCTCTTCGTTCCCCTCGTCGCTCTTATCCGATACCGGTCCAAGGAAGAAGAATCTGGAGGACTCTGGATGTGCGAATTCGCTAGGAGTCCTATCTCGCGAATAAGCAGTGAGATTCACGACGTGTTATAAAAAATTATGAGAAAGGTGAAAGAATACGTCGACATCTCTCTATTGTAATATTTTTTAATGACAAATCCGTTCGAATAAGTATAAAAATAAAATCGGAATTTTGGAGTTAATTTTTTCTTGGTATAAACCTCAATAGAGATCGTGTTATTGATCGAAACTTTACACTTTCATTTTCGTATCTGGATCGTAAATTCATTATCGAAATGTTGAACAGGAGTATTACATCAGACTCTTGAGCTTTTGCATCTGTCGGGAATGTATACCGGTAATACCTTTCAGATTATTTGCTAAACTGGATGACAAAGAAGTGACCATCCAATGCGACAACGAAGATAAGGATGAGGATGATGATGATGAAGACTTAGACTCTGAGGTGTTCAAGCAAGGCCGATCCGGCTGGTCCGACCGGTCAACCGAGTTCGAACTCGACTCACGTGAACGACTTTGGAACTTCTAGAGAGAAAGAGAAAGAACTCTTAGCGATATGCTGCTGTCTGGCGCTGCTTAAAAAAGGCGCGAACTTGTTGAAGTTGCGTCGATTTGAAGAAGAGTTTGCGACACATCGTGAATAAAAACTCAATTTCAAGATCGGTTTTCGTTCGAACGACTTCGTAGAAAAAATATTTTTTCAATATATTAGTTTAAAAAATATATATGTAGTCCCTAAATAATCAACTTAATTTTAAATTATAAATTAATACTTAAAATTTAATTTAAAATGATATTTTTTAAATTCATATTAATGTGTACTATTATAATTAAAAATAGATACTTTTCTGCATTAACAAAGCATGTTTATTAAATAATTAATATCTTAAATTGTTTTGAAAGCAAATTTTACTGTACGATGACTTATAATTTGGATGAGCATCTGTAATATCATGTAAACGCATATTATTTATGTTCCAAATTCAGGTAGGTAATAATAATAATTTCTAAGACGATATAATTTTTAACATAATATTTAAAATAATTTTGAGAGAATAATTTTGATTGTTTTGCGCAAACGTAACGAGCAGCAGTGAGCGATTAATTATACCTGCGACGTTAACACGATCCGTTTAAAAACCGGGAGAAGCGCATACAAAATAAGTTTCTGCGACTTTTCCTTCCGACTCGTTCCCCCGGGAATCACGTGCTCATTCCCGATTTTGCATACATTTAAATACTTTCGCGATGAATCTCATCGAGGATCCACAATGCGGACACCCGGTATAAATTTCGAGTCACGGTATATATTTAGCGTGAGCAAAACGCGACGAGATAAACTGTTTCGCATGTCCCATTCAATTGCGATTTCGTGTGTCAGAGTTCGGAACTCACGTCGATTTTCGCGCTAGAATATCTGTATTTGAGAAAAGGACGTCGGCGATAAATCCCTCGCGATGTGTCGAGCTCGAGGCCTCTAAATTAAAAGTGTCGTTGAAGCCGCAGAAACTCCGCCAGTATACTCGTTTCGTCAGAACATCGATATATATTGGAAATCGAATCGGGACATTTCGCGTAATATCATAAAAACGCTAACAGATCTGAAGTAACGATTCTCTATATTTCTTTCTATTTTTGATCGAGCAAAACCCGTTCAGGAAATGCGACCAACCTCGTTTTTCGTGAGAGTTACACAGCGCAAAAGTTGGGCCCTTTGTTTCTAGAAGCATCAGAGATTAAAGTAAAACTACAAAAAGTAGAATTTAAATTAAAACAAGATAATAGGAAAATTATTTCGACTGTTTAAGTTTAGTTGTATTCGGAGATGTCACATTATACTCTAAAGTAGAAATTTTTTTATAGAAAATAATAAACGTCATTAAAAACTGCTATTCTTTTCGTTTTTCGATAAGTCTCGTTTTTCTTCATAAAATCTCTAAATTTGTTAAATTAACTGTTGTGACTTTCTACGTCGGATTATACAATCTTAGCACGTAAAGTCATCATCTCGTAAAATTTCCAGTCCATTATATCGGTAAAACGAATTTGCTACTTCTGTAATAATCACGAATTAACAGCGTTCAGATGAAAAGTGAAAGATGAGAGAATACTGTATACACCTACATCACCGCAGAAAAGTTAAATTTCTCATTTGGTCAGCAAGTAACACGATTCTTAATTATCTGATTATTCAGAGCTAATTATCACTTTCTGTCTTTCTCTCGTTCGTGTAACCGGATTCTAATGATTACTGGAGATGACAGCTATTCGATGAAATTTTATGTACGTATATCGAGCGGGAAAAAGAAAGGGGAAATGGAAGGAAACGAATGGCTGCGAACAAAGGACCCTCTACAGACCGACCAAAAACTCCGATCGATATCCCCAGAGCGTGATATTCAATGCGCCTCGAAGAAGCGAAAGGAAACTGCGATTAATCTCAAAAATATGAGATACTAGGAACGAACTTTTCATACCTCAGATCCGGTCGAATTATCGCGAAATTCTACATAACGTTGTTCGTTGTTCATTCTTTTACTTTTAACGTTCTGACGTTTTAACATCATTCATAATTAATGTTAAAAAATGAACGTTATATGGAAAGAATCATTTTGCTAAAGTATTTAAAAATGTAACTAGATGCAGATTTGAAAATAATTTTGTTAAACGATCACAATAATTATATGTAGGAAACTCATGATGAGCGATGCTACAAAGAATTTTGACTATAGCAATCAGCTTGAGCGTCCTATATGATTATTTCGATAATCCAATAAAATTATTTTTAGATCTATATTCAGCTAAAAATTTTTAGATACTTCAGCAAAATCGGATCGAACGGAAAGTTTCTCTTGGTTTCTCTTTATGTCGGTTATATCTAAAAGTTGAATATGAGAAAAAACAGACGAACTTTTAGATGAATATGTAATAATTTCTATTTCGCCAGATTGAATAAATTTGGTTTAGGAATCTTTAAAATACAATATATCTAGTCCTCATCAACTAGTCTCGACGACGCCTTAAGCGCCGTTCACAACATCTGACCGCGGATAATCAATAAAGTCCTGGCTTCTCTCTCTCTCTTTCTCTCTCTTTCAGCGTCGCGACGGCCTCTCGTACAGCGCTCGTCGATCGTCGAGATATTCCAGACGAGACGACGAAAAAAGATACGTCCGCGCCAGCAGCCCCGAGCCGTTTATTTAAAAAAAAAAAATAAATCGTCTGAATCAAGTCGGGAAAAATCTTCTGCAACCCTCTCTTCTCAGCAAGCTCAACTTCCCAAAATAATTCGTTTATTAATTTTCTCTCTCTTTCTCCTTCTCTCTAAGGAAATAAATTGAATCAACAAAACTCAATTTGTATTATTGAAATAATTAATAAATGTAATTATATATATAATTAATGAAAAAGACTGACGTCTTTTTGCACAATTTTTATTCGCAATATTTGCATGCGTGGTTTTATCATTTAACATCATGTCGTGCATGTTACAAAGTGCCCTCATTAATAGCACACGTTCTAAATACCGCGCATCGATACTCAAAGGGAATACTCGCGTAAAAAAGGATCATCAAGGGAGAGATAGAAAATTATTCACATCCCACGTTAGGTGGAAAAGCGTCAAAAAGAATGTTGAATATCGCGTAAATTTCTAGCGTTTCGCTTATAAATTCGGAGTTCGTTTTTTTCATATAGATTTTTTTTAAATATAGATTTTTTTATATCTTTCTATAATATTATAATCGACTTATGTGCACGCGCGGAATGATTTAAGTAACACGTTATCTCAACATTCGAGTTTATCGAGAAATTGAACTTTCTTTTCTCGACATAAATTAAAAATAGAAATTATGCAAATAGAAATTTTGAGGACGGACTTCTGTCTTTCTTCCCCACTTTCCAATGCAATTTCCAACACGTCAGAGTAGTCCTCTTTCGCAAGTGGATAACGGCGTGGGAACCCGCGCTCGTGTGCCCACGCGGTCGCGCATGTGATTCGCGTTTTTCCGGCAAAGGAAAGAGATAGAGAGACGCCTCCGCGCGCTCCGCCGGATATCTATTCGTTAATAATCAGCGTAAACCGATCCCCCGATGCCGCAAGGAACGGAAACATTGTCACCCGTCACCGTGTCGCCGAGTTAATTGCACACAAACTGAATCGCCGCGTAAGGCGATAATCGACGATGACAGCTGACATCACCCACGATCACGAATTGACATCGGGAGTCGATAACGCGCGAAACGCACCGAAGACATCCGGTTGCAATGTGTAAACGCGATGTAACGAGACTCGTCATACAACACATAAACTCGCAGCAATATTATTGTAACGTTTGCAATGTTATTGTAATATTGCTAGAATAATCAGTGCTGTACGAATCAGTATTTTCGGGGTGTTATTTGCAATATGTGAACATCGCAATGTAACTAGACTCCCAATACAAACATATATAAACTTGCAGATATTGCTGTAAAGTTTGCAACATTGCTGTAATATCGTTGGAATAATCAGTGCTGTATGGATCAGTATTTATTTCTATAGGAAAATAACAGGGAATTCGCGTAAAATCCAGGAAATAAAACAATGTTTTTAAGATATGAACGAGAGACAGAGACAGCGAATTTTGTGATTATCGTAGGAGACAATGTGAGATGCGAGCGGAGCGGAGCTGAGCCTCGTTCGAGCGCGTCTCGTTCCCGCCGGAAACTCTTTTTCCACGCCGGAACCTATCCAGGTCGATGAGAGGCGTTTTTCGTTCTCACCCGCAATCGCCCGCTCGCCTCCGATTTTCCTCGGCGATTTCCCACCGCGTATTCTACCGAGCGAAACGTGGGAGATCGTGGCGTGTGCAATGTGATGCAACCACCGACGCGCATTAGAAACTCGAGACGTCGTGGAATAGCATAAATGCTCAAAACACCGAACTTCTACAAAATTTCCCGAAAAAATATCAAAGTATACATAGAAGATACATTTAATGTATAATATAGAATAGCTTAAGACTTAAATATACATAATCTAAACTATTTGAGATAATTAAATAACACAATAGCGAGGAATTGTGAAGAGCAATATTTTTCTAAAATATCTTTATGATAATTTTGAAGTATCATGCATGCAAAGTGAAGAAAAATTTTCAAATAAAGCAAGAATTGGACGTTCACATTCGTAAGATTTCACGTAATTTTTCATTATAAATATTTGCTTCTGATATTTTTATTTATTAGGGGAGAGTTGGCTAAGTCGTACCGACGGTTAAATCGTACCTTTATTGTATTTTCTAAACGAAACATTTTTTTTTAAAGATAATGACACTGATGTGATGCTGGTAATATGGGTTAAGAACTATCATTTTTGTTTTGTCTTCGAGTCTGTTTACGAATGACATTCAAAATTGATTTTGTTCGGTGTCTGATTTAAGTTTTGGTACAATTTACCTAAGGTGTTATCAGTACAAGGTGGGTAATTGAATTATAATTTTTTTTCATAGTTATAATTGATATTTCAACTCTTTTCGAGTATAGCATCAAATTAGCAAAATATTTGTAAGTTATGTTGCTATTGGCAAATTTGTAAAAATAGAGGGAGTTGGCTAAATTGTACTTGTCTCTGATCTTTATATTGTACCGGTACGATTTTCGCAAGTGACGCGAGCGCCCATGATTCCTTGCGGACAACAATTATTGTACAATATGTGGAGGTTACTATTATGATAAAAAAGGACCTGCAGTGGACTGGATTCAGTGTGTCAGGTGCTCTAAGTGGTTGCACGAAACCTGTAGCGACAATCCTGACATTTGCCAAAACTGTTTAAATAAGCGCTCAAAAAAGTGATTGCTTATCAACTATCGAGTCTTTCTATTAAATTTTTCTATTGAGTCTTTCTATTTAGTCTTTTTATTGAATCTTTTCTATTGTGACGGAAAAATTCGTAATTGATTTTATTTCTAAAATTTATTTTGTCAAAATATCTGAGATTTTAATATTTTGAAATGTAGTGCAATGATAGCTTAAATCAATTTAAGTATTGCTTTTTACTTTATTTTCTTAAACGCGTTTAAAAAATACAGAGTCTAATTTCTGTTTTTATAATAGAAAAGTTTTTATTATACTTACTTAAATATGTATACTCACAATCAATTTGAAATCAAAAATAAATTTATTAATAAATGAGTTTTAAAGTTAATTTTGTTTATTTTCCCAGTAAACAAACTGACGTTATTTATCGTCATTTTGACGTTAAAGATGTTATTTTAATGTCAAAATGACAATAAACAATGTCAGCGTGTTTGCTATATTAGAAGTACGATTTAGGAACCAGGTGGTACAATTTAACGACCCGGTCTCCAAATCGTACCGAAAGCTACTTTTTTTTTAAATCTAATTTAAACAATAATGTAATGTTTATTTTCGCAAAAGTATCGTTTTGTTCTATTGCCAATGAATCAAAGTTTAATATAAGTACGGAAATATTCTGATATCTTCAGTACTTTTGTTTACAATTTTGTTTAAACGTTAGGGGGTACGATACAGGCGACTTCCCTCAACTTATTTCATATATTATATTATTATATTATATTTTTATCTATATTTTACATAAATAAGTGTTAATTTCCTATATTTCCTACTTTTTTTTCCTATATTTCGTTATAGTTTTATAATATAAATTATTGTATTTTTTATATTTTAAAATCTCTTTCTTTCGCTCTCTTTCAAGTTACATATACAGATGTTTTTAATTAAACAAGAGATTTAAATCTATCGAATGTAGCGAAATACTTCTCAATACATTAGCAAAAAACCACGTAAAGATATTTGCTTCCAGTTAAAATCGTTTCCCGTGAACGTAACATTGATCGAACACGTTAGATACCGTGAAAAATGTCAAAACATTAACATAACAACGGCCACGCGCAAGTAGCGTGTCGTTAATGGATTAAAAAGAGTAGGTGGCTGAATGTAATGGCACAGCTAATATTAATCGTTGAAAAAACATAGCACTACATTCCTATCCAATAGAATCGTGAAAGAGGCAAAGAGAGTTTTTATCGTTCAATTGTATTATAATATATTTCATGTAAATCATGGTGCGCGAGAATAATTGTTTGTATAAAAAAACATTTTATTTGTGAAGATACTCAATTTTTTCAATATTAGTTGCCATAATTAAAAAGGAGATACAAAAAATTTTTTTAATATTACGAAAATTATTCAATGCAATGATTATTAAAAAAAAATCGTTAATTCATTATATATTTACATTTAATTTATTATTATTAGAAATGATAAATTCTGTCTTTTTCAATATCTATTAAAAAAATATATCTGCGATATTATTCTGCATTTAAATATTTACGATACTCGTTAAATATGTGGGTTAAATAATACATTTATTATACCCCGAAAGATAAAGGCACAAATAAAAATAAATGAGATAATAAAGATAGTTAATAGTAGATTGCAAATTTATTTTGTCCGAAGGACCGAGTGCCGTAATGGGATTTGAAAAAATAACAAATGTTGGGTCTCTTGGATTAATGCAGAAGCGAGAAATTGTGTGTGTGGGGAGGGGGGATGCGCGCGCAATATCGGAATGCGCGTTGATTAATTATTAAGATCGGCCTTAATAATTATGTAAAAATACGTGAATTTGGAGATATATGAGGGAGAGTTCCTACGCGTATTTAAAAAGAGCGGGTTCCTCTGCACACGGACTTGTTGACTCGGAAGACAAAGAGGAGGGATGAAGCGAAATTAGTTTGCGGCCACCGAAAACTTAGATCAAACCGTCAAACTCGAGCTCAACGTAACCGGTCTCGCGTGCAATTAAAGCCCCGAGTTCAAACCTGAGGAAAAGCTCAGGTTTTCCCGCGAGCCGAAAGAGCGATAGTGAAATCGTGAGGAAAAGTCACGCTATCGTCAACTCGCGATTCTCTAATTACAGAGAGAGATCCGATTCTTCTTTTTATTCTCAATAGTAACGCGGATATTTGATGACAATCGAAATTAAAGCACTGCGTACATCTCATAGCGAAACGACGAAGCCATTCTTCTTAATCCTCCGTCTGTAATTTGAGTTTTTTGATAACACAAGCAAAATTTCACTCTCAAATGTCAGTCCTTATTTCTTTGCTCAAATTTCAATTTTTATTAAAGAAAGGTTTTAACATTTGAATTAAAAACTATTTGCCAATGTAACAGAGATGTTGAAAGTAACCCTGAAAATTTTCCACATTGTTTGAAAGGCTAGTACAGTAAAAAACTTGGGCTGGACAAAAAAGATCCAGATTGTAGACGAAGAGTTAAAATTAACCCTCCGCTGGCCAAGTTAAACTTTGAAGGCACAGTCGATATTTTCGTCGTAAAATTCAGATAGATAAATTTAAATCTGTAAAAAATAAGTAAAATCCGACTTTTATAATACAGTAAAAACTCGTTAAAGCTTTTACAAGTATGCAAAACTTTCAGATTTTTATATAGTCCAGATCAATATAAAAATGTGCACGCTCGCCGACCTAGGTTGATGGAAAATGCAAAATTTCACATAGCTGATGGAAGGTTAAACACCGGTAGAAATTGTGTAAAATTCAAATGGCCTCAGTCTCAATATATCCAACGATCTAATCGTTGTAATGATCCCGCACGCTCGTCAAGCATGCGACAACGAACTCGTCGAAAGGTGAAATTTTTGCCCGTCGTATCATTTTTCTCAATGCGATACGGGCGGATGTCGGCGATCGAGAATGTCATGTGCGGGCCTTCTTTCCTTTCGTTCGTATCACGTTGCGTCGTATCTTCTAC
>NW_017255975.1:2231151-2251975 GCF_001594055.1 Mycetomoellerius zeteki
ACCCACGTCATTCCCCAGCCACATCAGTGCAACGGATGCAACCGCCTATGCACCTCTCTCGCGAATGAAATCGATTGCGATCGCTTCGGGCGATTTTACGTCAGAATGTGGAAAATGTAGTTAATTGCGAGAACATCCGGCTTTTAAGCTTCTTCTCGCGCGCATCTAACTAGTGAAAAATGACAGCGTCATATTTAATTATTTATTGAAGCGACAGTTCCGTTTCTGATCGGGCGAAGGCGATTCGGAACGGACGGATTACAGACACTGATAAAAAATACTAAATTTTAATAAATATTTGTTTAAATAGTTCCAGTAAATATTTAGTAAATGTAAACATATTTATTTGATGTAAATACTATTAATTTGATTTAACTATCATTATTTATTGAGTTAATATTTATTTACTATAAGTTATTATTCACTTACAAGGAAAGGAATGCAACTGTCCCCCTCCGATTTTAATGAGCTTTTAATATGTTATTCTCCAGACAAAAATAAGCGACACGTATTTTTTTTATACGTGCCCATACGCACTTTTAGGGGGTGAAACACCCTTTAGAAGAAAATCGGTTTTTCTCTTTCGAAGCGAATATCGCCAGAACTGTAAGAGATAGAAAAAAATTTTCATAATAAAAATTGAATCGCATTAAGAGTACTTTAAAAGTATAAAAAGATTTTTTTTAATTATTTATTTGTAACAATTATTTATTTATAAAGAAAAAATTTTTTTTCTTTATAATTATATTTCTAAAGTACTCTTAATGCCATTCAATTTTCATTATGAAATTTTTTTTCTATCTCTTACAGTTCTGGCGATATTCGCTTCGAAAGAGAAAAACCGATTTTCTTCTAAAGGGTGTTTCACCCCCTAAAAGTGCGTATAGGCACGTATAAAAAAATACGTGTCGCTTATTTTTGTCTGGAGAATAACATATTAAAAACTCATTAAAATCGGAGGGGGACAGTTGCATCCCTTTCCTTGTTAGTACTATTCAAAGAAATATGTAAGGTTTAACAAATTTTTTTTCAATGTAAGAAAAGAGACCTCACTATTGCAAGTATTGCAACAAGATATTTCATTGAAGATAATGACGCGTGTTAGCAATAATACATCAATTGATGCAGTTGCGATATTATATTATAATTTGAGATAAATTATGCATTTGCTGTTACAATACGAATTATTGATATCAATTAATTTAATACATTACGTTATCATAATGTATTAACGCATACGATTATATTAGTCTTGTTTCGTCGTTACACATTGTGTGATCCGTAATTAAAATTACGTCGCGACGATATTGCGGAGTAAAGAGAAACGTTATTGCATCGATCTCGCGGAAATTAAGAACGAGCACGTGAATCAGGATGATGTTGCGGGCAGGGGTTGTAACCGTGATATTACGAGGAAGTTGTAGTTATCAATTACATGCGACATTATAAACGGCAATGCGAGACTGCATGGGCGGCGTACAGTTGGCGACCGCAGTCGCTGCTAATGGCGCACTATCGACGTATCAATGGCGCGCTGCGGCTTACGCATTAATAATACACGTGATTACCATCGAGCGAACTCATCCCAGGCGCGCCATGGCGTATTCATGGCGTTCACCATCCGTCCTGGATGGAAACCGCCTTCGATCTGCAGAAATGGAACCGTCGCCCCGATAAACAATTAAAAACTATAACTGGGAACCTCGAGCGCTACCATGAATAAGCAACCAGGAATCTGACGAAGAACGCCGCGGTCGCGACCATTAAGAAAATGACCCGCGTTTTCGCTATCAATTTTCGCGTGTAATTTCAAGTACTTTTGTCTTTTTTTTCATATCGTTTTACTTTTAATACGAGCTGGATATTGCAAAATCCGGGGTAGTCTGACAAGAAGTTTCTATCTCCTGAAGAAGTTTAAAATAAAATTAAGATGATAAGATTAGGATTAGGATTATATAAGATGCAGGGATGGCAAATAACGTGTTACTTGTCATCCTTGATAAGAAGTAAGAATATAAAAAGAAATGAAATGTCAAATAATATGACATTTATAGGCGAAGAGATACAGACACACACACATAGGAGATTGATGACAAGGCAATGGTGCAATTGCGATGCAAATGCAATATTAGCTACAGGAGGGTTGGCAACATCACTGATAATCCCTTTCGCTTCCCTCTTCCTCTTTACCGCAGTTCCATTGGCACTGTGGTCGCCGGCGATTTCTGTGTTCGTAGCTGCGCAAGCTAATCGGGAGTCGCTCCTTAATTAGAAATTAGGCGGTCTCATTCGATGCCGGCCCCTTCCCTCATCCTCTAAAACTCTGGCGTCGGGAAGCCGCGCTGAATTTTTCATGCGGACGAAATTAGAATCGATCGCAGCGGAGACTGCAGAATTAAATCGCAGGAAGGACAACGAGGGGAGGGGAGATAAAAACTCAGCGGTGGTCCATCGATGAAGTTTCCGCGACCGCGCACGCAATTTGCGCCCCGATTATTTATTTGTCAGCGCAATTAATGTCGTTCCCGCTGCGAAAAATTGATCGATCTGCGTAACCGTCGTAGTTCGTTTATTAACGAAATATTCATTCGTTTGTCTGTTTATTGATGGATTTATGGTATCATTTATTACGTCGGTTATCCACTTGTTTATTTACAGATTTATCTATTTATTTAATTACATGTACACATGCCTATGTAGTGACTAGCCAACTCTGGGATTAATTCTAGAGTAATCCAATTTATTTTCATTTATTTCATTTATATATATTTCTAGCTACTCTTTCTCTTGTCAAAGCAAAGCTCTATAAAAATTACACGTCCATCGCGAAATATTTTACAGATTTTGTCACAATCATGAAAAGCCAGAACGAGCTTAAGCAAAAGAAAATAAAAGAAAAATAGAAGAAAAGGAAAAATAAAGAAAGGACAATCGCGAAGCATCAACTGGGTAACTTACACAGAAGAGAGGTCCAGCGGGCCCCGAGACGTGATAGAGCGCGAACAGAACTTTACCAGAAAAAGAAGATAGGAAGAGGAAGAAGAACACGTGCGTGAGAGAACTGATTTATCGATCACGCTACGTCGATCGAAATTAATTCAGAAGATCCCGTTTACTTAAGGACTCATTGATCGATCGATCATGTGACCACGATGAATGACGCTCGCAAAGAGTCGACTAAAGTAATCCCGTAAGAACTTTGTCCTGGCTGAAATAACTTCCTGCTTTGCTGTCGACCGGAAAATTATCTCGTAATAGCTACTACTTTTACGAAAGACGAGTTTTTCTCATAGAATGACTTTTCGAGAAATACAATTTTCAAGTATTAACTGATATTTTATTTTAGTAAAAAGCGTTTTTTTTTTACGGAAACAATCTTTTTTTAATCTTTTATTAATTTTTCCAAAATCTCATTTGATAAGAAAATAATAAAGAAAGAAAAATAGAAAGAGAAAAATTTTTTTACGTATGGATTAGAAAATAGGATTGTTCAAATAATAATAGCAGAAGATGGAGGAGTTCTATCTTTCCTAAGAATTTTTCTGGAAAGCGACTGAAAGAGAATCGTGTTCGTGACCTGCGCGAGTTTTAATTGCTCGGCGATTAAAAGTTTCCGTGTCGTTCAAGACACTCATTCCGAGAGATCGAGCGTTGCGTGAGAGAGTGACACTCTTCCACGAGAATCCAGGAAAATCCGCGGAGACTGGAAATACTTCCGAGACGCCCTATCGAAACATCGCAAACACACCGGAGGCTAAAGACAATTCGAAAACTTTAGATTAAAATCGAGAAAATTAATTAAATTAAGATCGAATTAGTTTTACTTCGGGAAATTATCGCATTCGTCTCGATCACAATTCCGAGATTCGAGAACCGCGAGAGAACCAGCAAAAGAGATAAAAAAAAGAAAATACCTCGACCGTAGAAAGGAGAATTCACCTGTCCGGAAATCTCAATGCTAAGATTTATCTTCAGTGTGTCCTTGAGTACAAGCGTTTAGAAAAGGATACATCTCTTGGAAAAAGTCCAGATGCGGCGGCTGAAGGATATCCAGCGCGGAAAGGACCTGCAAAAGAGACAGGAAGAGATTGAGTGCCCCGTCCTTTGACTGGCCGAAAGATAGAAAGAGCGCGATGGATCCTGCTTTTTTCATACAAAAAGTAGAATCCAATAGGAGAGACTACGAGGGGGAGGACACACAGCCTTGTCCTCGGGGAAATAAAACGCAGAAATTTCCGAGACCTCATCGTATAATTTATATACGATCCATCTTGAATGTTCGTCCAGGTATTCAATGTCAAAAAATATATGCCAAACAGTATGATTGCTTACAACGAGGTATATAAAACAAAATAGCTATTATACTTTATTATTACAACAATAATTATTAAATAATTTTTAGAAACTGTCATAAGACAGTAACATGTGTTTAAGTAATATATATTAAGTTCTTGAATGTTAAAAATGTTCTATTAAAAAAAATGTTTAAAAAAAATTTTAATTTATTATACAATAAAATATTCGTGATTTTTCAGGAAATTACAGACAATTATTATAATAAGTGCAATAAATAATCATTATAAAATATAAAATATTTGAAAACTAAATATAGATTCGATATCGACTTCATTTATTATCGACAGAATTACAACTTTTTTATTTTCGTGCTGCGTCTGTGAAGTTAGCACCCCAACATTGAAATTCCATAGTTCTGATTAGAGTTCCCGTTTCCTTTTGTCGAGACGAAGAGTTCTCTATAATTTATAACAAGAGTTTCGCTTAATAACTATTTTTAAATAATTTTTAAAAAATGTGGGGTGCAAACTTCTCAGCGAAATTCGAGATCGAACAGTTCTGAGCAGCTTAATAGCTCTATTTTGTGAATATCTAGAGTTCCTCATACAATTTTTTATTTTTTTTAAATAAATTTTCTTGTGTGTCAAAATTGTTTTTTATGTATCAGGAACTCTAGATATTCACAAAATAGAGCTATTAAGCTGCTCAGAACTGTTCGATCTCGAATTTCGCTGAGAAATTAGCACCCCATTTTTTAAAAATTATTAAAAAATTGTTATTAACTGAACCTCGCATTAAAAAATACAGAGAACTCTTCGTCTCGTTAAAAGGAAACAGGAACTCTAATCAGAACTATTGTATCTAAAAATTGATTCTTCAAAAATTTTTAACTCCTTTTTGATTTTTCAAAAAATTTTTTTATGCATCAGGAACAGTAGGTATTCACGAAATGAAGCTATTGAGCCGCTCAGAACTATTCGATCTCGAATTTCGATAAAAAGCACCCCATTTTTTAAAAATTATTTAAAAGTAGTTATTAAGTGGAACTCTTGTTATGAATCATAGAGAACTTTTCGTCTCGACAAAAGGAAACGGGAACTCTAATCAGAACTATGGAATTTCAATGTTGTGATGCTAACTTCACAGACGCTTTCGTGCTAGAATTTATCGGAATTTTTCTGTTTTCTTCGGTGTTTGTTCATCGATCACACACATGTTTGACGCAATAATATTACTCACGTTATCGTGTTTGAAGAAGCAAAGCATTTTCAGCTCCCTGAAGACTCGCTTGCTGCTTACGAGACTTTGAAAGACATTCGGCAGTTTTTTTAAGGCTACTCTCCTACCATCCCTCGGATCCGTGACAGCCCTGGAAATCATAGAAACAACACCAAAATTTACAAATACATTCTTATATCTTGTCAACAATCGATGCAACTACTAAAGACAATATATTTTGACAAAAAAGAAATATGTCAGTAACATAATCAAGTGAAAAAAGCCTTGTTCGATCAAAGTAAATTTTAGTGCTCAAAGGTATTTTTACGTAAATTTTAAATACTTTTTTCAGTTTTATAAACTATTTGCAGGTTACTGTTGGAATTGAAACGCAATCCTAAATTAAAAAGCTGGAATTGTAGTATTATAAATTAAATTATCAATTTAATAATAACGATGCTAACAATTATCTTGAAACACTGCAATGAATTATTATTAAAATCTGAACTTTCCTACTATCAGAAAAAAGCATTTTTACGACTATTAAGATATATGATGATATTTATTGTAACGTACTATGTGTGTACTATGTGTATCCACAATAATTATCGTAATAATTATTGCAGTGATCAAATATATTTCAGTATTTACTGTATTACGTTTATTAATATCGTTACATATTCGTACAAGAAAAAAGTGATTGGATAGATATTTCATTATAATCATTATAGCTAACAAGTACAGTTATTTCAAACAATAAATCACTTTCTTTTTCTTTTGCTTTGTCATATTTGCTTCATTTTATTATTTTACTTTCTCTCTTTATTTTTCTACTTTTCATGTACATTTATATACAGTTAGCTACTTCATTTATCTACTAATAGATACAATATAATAAAATATCTTAAAGCTCTCATAAAGAATTATATGAAAACACAAAGCGAGAAGAGGAAGAAATTCGAGTTACGTTTAAAGGATCCAAATATCATTTTATATTCCAATTATAAATACAATTCGAAATAAATAGGAAATAAAAAGGAAAAAGTATCAAACGTCGGTTTCGATTTTAATTTAAAAGAAGGGAGATTGTACATTGATTCGAGAGAATATATTGGCAAATAATCATTGGCATAAAGCTAAATAATGTCCGGAATCTTGCATCGATAATAACCCCGGAAACACAAGCGATGATCTAAACCCCTCTTCCCTTGCATCGGCCTCTCTCAGCCCTAGGCCAGAGATCTGAGAATAATTATTATCCTAGCAATTAGTCCGTTTACGGCTATAGGTTCGATTTCATTGTTGAGTGTTGTCGTTACCGCAAAACCGACAATTCCGATTCACGAGATTCGAAGGGAGAGGAGAGAGAGAGAGAGAGAGAGAGAGAGAGAGAGAGAGAGAGAGTGTGTGTGTATGTATATAGTGTGCACATACCCACCCAACACGCACGCACGCACGCACGCACGCACGCACGCATGCACACACACGTAGAAAGCGTATTTGATGCTACCGAAATCCCATTTTCAGTTGTGTGCCATATCATCTGCCCAGCAGATAAAGCAATTCCCCGTTTTTGAAGGGGAAAAAAAAGAGGGCGAGAGTGAGAAAACGATTTCGCGATTTGCGATGCTCACACTCGCGTATCAATATAGAAAATAGTATACGACACAGATAAATGTATAAATATAATGATTTAAGTGAAAATATTCATTTCTATAAATAAAAATCGATGTACAATAAATTGATGTACATTGAATTGATAAAATTTCAACAAAGTAGAAATCAAATAAAGAAATGGAATTGCGGGTATTATATATTTCTAAATTATAAATCAATTGGCAATTTTATGATTTATCGTTATATGCAATAACTACCGTTAATTTTTATGATTTATTATTACTATTATTATTAATTAATTGTTATATATTATTACTGACAAGGGAAGTTTCACAACTGTCCGGAACCGATTTGATTCTCCATGAAATATGTTGTTAAACACTAAATTTTTTTAATTTTTTTCTTCACAACATTGAAGTACTCTTGAAACCGTACAACTTTTGTTTAAAAAATTTTTTTCCATCTTTTATATTTCCGACGATATTCGGCTCGAAACAGAAATATCGTTTCTTTTTTTCAAAGGGGTGTTTCATCCCTTAAACATGAATTAGCGCACGTGTCTCTTAGATTTTCGTGTTTAATAACATATTTCATGGAGAATCAAATCGATTCCGGACAGTTGTGAAACTTCCCTTGTGAGATCAATTATTTAGCGGCTGTTTATTTCGAACGTTCATGCTTTATACCGGTTTTATATAAGGTTTTATATAAGGTAGACGAGAATGACAAATCTCTCGTACTAATCAGGTCGAAATCGTTAACTTCATTATGGCACGCTAAATCGATTCGTTCGCACGAGACGGCTGGCTCTCGTGTAGATTTGCACGACACATTTATGGACCGGGACTCGACAAAATAAACGAGGCTGTCGATGAGCGGCCAAAACGGGCCCATTATCTCGAGTGTCGTCTCTTCAAGTCCCACTCACGTGTATGTCCGACCGGTCAGATGTGTTCGTTGCGCCATCGCTATGATTTCGCGATAGTCGAATCGAAGGAGTAAAAAATAGCGGAAGACCCGACATTTTTACAAATTTTTAATTCAGTGAAGAAAATGTAATGTACAAGTAGTTAAATGTGAATTTATTTGTCTTGAGATCAAATCTTTTATAAAGGCATAAAAAGGTTGATACAAAGTGTGCAAAGAACAAAACACGCATCTCATAACAATAATAATAATAATAACGAAAGCAAAAAAAAAAGATGAGGAACGACGAGGTCGATTATAATTAATGTCTCCATTAATGATGTCCTTGTATTTCAATTTAATTTATTTATGTATAATGATATTTGCAAAGTATAGAAGTCTGAAAGCTCAAATAAATAGTATTTCAAAATATTGAACGTTATATTGCCTATATTAAATATACATAAATTAATTAATTAAATTACTTGACGATACAACTTTGATACAACTCCGATTTTTGCATAAGTTAAAAAAACAATCTACAAGTGGAGAATCAAACTCCACAAAAAAAAAGAATAAAGGTAAAGTAATTAATATTTCCATGACACAAAATTTTCGACAAAAGTTCTCGTATTCATCACCATTGACGCGGGTTTTCCTAAAGATTTTTTGACGAACATTTTCGATTCGATTCACCTGCGAAAATTAACGTATGAGAACGGTAATTACATCATCGAGCTTCTTCGAATAGCCGGAGGGAAAGAAAGAACGAGCCGTCGCGAACCGGCGAGAGATTAAGGTCGATCCACGAAGCCGAGCGAGTCACGAACGTAGAAAGGTACGACGACCTTCGAAAAGGGTCAACGCACCCGCTGCCGCGGGAGTGCGCTGAGCGTAGTAGGCGGAAGTGGAATCACGAATTTTGGAGCGGAACGACCGTGAAATGATGCACTGGGTGGTGAGAGGAGGGCGGGGGCACAACGTGCCCCCAGGGACCCACTGTCGCGGTTTAGACAATGTTTATTCATTCAAAATCCCGACGACCCGACGACGGGGACCGCTTCTATGCGTATACGCATACACGCATATACGTACTCGCCGGTACAGGTGGCTTCGTCACCGGAAGCTGAGGGAAGAAGGGGGACGGTATTGTCGAAAAGGGGCATGTCTGTTTTAAGTAAAAAATAAACTGCCGATAGAGATCTACGAATTTCGAGCGTAACATGTCGTAATTGCACAAAATTTTCGTGAAAACAAAGCCAATTCATGAGACCGTCGAAATTACGAATTATGAAACATTCTGTCTGTCGCGAATTATTTCGAAAAGAAGATAATTCAAGAGTAAAAGAATGAACTATCAAAAGAATTAAATCTGTTAATGGAAAGAATAATTTTGTTAAAGTATTAAAAAATTTTGATAGATACAAATCTGAAAATAATTTTGTTGGATCATCAAAATAATTAGAATGCTTAAATGTTGATGCGATAAAGTTTTAACATTTTTGCAATCAGTTTAAGCGTTCTGCATAATGACTTTAATGTGGTCCGAACAAAATTATTTTCAGATCTGTATCCAACTTTACCTACTTCAACAAAACCGTTCCTTCCATATTAATTAAATATTAACGTTAGATTGGTGAACATATCTCTTTATAGATTCATAGTGAGATTTACTCAAAGCATATGCGGATCCGATTTTCTTCACTCTCCTAGACTTGCAGCGATTTCATAAATATGTAATGAGCTTTCTCGAGACCCGTCGTTGATCAGTTTAGCGACCGATAACGAAGTTAACGACCGACCGTTGTGATCTAACTGGGATGTGCTGGTTTTCGTGTCTCGTCACTTCGTCGGTGGATTTCTTCGTTATTTCGAAAAGGTCTTTGTGCGGCGAGGTCGTCGAACGAAATCTCGCGAGTGATTCACCTGCTGCTGGGGAACTTTAAAAAGTGTCATTGTAGCCGGCGGTCTTTTTGTCCGACAGAAACAAATATAACGAATGATTGTCCGCAATCTTATGCAAACGTTATCGCGAGCGATAATATAGCCTTTGTCATGAAGTCGTACGTGTTCTAATCTTTGTGCTTATCGTACATATTATTGTAAGAAAAATAACAGGAAAGTAAAACCAAAAGCTTTCAGCTTTATGCTTCTGTTTGAAGGTACTCGTGAAAGCTTTACTCGATGTTACGTTATTTCTCGTTGTTATGCGATCGAATGTTCAGAAAAAGCGCATAAAGCCCAAAACAATATTACTCAGCTTGGATATCAGCTCGATATCGGATGGATTTTATTTTAGCGACTACGATCCTTCTCTCACATCGAACAGATGGAAAATAGAATCGGTTTGGTGAGCGATCAAATAAATTAATTTGTCAGACGAAAGAGAAAGAGGAGCGAAATAGTTCTCTCTCTGATTCTCCCGAACTTGAATATTTCATTCCGCGGTGAATTTCATTCGTCGATCGCTTTAACAGCATTATTAACGTAGTTATAAATACCAGGTGTAATCATTCGTAACACGTCAATGTTTTTTGTACTGGGTACTTTCCTGCGGCACATGCATCATACGAAAATATCGTGTGCAATCGTTAAGAATATATAGTTAATTTAAAAATCAGGTGAAGACAATTGGGAAAATATTTATTCAAAAATATATCTAAAAATATTCTAATATATTTCCAAGAATGAAGAAAATGATTTTGCTGAAATATTAATATAAAAATTTAGCTAAATGCAGACATTTTGTTAAATTATTAAAATAATGTAAAGTTAGTGGGAAAAATGGCAAAACTTTTTACAGTATTGCTTATCATGTTTGAGCGTACCTATATAATTATTTTGATAGATCAATAAAATTACTTTCAGAAAAAATATAGGGTAACTCCAGTATATACGTCGCACCTATCAAAAACTTAATTTATTAAGTATTATTTACTATGTTTAAAGTAAACGAATTATATCAGAAAAACTTTGTGCTGTCTGCTACTATGAAAAAAATATTAGAAATCTGAAATATTTATTTTTCGTATTAAGAAATAAACTTTTTGAAACCCTTGCATTTTTGCCGTATATCCTATAGAGGTGGGATATATGGCTACTCATAGGGGGAGAGGGGGGTATGTACGGCTCATGAAAAATTTACAAGTAATGCTTATAAAGATGCAATAAGACATAAAATGACACAAGAACTTATAAAATACGTTTATAAAGTTTTATTAAGGAATAAGAATGATAAATATGTATATGAAGTAATAAATAATAATTACAATCTTCCTACATATATTACAAGTGTTATGATAGAAGGTACATATGTATTTCATGTAATATATCCATTGTATTTAGTGCAATGAATTCAATCTGCGTACTTTGTATGCTTTGGGCATAAATCCCATCCGCTAAAAATGCCGTATATCCCGAACAGATGGGATATACAAGATAACAAACTAAACAAAGAATACGAAAGCAAAGCACTTGTATTTTGCTATAAAATGTTTTACTATTCCTCTACACGTATGTATCACGAAATAACCACTAGGTCTTTTACACGCCCTATAGTAATCATTTTATGTAGATTATAATTTATGATGGCGCTACTTATTACAGTGACAAATCGATTCAACTCACAATAATTTCATTAATATTAACAGTAAGAAGCTGAAATCATAACACAATACTAATACAACATAAAGGCATATAACAGAGTAGTTGCGGGAAAATTACCCCCACTCCTTCTATTTTTTCTGACTTCTGCGGCGTAAATTCCAGCGCGATGTATTTGCCGGAGTTACCCTATATATATTTTTAGATGTACTTATTTCAAATCTGTGTATCTAGATAAATTTGTAAACTTTGATACAATCGTTTTTTTTTTTTGTATATCATTATCCATGAGATTCTATATTTATGCGTAATTTATTCTTGCCTTTATTCTCTATTCTATTGTATTGATTCTATTCTATCTGATACATTTAACAATACATATTTTTTTTATCTAATTATGTATCTACACACACACACACACGCACGCACGCACGCACGCACACACGCACGCACGCACACACAAAAAAAGGAATATTATCTAGGATAAAAAAATATGGAATTCATATAAAAAAATATGTGTCGCGCTAAATGTATCAGATAGAATAGAATCAATAGAATAGAGTAAAGAAACAAGAATAAACTACATAAATATATATATATATATGTGTGTATATGTTATTATACATGTTATTTTTCTTACTTTATTTATTGTGTAAATAATAAATATTTATTAATTAAATAGTACAACAAAGTTTTTATGCGCTCTGTGTTCGCGATTTAATGTTATAACTACAAACTTCCGCTCAGAGAATATTTCGCTTGAAATTCGACAAAGGATTCGCGACGGAGAGAAAGTGTGTGACTTCTGGCGTATTTTAAAAGGCGGCAGATGTTCCGCAGGGGGGCTCTCCAAAAAACTGGGCCCCGATCGCGATCCTCGGCCACGTGGCGAACGCAATACTACATCTCAAGAGACAGACGGTCGATGTACCGCTTTTGTATATACGGGATGTTCCAAAAAAAAGATGAAAAGAAAATTTCGGTACTTCGTAAATCTACATTTTACAGATATAATGAAGTTACATACGATTCCATTAGTTGTATTTTCACGGAAAAAATGATTTTGTTAAATTATTTAAAAGTTTAGCTAGATACAGATTGAAACTTTTGTGTTGGACTATTAAAATAATTACGTAGGAATCACAAATATGCAATGCAATAAAAAGTTTTGATATTCTAGCAATCAATTAAACCACACATAATTACTTTGGCCCAACAAAATTATTTTCAGAGTTATATGTAGCTAAAATTTTAGATACTTCAGCAAAACCATCATTCTTTCCATATTTGCATATGATAATTAATTTATAACTAATAAAAGTAAGAAACTTTATTATCTTGGTAATTCTCGAGTTTCGAAACTTGAAAGGAAAGCCCATTGCAATCGTCTGACGAGAAATTACATCGTATATTTACTTCGAGCGCTTCTCGAGAAACCCTTTGTATGTTTGAAGCTCAAGAGTTAACATGAAACTTTGAAAAAAATCGTCACGAAAAAATTGCCTATAATCTCCCCAAGAAATAACGCTTCGCATCCGCTCTTTATTGTTTCTGAAATACCCTTTACAACATAGTGAAAGAGGAACTTTCCGTCTGTCGATCTGGCACCTGGCGTGGATCGTTCTCATTCTAAAAAAAAATTGCGGTCTCTGCATCGCGCGAATTTGCAAATTCGGGGAAGCCCAGTCGTGCAGTCAAACCGGCGGGTGCATCTCGCGATTGCGCGCTGAAAAGACGCGCGTAGCTGCAATTTGCGAGGTGGCCGCCGACCGAATGCCGCATAATTACGACATTTCCTGAGGAAAGCTCGCGTGCAAGGCGCGCTCTGCTGCAACATTTGCAACACGTGCATCCCACGACAAAGCGCCACGGCGCTTCGAGGGAAAATTGGCGCGACGTAAATGCGTTTCCCGTCGCTCGAAAGTAAAAATGACATGAAAAAAAAATTAAAGGATTCGAGAAATAACAGGTTATTCCTGGAGAAGACGACAATCGTCACACACTCTCTCTCTCTCTCTTTCTCCCTTGCGCTCGCAATTCAGAAGGCAGAGTACAAAAGAATTAATTTTAAATGACATTGCAAAATTCATATTCATTGATCAGTTTTTGTTGAGATGAAAATTAAATCCTAATTCTAATTTCATAGAATTTACAATTCCAAAAATCTTTTGTCAGTTTTTCAATAAGTTCTTCGAGATGTTGAAACGCGATAATCTTCATGAAACTACAAACAGTAAAAGGAGCGATGGAAATTGATAAAAAAAAATGCGTAATTCGTTTTGACATTACATTTCAGACATTGTTCGAGCTTGAAAATATTCGTTTTGTTATTACGTTTCAACCTCTCTTGTCAAATGTTTTATTTTACGTAGAGGAAAAAAGAGAGGACCTCCTCTCTCTTAAAGCCGATAAGTGACAGAAGGAAGGGGAAAGGTTATCGATTTCTTACACACATTGCCGTCTGTACACGAGCGACGAAAAATTATATGGCGTAATCTAGATCTTGTCGAAAATCTAAAGAAAGATGTAAAAAAATATTTTAACACAAAAATACAATCTTAAAGTAGTCGATTGATAAAGGAAAGATGCGATAAGGATATTGTGAATAAAGATTAAAGATTAGATTAAATCAAGATTTTGATGTAAGTAAAAGTAATAAAAACTAAAATGAATTTAGAAATTATTACTGAATATAAATTACTGAAAAGTTATTAATCGTATAAATTATTATTTAATACTACAATCATCGATGGTGCTTTTCGCTTTGATAATTATTTTTTTCTTTTTCTGTATTGAAAATATAGTGCAAAATATTAAAAATATGTAAATGTAATACAAATAATTCTAACCATATAAATAATACCAAAACAATTTTTCACTGATAGAAAACAAGGATAGGAAATTATTAAATTGGCACTTTCGACAATTCTAGTAGGATACCATCGGTTTTAGTACGAAGCGAATTTAACCAATAACGATCAATTATGTAAGAAAACATGAAGGATATCGTCGAGTAATGAAAAAATTCCTACATAAGTAAAAAATATTTCGTATTTGTGTTGGAAACGGTTCACACAAGTCCTTGATAAACTTTTTATATTAAATTTTTTAATATATTTGACTGTTAATTTAACATAATGTGATTATATTATTTAAATAGTTTGTGTTAAATTGATATTCAACGTTTCTTAGCATCAAAATAACATAATTTGAGTAAATGAACAAATAACTTAAAAATAATATGTTTTAAAATGTTAATTCTAAGATAAACGTATAAAATATGTTTGTTTTAATGTAACATATCATAAATATTAATTTCACTTAAAAAAGTATGCTTCTGTAGTTTGTTTACAAACTGTGTCAATATTACCTTTTTGTTTATTTATTTTCCGAAATAATATTTGTGTTACCTTCTAACATATTCATTTTTGTATTAAATTAACACATAAATTTGAGTGGACCGTTTGGGACATAAATCTGTTAAATTTAACATAAATTTTAGGTATATAGAAGAATTACAATTCTTTTCTCTTTGAGATGCGAATTAGCGTAATATTCTCGAAATTGTGGATGACAAAAGCCACACGCGACTGGTATCACTGAGCTCGTATCGCAAGTCGGAGGATTGGCATCGATCGTAGAAAAAACGCTATTAGGGCTGGCAAAAAAGCCGGCGATTGCCGTCTCTTCGCGGTTCTCGTGCGCGCGAAGTTGACAGCTGCTGTCGGCAGGCTCACCTGCAGCTGCACCTGCGCCCGCTCGCTCGCTCGCTCGCTCGCTCAGCGTGTGTACTCACCTGCGTCCCGCAAGTGACCCGCGGCGAGCGCGTAACCAGAGTAACGACCGAGAAGTCCGAGAGTACGTGCGCGGAGCGAACGTTTAATAATATCGCACTTCCGACTCCGCGTATTGAGATAGGTCGCAAAGAGCTCCCGAAGATGCGGCAAAAGTTGCCGCACGCGGATTAACGCGAGCGCACGCTGTAACGCGTGTCGACTGGCGAAACGACCACCAGTCGTCACATCATTCGGCGAAATTTATCTTTCATTGAGCCCCTCACGCGCGTCGAACTGATGCATTTGTATAAATGCAATGATGCTTGCGATACGTCGCACCATTCTTTATGAATCCCGCGTTGCATTCAATTAGAAAGTGTTACATGTGACAAGGTATGTATGAGATAAAAAACAATTTTCGGATTGTAAGTCTCAAAAAATTCCAAGCAAATATCGCGGCGCGAAACAAGATCTTTTCAATTAATGTGATAGGTAAGAAAATTCTGACTAATTGTTAATAAATGTAATTAACTTAAGATTATTTAAATAAACAAGGAACAGATTTATAGGATTTGTATTTAAAAATCGCTTTTTAAAGAGCACATTTAATTCCTTTATACATTTGATTACGTTTACATTTAATTCATTCAAGTTTGACAGGTCCAGTTTATATCTTCGAGCTTGCTGCAAATTTATACGTTCAATCATATCAAGAGTATCAATACATTTCGTCAATCGTTGCAAGTATTCAAATCGCAATGAGGAAATGTGTAAAGAAAATGGATAGTGAAAATTCCTCTAGAACAAATCCTTCAAAGATGTTGATTTTCAAAAGAAACCGTCCGGCCGCGATTTTTATTTGTCCAACAGACCACCACCATAAGCCTGTTGAAACGTGGCTTCCTCTTATTTCGATCGCCGCCGGCAAAAGCTCGAAAGCACTTGCTCGAAACTCCATTCGCCGTGACGCCGTGACGGTTCTTTGCATCAAAGCGAACGCGCTTCTCGGCTTCACTCCCAACAATATTTCCCCCATCGTGGTGAGCTTGCAAACGAGAGAGTACCACGAAGAGGCATCGTGACGACGAGAAGAGCCCAGCACTATGTGTTTATGAGGGATTTTCCTTCGCCTTTCTCGCTGGATTTTTCCACTGGAGCTTCGAGTTCCTCTCGCAATCACTTTTAGGTAAATAGCGGAAGGTTGCCTCTCTCCGGCTCTTTATTTATTTATCGAACAACTCCTAATTTGTTTAATCTATTTTTTATTTAACTTATCGGAATTAATCAGTCATTAAATAAATTTACAATTAAAATCTACTAATTTAAATTAGATTAGGTACATTTCATACTAATCCTAATTTTAATCGCGGCCTTGCCGAATATTCGTATAATTTGTTCCTATTGTTTACTTTATAAATCTTCACTGAGAAAAATGTCTGGACGAACCAGAAGATTCTGATTATATCAATCAGAATTCCAATTGTTTCAACAAAAATTCTAGTAGAGAGTTAATCAGAAAATTCTGACTTGTCTGATTTTTAACGAGAATTTCAATTAATCCAAGTAGACATTTTTCTCAATGTTTAAGTGATTTACAAAACCTTTTTATTCTCTAAATTTGATTGTAAATTGCAAATTGCAATTTGCAATTGCAACGTTGCGCAATGCAATTGGACGAGAGATACTTTTACGAAAACGTAAATTTTTTTCACCAGTTTCGCAGGATCGATCCTTCGAATTAGCACAAGTACCGGGATGCTCGCAAGCTCGAACGCGCGGACGGAAGTGTTCCCCGTCCAACTAGTTTAAATTTAACAAGGAGAAACCACGGCTTCGGACGGAAACTGCGAGACGACGTATCGTGGGACTTCGCACGACACAGAGAGAACGTTTGCGTAATTATTCCATGATAGGTTCTGACTCGGAGTTAAGTCAGTTCGCGCAGAGTTTCTCAATGTAATATGTCGTTTGTGCTTTGGATCATTCGCGGAAAATATGTGAATGAAAAATGCGCGGGTTCTGTACAACATCGACGTGAAAAATACTTTCTCTTAGTACTTTTAATTCATTTGACAGTGAGTTAGAATTATTCTAATTTTTACATTAATTGAAATTGAAAAGATCTTATTTCACGTTGCGATACCTTTTTGGAATTTTTTTGAGAATTACGATCCAAAAATTGTTTTTTATTTCGTTATTAATTGATTTATATAAATTCACACATGATATTATCCTAATTTAATTATTAACTCTAGGTTATTAAAAGTTTTAAAATATTTTAAATAGATTTTTATTTTGACTTTACTTTATACATTTATTATTATAATTTGTTTTTTATATTTAAAGAGTCCTATTAATTAAATTTTAATCCTATTAATTAAGTTTTTTATCCGCTTTTATATCTTTTATGTTGATTTTATTATTTTATATTTTTATCAATATTATTTATTTTTTCGTATTTTGTATTTAAAGAAGTAGCATTAAATTTTCAATTTAACAATTCCATTTCTAACTTGACACATTTCTCTTAATTGTTTATTATCAGTGTGTATATGACGAATCTTTATTAAAAGAATGCACACTGTTAAAATTTGTTGCAATTAGAATGGATTTAAAGACAGTCAATTCCCTGCGATATCCTGAATCGTTCCCAAAATTTGTGCGAGAGAATTTTCGGGATTTCACGGCTCATTTCTGACTTCGATTTTCCATTCTCGGTTTCCGGTGGTGGATCAATTGATATCCCCAAGAGAGAGAGAAAGACAGAGAGACAGAGAAAGAGAAGGAGAAGGGAGGTTCGACGAACCACGGCGAAACGTGACCCAGGATCCCCGACAAGAAAACTGCGGCTACGGGAACACGCTCGTCTCCATTCCGCAGCAGCTCGCCGAGGAAAACGACGGGACGCAAAGGCAGAGAGAAAAAGAGAAAGAAAGACAGAGAGGAACAGGCAGAGAGAGAGAGAGAGAGAGAGAGAGAGAGAGAGAGAGAGAAGTGGAGGAGGAGGAGGAGATCCGTGGAGCGAAACCGGATGGAACGCCCGGTATATCTAGATGATTCGCCTGCATGCTTCGCTCGGCGCCCTTACGAAACCGGATAGCAGCCCTCCACATAGAGATAACTGATCTCTGTACGCTTCGTTTCCCCCAAACCACCACGCACACGCCGTTGTTACCGCGTTGTTGTTAAATATACAACATTATATACAGCATTACTGCCTAACGTTGTTGCTACTAAAAAATTAAAGACAATTTAATCCCTCCTGTGAGATGCATCGTCGCGTAATCCCTGGAAAATTTAATCGGTAAATTTAATCGAGTATGCATATTGGCAAACATTTACAGAAGTAAATGTTTGTCGTATGCTTATTCTGCGTTTCACCATGCACATTTAACTTCTGTCCTCTTACGACGAATATTTTGCGACACACGTGCACGTGTATGTACTTTATTCCCTTGTGCATTTACCGTTACGTTTCGGGTCGAAGAAATTAATCAATCACTCAAAATCAATTTAAGAGAAACAGAAATAATTTAACTACTGAACAATTAAATAATGCGCACGATTCTTGACACATACCGAGTGTTAGAAAAAAAAAATTACGTCTAATGGATCGTTATCATGATGGCGATAGCCATGAAAGTGATAGCCAAGTTGATAGCATTCTATTTCTACTGTATGCAACGACGTTGTGCGTCCAGGTTAAAGAGCAACTCTTTGAACCCTGTAAAGCTTGTTCTCAGTTAAGAAGTCATACATTATTCTCAAAATAGAACTCCCGAAAAAAACGGAGCCCCTTCTTTCGCCAAGTCAAGAAAAGAAACCGGAAAGTAACGCGCGAGCGTTGCGTTGTACACTTCACAGCGAGGCGCAATCGATAGGATTCGAGGTCGACCCGATAACCTTTGCTAATGGAGGCTCTCTTGGGCGCCGCGCTAGGAGGAGACGTCAGAATCGTGGGAGCCCACGTGTCGGGGTCAACGGCACGCATAAATGAGCGGCGAACCGATCTGCAAGCTGCGACTCTAACAATAAGGCGGAACGAAAGAAATTTGTCGCTCCGTTGAGATTTTTATTCTTCTCTTATCTCCGCGAGCTATCAGCCACTTTAAACGCGCGGTGATTGACTGAAAAATGTGTGCAAAGTGGACAGTCGGGATACTGCTGAAACTAGATAGCTGTTATTTTGTAATGAGTGGGTAGAACAAAATAAATTAAACGTTATATACTCTACGGAAGGAACTTGTCATCTTCAATCAACACGTAGTGCAAAAAAATACATTTATGAGCTCGTAAACAAATAAATATGGAAATGCTGAAAGGTATATACACTCCAGGCCAAAAGTAGAAAACATTTTAAATAAATTGACATTTTAGGCTTATTAACTCAAATATCCATCACAATGTGTTTCTTTTTTAAATAATAATAATTATTGAATCTAAAAAGTTATTGTTAAAAAAATGCACTGTTATAGATATTTGATTAATTAATCAAATATCTTAAAAAATGTCAATTTTTTTTAAATGTTTTTAAACTTTTAATCTGAAGTGCTTATTTATTTTAATTTATTTGCCAGGTAAACAAGTAGCAATTTAAAAACAAATGTAGTAACAAATGGAGTAATTAAGGAGAATCACTTTGTACATTTTTATTAATTTAATGAAAAGTAGACTAAGAAGTAGGTATTTAAGTGACTTGTGTGTCGCAGTAGCTTCCTTAATTAACTTAGCTTCAGAGAGCTTCTAACAATAAATCCAGGAACGTGCCTCAAAATTTCGTTTTGTTGAGAGAGAAATGCAGCTTATTAAATTTCTCTTACTATATTATTAAAAGCTTCCGTAATAATGTTCCGTAACAGCCGGCTTCCATTCATGATAAATCGAATTATTAACAAATCAAATGAGTATTTCAATCTCATCAAAATAAACGAGACAAAGTTTCACCCCCATTAACCTGGACCCCCCACCATTGAAAATCAAATTCGCGATAGGTCAAAAATTTAGTGCTCTTTTGTTGCTAATTAGTTGCTCTAAAGCGAATTTTGTTGCTCCAACCGTTTAGCAGCAATAAAAAAAAATGGGGGGGGTCCAGGTTAATATAAAGCTGGACCCTCCCATAATGAAAAAATATATATAGAGCGATATCAAAAAAACAAATGCACCAGATTTCGTTGCTTTTTTGTTGCTCTAGGATAGCAAAGAAATATCGAAAAAAATCACATTGTTAAACAAATTCCGATAAATAATCAAAACTGCATTGTCGCGCGTCGCAACGTTATGACCAAAATTTACATGTATAGAATTTGTTACTCGCAAGTTTTTGGTACTAAAATGTTCCTTGGAACGTATACTATCGAAATATACCCGTTTCCGATTTTGTTGTTAACCCTAACACATGAAAAATCATT
>NW_017255975.1:2252711-2271728 GCF_001594055.1 Mycetomoellerius zeteki
AGCGCCGATGCTGATAAACTAATTATTTTTCATGTGTTAGGGTTAGCAACAAAATCGGAAACGGGTATATTTCGATAGTATACGTTCCAAGGAACATTTTAGTACCAAAAACTTGCGAGTAACAAATTCTATACATGTAAATTTTGGTCATAACGTTGCGACGCGCGACAATGCAGTTTTGATTATTTATCGGAATTTGTTTAACAATGTGATTTTTTTCGATATTTCTTTGCTATCCTAGAGCAACAAAAAAGCAACAAAATCTGGTGCATTTGTTTTTTTGATATCGCTCTATATATATTTTTTCATTATGGGGGGGGTCCAGCTTTATATTAACCTGGACCCCCCCCATTTTTTTTTATTGCTGCTAAACGGTTGGAGCAACAAAATTCGCTCTAGAGCAACTAATTAGCAACAAAAGAGCACTAAATTTTTGATCTATCGTGAATTTGATTTTCGATGGTGGGGGGTCCAGGTTAATAGGGGTCAAAGTTTCCTAAAAAAATCGCACCTATAAAAATTCGAAGATGTCGCGCGTCATATCGTGATGATCACGCGCATTGATTTTTATCTTACGATACACATCGATCTAGTCTAAAACGATCCGACAGTTCATTTTGTGATAATTCGGTCCCGGGCAGTTCCATCAAATCCTAAAATTAATTTGCAAAACAATTAGCTAACTCTCGTGACAAGTCGGATTGACCAAACAGATCGGTTGATTGGTCTTTACCTTTGAACTACTCTGAAGGTTTGAGAATTTCCAATTTGAGAAATGGCAGCGCTTGAAATAACTTCGAGTGTTCAAAGAGATCAATATCGAGTAATTGATTAACTCGAAAAATTAGTGTATCGAGTATCTTAGCGTGTCAAAGCTGACCATGCGCTAATTAGATATTTGATTGAAGCCAATATCTCCTTCATCTCATCAAATTAATTAAATATAATCGAATAAATGTACTAACTTACAAACTTGTAAATGACATCATTTTAGATCTCTAGTTTTCTAACTCCTTTTTCGCGAGATCTCTCGCTCGGTCGAATCTCTAAAAATCTTTGATCGCACTGAGAAAAATGGTCTGGTTAGATTAAATAATAATTCTGGTCGAAAATAGACAAATCAGAATTTTCTGGTTAAGTCTACTAGAATTCTAGTTGAGATAATTAGAATTCTGATTAATATAATTATTCTGGTAAAAATAACAATTCTAGTAGATTTTACCAGAAAATTCTGATTCGTCCATTTTCAACCAGAAATTTATTTCAGTGCGATATTTTAAATGTTGATCTCCTCTTTTTGTCAAATTCACACTGACAAAATATCACAGGGAAATTCTCTCCGAAGAGGAGGCCCGTAAAGAAAATTCATGATCCCACAGCCGACATCGACGTCGGTGACGTCGGATTTTCCTGGCGATTTGCATCGTTTTTCTTCTGTGATGAACGACGTCACGCGAAACCTCGATATCGCCTGAACGTGCGACGCGATTGCATGTGCATGCACGAACGCATGCACACGTGTCGACCGACGACGACGGGCAGGACAAAGATACTCGCCATCTGCGCTACGACAGCTGCAATGTTGCGACGGATGTACGTGGGAGGGGGAGGGAAGTAGGGAAGATGTGCGTGTGTCTGTCTGCACGTATATGCGTATTGTACAAGAAAGGGGTGCTGCCGCTTCCCCGTGCGTCGTTAATCGACCTTCATTATATTTTTCGCAATTGGCGCACTTCGGGATAGTCTTTATTTAACTTTCAACTGTGCATCGCACGCCAGTGCAGTTTTTTTTTTGTACCTTTTCTCTTCGCAACTTTTTTCCCGATTTAATATCGCGCGGCCATCTGCGAATATACGCGCGACCGCTCCCCTGACTGACAATTCAACATCCAGCTTAGCAGAATTAATTTTCACGGATGATGATTTATTTGTAAATAATGTCAACTTTTTAGAGTGGAAGTTAACAATTTAGTCATAAAATTGAAAAAAAAGGATCCATCAAAATGTGTTCTTTAAAATATCGCGAAACATTATGTCTGTTTTTTATTCCTGCACTAGACTGCACTAGAACTCTCTTTCTCGCTTTCGCCAAAAATATCAAACCTATATTTCACTTTAAGTTTCAAAAGTGTGTAATACTAGTACAGCTACAGAAAATAAATCTCTTAATGTTATGTCTGTGAAAAATATCACAATAATTTGTTTAATTAGAGCCTATATGAAGACGAACACTTTATTACATGATTGTATAATTGGGCTTAGAAATTCCCAGAGAATGCAATTTCCAGAGAATTCCGATTGTAAGAACTAAAAAAGGTCGATGGAAAAACTAAAATATAATATCTACTGTAACACTTGCCGATTGCGCGCGGTCGAAGAACGCGCCGCGAGACAAAGACACCTAAGCTGCGCTCAGAACCGAACAGAACGGACCTGTTTCACGACCTTCGTGCACTCTCTCTCGCTCCGTCTCAGTCTCTCACTCTCGCGTCCAGGCCGATGCCAGATCTGGTACCCGGGACGAGTATCGCCGCGGCTGGTCCAGGTCGCCTCGAGAGGAGGCTGCCGCGAGTTGCTCGAGGCGAAATGCGATGAAGGAGAAACCGGCAACGCGCGGAATTATTTAACACTCGAGCTAAACCCGACGGACTACGGCGAGCTATTCGACGAGCACCTGCGCGAATCATCCGTTCCTTTCTCGTGTCTCCCACGTCATGTCTGTCGAAATCATATTGAAAAGATAATAATAATTCGATTTAATAACATCCGTAGTTATGAAACTGCAGGCTACAATCATAGCTATTTCTCTGAAGAATGGAATGACTTAGGCCCAGTTCTCCACAACTCACAGTTAACTCTTAACCGGGGTTCAACTTATTCATTGTCTTTTTCTAATTCTAGAACTGGAAAGAGATGAGAAACAAGTTGAACCTCGGTTAAGAGTTAACCGTGCACCCAAAGAAAGGTTTCTTCGATTTAAAGAAATCTTTCTCTGGGTGTGAGTTGTGGAACTGGGCCTTAGGCTGCTTTCTTTTTAGGAGACACATTCGACACAAATGTTCTATCTTTGTTAGTCATTTAATGTCAAGAAGGATAGAACGACGTTTGTGTCGACTGAGTCTCTTAAAAGGAAAGCAGCCTTAGGAGATATTCAAGTAAGATTGGACACCGTTTAGATAACTTCTGATTTGTTCACTATATTTTTCAGGAATAAAAAGAGAATAAAATGCGTGGGTATTTTATTCTATCTCATGTAGGTATAATCTGTCTCATTCTATCTTAAGCAAGTCCTGAAAAATATGGCGGACCAAACGTGTGATGTCCAATCTCTTATTTGAGGATTTCTAGAATGACTGTGATTGGCCAGTTTCGTAACTACAGATGTTAAACCTGATTAAAGGTGCCATGTAAACGTAATCAGTGTAACACAGAGTAAAGATGTACATTTCATCTTTATTTAACATCGTCAAACAAAAAATGATTCACTATGTTATACTGTATTATCTATGTTTCTTACTGGAAATTGAAAATCCATTGATATCTTAGTAACATAGAGAGAACTATAATTTTGTTCGCGCGTTTATCCTTTTCATCGAGAAGAAGCTTTTCTTGATAACAATAGTGATTTTACCAAGCATTTTCTTTGATCAATTTCGCTGCGTCACATTTAGAATTTCTCTAATCGCGTCCTATACTGCGAAATCATACCGACCGTGAAATTACCGTTTAATAGGTGATGTGTTTCGGCTCACGATTCGGCTGATTTGATAAAACAATCCTATTACAAAACTGTAGTGACACCGGACAACGACGCATCCATAAATCAGCACCGATTTATCCGTCTATCGGATGTTACGTACCGATGAAACGATATCTCGCGAATTTTTCGTTGAACTTTATCAGAGAAATACCGAGGAGCAACTTAGACCTATATTTACGTGTCTCGTATTATATCTCCTCGCAAATGATTTTTAACTGAATAAATATATATATTTTTTTTTTTAATCGAAAACCTAATATTTATTTGTATATGTTTATCAATTACATAAAGTAGCCACATATAATTACATTTAAAGTATGTTAAATCTATAATGTCAAATTTAACCTAATGTGAGTCGCCACTGCTCCTACTAAATATATCATTATTTTTTACTAAAATGATAGTTAAATTTGACTCTATATCGTGTCAATTTGATACTATATAGTATCAAATTGACATTGTATAGTGTCAAATATAACCATTGTTTTAGTATAAAATAACGATATGATTGAATAGGAGCAGTGGCGACTCACGTTAAGTTAAATTTGACACTATAGATTTAACAGTGTACGTATAAAAGTTTCAAATATATGGAAAAACGAGATAAAATTTTTGTACATTATTTGATTTCATTCGCTACTATTCAAAAATATATTCGATCTAATAACACGGCGATACGTTTTTGCGTTTAAATACCTGATGCCGTAAATTAAAGAATACTGAATATTCTATTTCTTCAGATCTGGGTCCATATTCTGAAACCCAGCCACCGTTTTTTATAGCTGCGTCTTTTTTTCCGCTCTCGTCCGGCCGCCCATGCGATCATAAATATTCATCCCGGCAATCCTGAACAAACTTTTACTTCTCCTCTCGCGGTCGGCCTCTCCACACGCATGTAAATCGATATTGGCATCTATCGGTATCCTCAACCCTGTCCTCCCTCGTGCCCGTTCACTTTTCAACAGCCGGAAATGGGTTATCAATTCGGCTCGCGGCTGCTCCTTTTTTTCCTCGTCTTCATTTTCTCTCTCTTTTTTTCTCTCACCACTCTAGTACCTATATTCCACGTAAATCGACCTCGAGATCGTCAAGCTTATCTCGATTCGTTAGTTTCTTCGACGGTGCGAATAATCAGCGTTGCACACATACGTTGCACGTATTAACGTGCATAAAGGAATTAATTAATTCTGTGAGATTTCTCTCTGACAGAATTTTAATTGAGCGAAGCTTGTCTTATTCCAGTCACCCGATATAGCACGGTCAATAACCATTAATAACAATCTGGCTTATATACAAATTTGATAACAATCCGGTATCCGAGTGGACTGCAATTGCGACATAACTAGTTTACTGCATAACACATCATCGCAAGTGCTCTGCGTTGTTGTCGATGAAAAATGTTCATTAACGTTCGAATGCACGAGTATTTCAAATTCGCGCAGGTATTGCAAATCGTCCTTATCGGGTTTCGCGCTCCAATTACTTCGAACAAAGTTCAAAATTCAAATGAGATTGTCGATGAGAAAAGAAAAAGAATCTCCACGAGGTACTCGGCTCCTTCAAAAGGACCACTCTAGTAAGCATACGTCGTGTGTATCTATGTCCGTTTGTCACATTATAATATAACCAGCTTTTTCACCCAACGCAAAGTTTTCCTCTAAAAAGTCTGTACATTTTTTTTTTATTGCTTCTTGTATAATATGCGATGTATTTATCGTAATATCCACTCTTTAAAATTTTTAGAGTGGAATCTAACTCTAAAGAGTAAAATCTCACTCTTGACAATTGAGCCATTCTTTTTCAACACTGGCTTCATTGTCACTCTTTAGAATTAGAGATTAATCACTCCAAAGATTTTAGAGAGCACGGATAGTACAAATTTCTGTTAACAATATTGTCTCTTTTCTGGCAATTTTTCAAGGAAACTAATTATAATATATAATTTTACAACGCTATAAATTATAACTTACAGACACGTTCTTCAATCTCATCCCGGCTTCGATCCACGGCCGGTCCAGCTACTGCTCTCGGTATCTCGACTTCTTCCTTTGAGAACATAACGAGGCATCCGTCATCGCTTCAGTTTGTTTTTAGCATTATCGAGCGCGCGAGTAGCTCGAGAGCCGTCGCACGAAGAAATTTCATTCCGTACGTAATCTCGGTCACGAACGACCTACATCCATGTGCGTCAAAGTTGCGGCAACATCCAGATAAGGAAGCGACGCGGCGACGAAGTTCGCGCGCCGCGCGAAACAAGGTGGCTCCCGAACGATCAACGATTGTATTTCTCGCCAGATGAAGCCGAATTTTTGAAAATCAAGTAACTCATGAAACGTTCGCCAGAACGTCGTCATCGTCGTAGCTCTTCGACGAATGTTCGATTCGTCGCGGGAGACGACGCGCCCTCGAATAGAATTCCTTATTGAAGTTTAAGATGTTTGCCCCGATTTCAAGGAAATTTGGATTTGGGGCAAGTGCCTTCGTAACGATGAGGGGTTATATATCTGTCTGCTGATGACGACGATTGGAATTGCGAAATTCTTCAAAAATATTGAATGAGTTTCTTCACAAGGAAAAACGTATTTCGGTTTGTTACGCACTATAAATTAATTTCATACATGTTTTTTGTTACAGCATATTTTGAAGTCTCAATTTACATATTTATTCGAACGTAGAAAAAATATAACCTTATTTTTTAACATAAGGTTACATTTTAACATAAAGTTCGAGTTTACTATTGAATTTGGCAAAGTTTTGGCATACTTTCTATCTACTGTAACTTAATAATTAAAATTATTATATAATAAATTATTAATTAGAATTATTAAATAATTAGAAATAGGAGTCTTGCAATTTCGCTCAGTTTAATTTGATTGTTAACCTCCCTCAGTTGAGGGAGGCGAAAGTTTCAATGTAATTCAAGCATGAAGAGTTTTGCAAATAAAAAATACCATGGTATAATACAGTATCGCACGAATATCATCGTACTTATATGCGTTTGTCTCACATTGACCTTGATTTAATTTGTTATGTCTTGCGGCTAAAGATATCATAATATGATGGGTCGATACGAACGGAAAAATAATTCAATTTTGCAAATTGATAATTTTATAGCATCGCAATAATCGGATATTCGAAAAGAAAATCCCTTGCAACTCGAGCGAAGAAAAGAAAAAAAGAAGAAACTCAATATTTCTTCCAGGCAGAATTTCAGCCTATGTTTCATTCATCATTTTCTAGCGATTCGCGAATCGATCAAAACAAGTGTGAAGATTTTACATGTTTCGACAAACAGAAGAGAAAGAGAGAGAGAGAGAGAGAGAGAGAGAGAGAAACAGAGAAAGAGAGAGAAATTCGCGTTATCGCGTTGAAGTCGATAAAATTCCGAGTGCTGAAAATAAAAAGGAATCGGAACAGACTTTGACGGGATTCGTCGGGATTTAGTGTCCCAGTTTTCTAGAATTCATGTAAATTTCACTCTTGACGGAGGGATTTTGCCCCAAAAATTTCCAACGACCATCGTCATGAAGGACTTCCAAAAGCGCATAATAGTAACTTATGATAATAACGTTAATGTAATCAATGTATTATTATTATAAACATGATTTATTAATTTGTTATACCACATAAAGATTAAAATAGAAATGTTCAATAAATATTCAAGTATATATAAATAATAAAATTTCATTATTATTATTATTTCAATATATATTATTATTTTAGGTACCATTATTTTCAAATACAATCCAGTTATAATTGATGCTTGTGTAAAGATATAAAAATATGCAACAACAACGTATAGAATATGAACTGCAAAGTGATATTTTTTTTAATTTGCGGATTTTCATATCAATATTCGAGTATCTTTACACTTTCGAAAACTTTCAGTAATAACCCCAAGCGATGAATTAATTGAACATCCAGGTTAGTTGTACATTGAACAGTTGCACATTGAACAGTTGTATATTGAACATAGTTATCCTATAACCAATTCTCGATATGTAAAACGCAACCGCTGTCTAACTGTTATTGACGTCAATCAGGAGTCGATAATATTAACGAACGACACCGTGTAGTTATAGTATAGTATATATTTAGTTATTAAGCTCATGTACGTGTATAATATATATGCGCGGACGCATATGCGAGTCTACGTGAAGCAATGCAATTACCGGCGTGTTTCGCTAATTACATTAGCGCTGCACTCACGTAAGCTGCTTGGCAAAACGTTTAACGATCTCTCTCTTTATGTGTTTCAGATAAGTGCCATGTTTCTGTCGCTGCCCCATTCATCCCTGAATGAACTTTGGACTCGTTCGTCCAAAAACTTAGGTAAGCAGAACATGAATATGGACATTTTTACCGCGATGTAGTGACTATTTATAAAAATTATGACACGAGGTCTGTTTTATGTGGCTGAAGTAGTGTACACTTTTGGAACTTAAAGTGAGATAAGTATATGTTTGATATTTGTCGAAAGTGAAAGAAAAAGAATTCTAGTGCAGTGTCTAGTGTGCAGAAACAGAAAACAGATCAATGATAAAGAAGCATTTCTCGCGATAGATTAATCGCAAAAGACTCATTAAGAAGCTTGATTAGATTTCCTTTACTTGTAAGTAGTTTTATTGAATTATTATGTAACTAATTAATTAAATTAATCTTTGCATCTATACTCTTAGAACAAAATTTATTATTAATCTATCTTTCCATATCTATTTTTTTTTCTAAAATACAGAAAAAAACTGCTACAAGAAATGCGAGAATGTCAGTTGCAATTTAAAAAACTGTGCAACACATTTCCAATTTCTTGTAGCAGTTCTTTTCGTATTGTAGAAAAAAATGATGTAATCTAACTATCATTGGAACTATTGTTATCTGTAATTTCAATTCAATATGATATCGATGACATTAAGAAGTCATTATCGCATCAATCATCATTAGTCATTCGTCATTTGTATAAATTTTAACAATTCTGCCTCGTTCGATGTAAAATCTATGTACAGCGAATGATATGTTTACGATGCAAACGAAATTCGATATTTCGCTAGTGAAATTCAATTTTTTATAATTTTATGCAGAGATCAACGATATCTGTAATTAGCGACATCCATGTTTTCGCAGTACAAATTCCTGATATATTCCTAATCGCGAAATATTTTATAATTTCGCGTCACGATACATACAGTCGACGATATCCGATATTTTTCCAATAAAAATATTTGAATCTACCATGTAGTTCTCCGTAGTGGACGATAAGCAAATCCGCGTGCGATATAGTGATTAGTTTTCTATTGTTTGCTGAATCAATAGAAATGCAATCGATGCTAAGCGCGAAATTCTTAGTTGTTCCAAATGTTAGGACACTACGACTCGACGCATTTTACACATCTGATGCTTTACAAAAGTTATTTACGTATACTTAACGATTGATTATATTATCGCCCAATATGGACGTCATGTTTTAATTGCGACTGTAATAACTTAAGCACGATGATAAACATATACCTTACAAATACATTAGTTAATGTAGTTAAAGCGATAAGATTATACAAAACTGGCTCTTTAAAACGGTCAGTACATAAAAGTCGTAATTCAATTTCTTATTAATTAATAATAAATAAAATTTAATTATTTCAAATTTTTCGGAACTATAATTATCAAAGAATTATCTAGTCTAGTTCTTTAAAAAAAGTAACTTGTAATAAAATGAAAAACTGAAACAAGTTCTCACCTGTTTTTTTGCGTAAAAATTGATAACATATAACATTATCTCAAGATAGAAACTGTTTCGCAATTACTATTATTCAGTTACAAAATAAAAGATAAATCGATTTATTAAGCAATTCAATTCGCGTTAAAATGTGTGACTCAGAAATATTTCCGTCTCGCTGTCCTTTCTTTTCATAGTTTTTATAAATCTATCCACTTCCGTCATCGTAATGAAATCAAGGCGTAGGTATACGCGTTATCATTTTAGTATCTTATAGATAGATTACAAGTTTATTATCAGTGCCGGTTAGTTCCTTCGAGATAATGGGGTGACCTTCCTCCTCCGAGCGTTAAATTCTTAATTGCAAATTACAAATGCATCTGATAGTATCGAGCTCGGTATATCAACTTTCTCTGCTCTCTAGTGATTCATTGAGTTTAAGTCCGTTCGGGATAATCGTGATACCGGATTATACAGAGCGTCTCTCGAAATTGTAACTACGGGAAACCTTGACAACACGGATAAGGACGAGGCTAAGGGAATACGACAATCATTTCAATAGTTCTCGAGTTAACCAACCTTCCACAATACAATATCTCGTTAGCTCAACGAAATATCTGTACTAAAAGAAAACTGACCTTTCTTTTACAATGAAATTATTGAAAATTTTATTTTAGAAGAAAGAAACAACTCTCGAGATAATTGATCAAACGTAATTACTTCTATTTTACTTTATTTCTTCTATTTTACTTTCTTTTTCGTGTAAGATACGCAAGATTAGTTTAGTGGCGGGAAAAAAAGGTTCGAGATATATCGAGGGCGAGGGTGCGATCGAACCGACCACTGGATTCTTTCAGGCGCGCATGTCGTCTCTAAACTATACGGGATGTCCTTGTTGCTATGGCAACCCTAGGCGCAAGGCGGGACACGTAGGATCCACCAGTGAGGCGGAGACAGAGAGGGATACGGCAGAGAGGGTGCGTGAGCGTGTCTGGACCACCCTAATCCTCATCATCGTCATTTGTTATGACTCGGGAAAAACGGGTATTTGCCAAATGCTCCAATTCTTCTCACCATCTTTATATCGTATCTCATATATCTGATCCACATATTTAGATCCGATTGTAATTATTTCATACACATAAATAACATAATATAACAAATATTATGTTAGTATGTATATCAGCAAAATCTTAAAAATATAAAAGTGATATTCTTATCTCGGCGTTTTCGAAAGCATTTTTAATATTTGTTCAAAATTTTTGTATCATTGAAAATAGCAACTCCAAGTTGAAAACTATTCATTTTTGAAGGTCAAGGTATTAGAGAGACACGTTAGACGCTCTGCGTCGCTGGTTGTAAGAGTAATAAGGGAAATTGCGCGGGATGAAAGGGGCTCGTCTAGGATCCTCCCTCCCGCTTTTCCACCCTATCCATCCTCCTCTCCTCCTCGTCCTTTCTTCATCCTGTCAGGCTCTGCCCTTGACGGTCTCGACAGAAGGCTCGTCGATCTTCACCTCGTAATTAGTCGACCCACTTTGCGACGCGCGGAATTCTCGTCGTCGTCGTTGTCATCGTTGTCGCCGGTCGACGCCTTCCCTTTCGCCCTCCCCCACCTCCCTTTCGTCATTTCCTCCTCTTTTCGATTCATCGAGTGGAACGTTCGCTCACTCGTCCCCTGCCTGCCCGCCTGCCTGCCACTCGACACGCTCGATAGCCGGGTTAATGGAATCATACTCGAGCTTCGCTCTTTTTTTCTCTCTGTCTTTCTTCGTCTTTCATTCTCAGGCCCTCTTTTTCTCTTTCGCTCGCCGTCCGGAAGAGGCGGAGACAAAGAGAGGCGCACAAGAATGCATAGGATGCAGGCCTTTAAACTACGGAATCTCCGAATCTTAGTCTCGTCACTCATTTCCTCAAATTTCTCGCAACAAGTGAAATCGACGTTTTTAATATTCGAATCCAATTAGGCGTATGTGATATAACAGGTTTGTTCAATATTAGAAAACACAATTAAGTAATAGAAAGAAACTAAATATAGACACGCGCTAATAAAAAAAATTAATTTATAAACATAATTTAGACAACATAAAACATAACCACATAAAACTGTTACTAACAAGAACATATTTAATTTATACTCTGGAATAAATTATATATAAATCCTGTTTCTCTCTTCGTCTTTTCGCTATACTTTTTCTTCTTGCTGCCTTATTGATTACTCCATTAAGCTCCAAGAAAATTTATGACTTCCCAAATTAATGTGTTAATTATTTTTATTACATACGTGTGATCTTAAGGATCTTCTCTCTTCGATTAATTCTTTTACTAATACGGATTTTAATTTTCGACTTTTCTCTTTCTCACGATGTTGTCCGGTGCAACGTCGCCCTGGGGACGCTCCCTTCCTCCCATCATCTTCTCCCTCTTGCGCGTTTCCCTCCGATACATTATGTAGCGCACGCACTGCACGCATCTGTGCACGTGCGCCACGACTTGGCGCAGGATATGCTAATTGCGCACTGTGCAGCTTGGATAATGCATCGCCTGTGGATGGACGCGCGCGCGCGCGTGTATACACACCCGTTATATCACGTACTTGTCTTGGTCGCGATAGTGATGGGTTCCGAGCAGACGTAATTAGCGACACACACAATTTCATTTAGACAAATGAAGTCGAAAGTCTTATTAACGTTTTCTGCGACAATCCGATGGTGCAACAACGTCAGATAATTTATAAAAAACATCGAGTGAGTATACCAATCCGAGAAATCGAATTTTATCAATATCTGAAATCTATGCATCATCGATTTTCCCAACAATCTATTTCACAATCGTCCTCGAAAAATGCAGAAAAGTAATTAATGATTCGCTTGTTTTGTCTTCTCTCTCTCTCTCTCTCTCTCTCTCTCTCTCTCTCTCTCGTGTTCTCTTTCTCATTCGTTACTGTTAACTGTATTTTATTTCTTCTGTTCATTTTTCTGCAAAGCGTGAACAAGCGGCCGTTTCATTTTGAACGTGGAAAGTGTGGAAAACTGCGGCCGAGAGCGATGAGCGGACCTCGACGTCGACGTCGAGGGCATCGAGGCAAAGAAAAATGGTAGTCGGCCGCGTAGCGAGTCGCATAACTGCATTAATCTCCTCGGCAGCTCCTCGGGGCTTCTCGGATTTGCGTTTACGTCATCGCGCATCGTCGACGCTCCGGTTACGTCGGCAACGTGACAGTCTGACCTTAAAGGCGGTCTCGTATCCCTGAAGTATCCCCGCGCGCTTTATCACGCGGCTGCATATTGCTACGCGAACAAAATGATGCGGTCACCATGCAACTGCATGTATAAGATATCGCACGGTTTACGAGAAATTCACATATGACATCTCCACGAGAGATATCTCTCTTTTTAGGAATTTCTTTGGTCATTCTTAATAACAAAAAAATATTCTCATAAAAAAAAAAAATAATTTTGGTCGTATCATTAAGTGGAATAATACATGAAGATCATTTCCGTTACATATGTCTAAAGTATGTAGCTTCCTAATCCTGCATGTGTGTTTTAAAAATTAAAAAAGGTAATTCGAGATAATAAGACTATTCTAATAAGTCATCAAAGCAGCAGCACGCTGAAAGAATGATTTTACTGAAACGTCTAAAAATTTAGTTATAAAATAGATTTGAAAATAATTTTGTTGAATCATCAAAATCATTACGCAGAAATTTCACTATGATGAGCAATAAGTTCATTCGTATTGCTTACACTTTTTGCAATCAGCATCTTCGCTTTCTCTCTCTTCAACGCCCAAATATACTTATCTCATTTTAAGTGCAAGAAATTTTGAGGATTTCAAGCAACGCTAACAAAACTAATGCTGCAAAAATTGATATTCTAATAACCAGTTTGAGCGTCCTATATAACTTTGATGATTCAACAAAATCACAATATTTTCAGGTCTGCATTTAGCTTTTTTAGATACTTCAGCAAAAAACGTTCTTTCTGTGTAGCAATAAAGATCCCTATGAAAACGTCGCGTTATCATCATAAGCAACGAATGATGACGTTCAACTGCGCGGATACAAATGCAACATAAATCATCAAATATAACCTAAATCCACCTGTGTGTGTGTCAAATAAGCAGGAACAAATGAGCAGAATCGAAAAAGACCTTTTAAATTATTTAGTGCTTATTTTGTGCTAATTTGTGCTACAAAAAACAATTTTGTACCACATGCCACTTAAAAGAAACGTGTGGCGCTGCTAGCTGAACATCAAGCTAGCAGGACTACAAGAAAAAAAAGAAAAAAAGAAAAATAAAATTAGATTTCAATAGTACTGATTTTGTGCTAATTCGTGCTATCAGAAAAAAGCTTCTGTTGTGGAAGTAGAGATTGATTCTGCTCGTCGCGAAGAGTACTTTACTCTTGAGCTTAATTCTGTTAGAGGTTAATTTTTGAGGAATGGATCAATACAATAACTTTTTTCTGATAGCACAAATTAGCACAAAATGAGCATTAAATAGTTCAAAAGGTCTTTTTCGATTCTGCTCATTTGGTCCTGCTAGCTTGACAGAAGTCCTAAATCCCCGTCTCGAATCCTGATATAAATCCGCGCGTGTTACACGCCACGATGATAACTCGGAGGATTACATTCCCGGTTCTCCACGCAATGATGCGTACGCACGCAGAAACATTTCAGGGAAACGGTCGACTCGCGAATCAGCTCGTTTGGTCAGCCGATCACGAACGCGAAATCACCGCGAGGTCACAAAAGAGGCCTGGGGGAGACGACCTCACCCACTCGTCGAGCACCTCAGTGTCGGATTACCGCTACGATCGCGACCACCAAATACAGCGATTCTATCGGCGCGCAGATGATTTATTAATCCTCCAGAAGTGCGCACGCCCCTCTCGCCGGGATTCCGGGCTCGGTTCTCCATTACTTCGTGCTCTAGCGGAACCTAGAATTTTCATGCGCCGTTACTTCCGCCTTGATATCTAGCCGAAACAGGACGGACTCGGTTCAGCTCTTGGGAAATTCTATATACTGGAAATTAAAATCACGCATGTGAAGAGACACATACACTAAAAAAATTATTACATTTTAATACATAATTTTTTTAATAGTAAATTTTTACTTACAGTAAATAAATATTTACTCAATAAAAAATTATAGTTAAATCAAATTAATGGTTCCTGTATCAAATAAATACCTATATGTTTACATTTAGTAAATATTTACTTACCGTTAAAACTATTCAAATAGATATTTATTAAAATTTAGTATTTTTTTCAATGCATAATGAAATTAAACGATCGTGATGGAGTATTTCATAATTGTACGTCAAGTATATTTTACTTTCGTAATAACGTAGTTTCTTTTGTAAATTTTCTTCCATTGTACACTTGATACAATAAATATCTTATTAATTCTTGTAACGGTACAATATGGCAGGCCGCGAATGTGTAGCTTATCCAATCGAGCCTACAGATCGATGGTTCTCTCGTAATAATGAAGGAATTAAAATCAGAGATCCCGCGAGAAATTGCGTATAGAGATAGGCGGATCCAATGCTGGCGCTGAATAAAATAATGGGGACACGATATCCGCGAATTAGATAGAATCAACCGAGATTTCGCGGCGCGTCTGGTCGACTGCGTTATTGAAATTCGAGCTGCTTTTAATGTACAGTTTATAAGATACGCGCAAATAAGAGTCCGTTATTAACGTTAATTATGTATTTCATAGCAGGTGGACTGCATTCACGACATAAAATGTTTTAATTATTACGCAGATATAACATGTGTCTGCAGCATGACATTTAACTGCGATATGAACGGTTTATTGTTCATTGAATGTACTTTATATATATTTTCTATATATGTATATTATTGTATATGTGTATTTATTTAGAGTAAATATTACATTTGACACATAAATGCAACATATTATACAAATATAATATAATATAATCTGAACAAGTTGCTATATATACTTTGAACTGAAATTGAAATGTATATGTTAATTATACATATTTATTGCATATTGCATAATTATAACATTTATAAAATGGATATAATCTGCTGATTGCTCAAATTTCCACATTAATGCACAACTGACAATACTACAATAATATATAAATAACAATAACTATTATGAACGTTATTCTATCATAATTGCTCTGTTTATGATAATGTCTGCCAAAACATTAAATTTTTAATTATTATGTCATAAATTTATTTTTTATCGCGTACATACAAAATCTCGTTCTATTCTCAATACTGAATATTTAAAAGATGCAATTTAAAAGATTACAAAGAAACTATATATAAATAATAAATACATATAAATTATATAAAAAAATATACATTTCGATACAACCTGTAGCGGTTTAAAATCTCAATTATGCGCACGTAATACGTATCTATTAGTTTAGATACCGGTGGCCAGTTAAAACAATTTTACAAACGTGCTATTTTAATCATCACGTTAATCCCTCGCGGATTAATTAAACATGCGAACAGTGGTATAATGAGGGCTCGTGGTGCGCGCACGTGCATGCGTATGTACGCGTGTGCGTGCGTGCGCTCGATATGTTAATCTAATCGATGTTAAGCCGAGAATATAACGTTATACGCTCGCTAGATGTATATGAGCCTACAACCGTTGATCGGCCGTTTGATGACGTGTGAGTACGACCGATGTCCAAACTGTTTCGCGACGCGCATTCTATCGATCCTGAGAGACCGCGAGTACACGTGTACGTAAACGCACGCACACGCGCTGTGAGACGTGCATGTATACATTCAATATATTTTATTCTCGCGTATGTGCATCAAATCGCGAACGAGTTCTCTAAGCCACGATCGAAGATTTTATCTTTAGAAAATCTTTAGAAAATTAATTTTAATCCGAAGAATGATGAGATTGAAATTTTGTATTAATTTGTTTTCTCTCTGAAATTAGAATCACGAATATCTTTGTTTAAAACAAAGTCATGACTTAAAATCAACGCGAAAACATTTCATTTGGAAATTTCAGTCTTTAGGAGGCAAAAATTTTGAATATAAATTAATAATTTTAAATCGTTGTATTTATAATAATTTTTATCGTAATTTTGAAGAGAATCTGTTATTCAGCAGTCGTTATTAATTACTTATCGTTCAACTAATTTGCGAGATATTGTGCCAGCTAAAAAAATGTTTACTGCAATCGAAATTAATGGGCCGATTGCGTTTTCGATTTTTCGTTTTTTTTTCATCAGAGAGATTTCAATTTTTCTTTCGTGTTTTGTTGGAGCTGGAGGAAGATTAATCGTCACGGAAGATTTTCAGGTAACGCTTTAGCCGACAATTCGCAGCAGACGTAAACGTAACGCGACGTTCTAACGCGAGGAAAGGCTTAAAAAGGGAATTCTTTCTGACGATCGAGAACGTCAACATAACGCGCGAGTTCCTTTCACGAAACTTCACTCATAAATCATCCGTTCCGGCTTGTCGAGTTACCTGACACGTTTGTACAACCTTGTTTATCGTCTGCGTATACCCAAACGTGCAAACTCACCCCTGCTCGCATCGGCTCGCTAACCTCCCGGGTGCTCCTCCCGCGCGACCCCTCCCGTTGCATTGTCTGAATGGGGTGATATAGTCTAAATAGCAGTCTCTTGTCGCCGCAACCAGCTAGCCGCGAAAACATTAATTGGTAGCTTTACTCTAACCAGCCGGTCCCGATTAGTATTGAATAATTAATACGATATATACTAATTAATGCAATTGAAAGTCATATCACCGCGCTAATCATTATCATTCTTCACCCGCAGGCGTTGAGTCCAATCCAATTTGTGGAATCGCAGGTTATATGTAATAAAGTTATAATTTAAATCGCGCACGTCTATATTTGAGTGAATTATATATGTTTATATTTAAATTGTAATAAAAACACACTACAAATAATATATTTATTTAAATTAAGATATCAAAATTATGATACTATAGAGTTATAAAATAATATAAAATAATATAAAACTAAAAGATTATATATTAATAAAATCACAGAATTAGAAAGGCAGGTTGGAGAATGGTTCTTGTTCGGATGAACCTTCCATAGTGGAAAAAATTTAAATTACTCAAAGGAATTAGGTACAACTTTCACTTTTTCGCAACCATTTTATTTTTATATTTTCCTATGTATTTTTCTTTATAAAGACCGAAAATTATTATAATAATGCTACACTCAAAGAAAAATTGGTACACGTTGAAATAAAGTTAATAAAATCCTTATTCACATCGTTACGAAATCGCTGTCAGTTATGCTTCAATCATTTAAAAACTAATACAAAGTTAAATTAACAACTCTGAATCAGTTTTTAAATGTTGAAGCATAACTAACAGCAATTGCGTATGAAAATAATGATTTTATTCAGTTCATTTTATTAATTTTATTTCAATGTATCAATTTTTCCATCTTATCTGTGAAGTTAGCATTCCATTGTCAAAATTTTGATATAATTAATAGAGCTCTTCTCTAAAGAGTTCTAGAGTTTCTGATGAGTTTAGAAAAGAGTTCTGACGATTAAATGCAAAAAAATATAATTTCAAAGTATGGGGTGCCAATTTCACAGAGGAAATTTGTCCTTTTAGTATTTAGCGTCATTATTGTGATCCTTTTCAGTTTCCATGAAGAAAAATACATAAGAAAATATAAAAATAAAACGACATATGAGAAAAAGTAGAAATAAAACGCGATCCCTGAACGGTCACGAGAAAAATTATAACCTCCTTTGTATAAAGAAAGGATTACAACGTACGCATCTACTTTGTTCTATTTTTCCAGATCGATCGCATTACCGTAAAAGTCGTGTCGCGCGGGTAAGCAGGGTAAGCTTGTAAACGCGCTAATTACTTCTATCGATATGCAACGTAACAAGGCCTTATGTAAGTAACCGGTGTGGTCACTTCTGCGACACCTCCGATGCATCTCGCGTGCAGCGAAAAACGTCCGCTCGTTTTAAACGTTCTATCTTCGTTAATCATAAGTCCGACAATGTAAATCTAGCGAGAACACATCCATCTTTCGCTGTCTGGATTTGCAATCTTTTAATTTAACGTTAAAATCCATTTAATCCACGAAACATTCATAAAAATTATGCCTTATTGCTCTCTAAAATTCTTTCCTTTAATTCTACGTCACAGAAAGATTCGATATGACTGTACTTGTTTATTATACGAATATTAACGTTTCGTGCTGATTTTATTCAAAACTATAAATTCAACTTCTCCAGTTACAACTGATTAATTCAAGGATTAAAAATGACCAAATCTATTGTTTCCATATACTTCTAAAACTCTATAATTAGTTTCCTTCTTTCCATCACTTTTGCAATTCTTGTATAGATTCTTGAGCATTTCTGTTCCCTGTTTAGGAGAAGGCCCTTTTCCAACCATTTTTTCTCTCCTGCCTGCGACAATGACGAGTGTTCCGAATGCGCTGCGTTAGAAAGGGACATCTTTTCTCGTATTGCAGCTCGTCTCTGGAACCACTCTGGAACGGCCTGTAGAGCG
>NW_017255975.1:2271739-2280277 GCF_001594055.1 Mycetomoellerius zeteki
CGACAACGCCAGGAGGGTCGTTTCGAAATAACGGCCAATCGGAGCTCGCCGCTTTGGCTCATTCAGCCCATGGTCCAGGTCACCGTTTGCCCAGAGCTTTTATGGTCGCCCCCTCGCACGACGAACCGACGAGGGGAACCTCTACAGTAACACTTATCTCGCGAGATAAATAAGCGGATATCGCTAAAACGGCGACGGTATCGGTGTCTCAAACGATAGATGGGTTCGATTGAGAATTCATTTCAATCTATACGTCATGAAAAATTAACAGGTCATGATCAAACGATACATTCCGTAATCGTTGCGAAAGACAGACACGCGACTGAACTTGACTCGGAAAGATTGATCCAAGGTTAACAGGAGGAAAACGTTATTCCAGGAGATAAATAAAAACTTCGCTCTTTGCACGCCAACTTATTCAAATTCAAAAGATCTAGAAATTTCTTCAACTTACAGCAACTCGATTTACTCTCATAGAGAATTCGTCCGTCTTAACAAATAATCACTGCAAAATTTAGTAGTTTATCAAAAGTTTCTTTGTTCGAGTAATAGCTCCCTTCTTCTCGCGGAAGCTTTGCGTTCACGACGGTCGTAATGCAATAATAAAAACGAAAACGTTATTTCGAAAGAGAATTACGACAAAAACATTTTATCAGTAATCCGTGATCAGCGTTTACGAGAGAGATTGCGAAAGCCCCTTCCTTTAGCGCCCCGTTCTAACATTCTCGTGAGTCGTTGAATATGTAAAAATCCCGAAAATCTCTCTCGTTTTTTCTTGTTTTACGAGAATAAATTCTGTCTTTCCTATAAAGAACATCACTGACGTTACTTCCCTACGTGAGTGGCTTCCGTGACAATAAAAAAAGTCGATTTACTAAGTAAATTAACTTTTGATTTATGTTTTAATTAATTTGAGAAGTAGAGATTGTCTATAATATTAGGGAGTTTTTGCAATAATATGTGAATCCAGATACGGTGAACGCTAAAGTCACGTTATCCTTTTCTGAATAAGTTGTTAAGAAGAAGATAATCTGACCTTAGCATTCACCGTATTTGGATAAACGGTATTGCAAACGAAAATTGTACATAAAAACGCAACTTCCACGATTCGATTGCCGATTTTGCATAACATTTTGTGTAACCTTCGTTTATCGTGCGACAGGGAAATAAATTGCATGATGTGACGGAGAGGTAGCATAATCTCAAGGCAATTCCCTCGATCATGCGTGCGATTGCGAAAGCAATTCCCGCGCGAGAATTTGTTAACACCTCGGTTAACACACATTCGCGACAAGTCAAATCTTTACCCAGAAAATTCTGATTAGTTGTTAAATATTCCCGTGGAAAATCAACGTGGAAAAAAAACGCTGTTTTGCGATTGACTCAACTAGTTGCGTATATACAATAAATACTGTATTAATCATATAAATACAACAAATATTAGGCATACATAGCAAATATTAGTCGTATAAGTAAAAATATTAGTCATAATCGTTGCACATTGCAAATATTAGCCCTTCGATTTATACAAATATTAGATAGTCATAAAAATGATATCGCTTCTTTATTTAAAAATGTCAAATTAAAAAAATTAAATTTTTTAGAAAAGGAAAAAATTATTCTTCAACAGATTTTTGAACAGAAAATTATCAAATAATATATAATTGTAATTCTATGTTGATCGGCTCGTTACAGATGAATCTTCTGTCATTAAGATTGATGCCTCATGAAGCCACTTCATTTTATATTGTTTAGATGTATCTCAAAGCTGATATAGATGACACGCATTATATTAGCATAATGAATATCATGTGAGATTAATAAGAAAATGTTTATGATATAGTGCGTCAGGAAACTCGATGAATTCGTACACTAGCATTGAAAAGGATCCGAAACGAGATCGAAACGTTTGTACAAAATCTTGGAACAAATAAAAAAATTTATTACATATATTGACACCCTGTGTTTGGCTTCATAAGGCATCAATCTTAATGACAGAAGATTTATCAAATAATGTCAGTAAAAAGAATATGATAAAGCATGTTAAGAATATATTCTATTATATATTCATGTTACTTATATATTCATGTTCTTAACACGATGTCATTTTTTTCATAATTCTTAAAAAAAGTTATCTTTTTTAATAATTTTCTGTTATTAAATTAGTTCACTTTTAATGATTGATCAATTAACTTAATTAATTCATAACTCGAAAATCACATTTATTTAAATCATTTTCAAACTAAGGGAACAACATGTAATAGATATTTTATGTTGATAATTTATTTTAATCAGTAATATAATACAAATCACACGGATATGAATGAATTCCTACATATGTATTATAAGATTTTGGGGTGAACGTCCTCGTACGAGAGGTAAGGTTTTTCCGATCGCGATCAACCGGCATGAGATCCTCCAGCACCAGCTGGTGATCGTCAGGTTTCAGCAGATGTTCTCGCCCTTACGACCCACATGCTGGGCCCACCCTCGCACTTCTCGGGTTCCGAGAAGGAAACCGGATTGCTACCTGTGTGCTACCTGTGACCTGATAATACTCCGCCCTCGTTTCCTTCTTATTACAATGAAATTCAAAGAATGCGAGTGTTAAGGTCTCGAAGGAGAAAATCTTGTAAAAAAGAATTTTTATCATTTGTTATCTATCATATCTCCTATTCTTCTATTCTCGCTCTTTTTGCGATACGGACTCTAGTTTTTCCTTCGAATCGCAATTTTTCGAGTAAAATATAATTTCGTATTAATAAATATATTTCGTGGCCGACGGTATAAAACGCGGGCGAGCCTTTTCCTCGTAAAATACTAACGTGAAGTTATACAACAGCGATCGTTTATCACGGGATATAATCTTTCGCCGCTTTTCCGGAAGCCGCTGAAATATAAAACGCATAAATAACGCTTCAAGTAGACCGAACATTCTAATGTTCGAAAGTTAATGGGGATTAATATTCCCGATCTTTAACGATTTTTCGAACATTCTTCCTCTTTCTCTATAAAATTTTCTAAATATTTTGGCTCGCAAAAAAATACATTTTATCCTTAAACTTAATTTTTTATTAAAACTGATTACTAACGAAAATTTATTTAATGTTAGAATGTGTGTGTGATTTCCGACTCTCAATATTTAAAAGTGAATATTTAAAAGTGGACAATTTATTTATTTAATTCATTCGTATTATTTAATTTTGTAAACATAATTTAATTTTATAAATGCGGTTGTTTTACAGCTTCCAGATATGATTTTTTCGATTCAAACAAACAAAATTATTTTATCTCTTTTTAACATTTTCTCTTCTATACCTAATAAATTTAATTATTTTATTGTCGGTCGCGGAGTGCATGATGCATTTGAAGGTTGAACAAACACGTCGGATATTTCATTAATATTCACTGGTATGCAACATCCGCACTACAAATCCTCTTTGATCCCGACACCGAATCGAAATTTCGTTTCGTAGCCATCTGTATCGAACACCAGCGAGTATCGAAAGACTCCCCCCGTCTCTGCCCCCGGTTCTCTTTCCGCGCCTTCATCCTCGAAAGAGGGGTCGCTTTCAGTGAGGAGAATATTACCCCCGTGAAAATCACAAGGGGGAAGTGGGGGGGAGAGGGGGAGGCACAAAGAGCTAGGAACTCTTTGTGCACGCATAAGTGTATTAAGGGTGAGAACGTAATATACCGGGTGCACGCACAAAATAGCCGCGAACGACGGTCGTGCGTGAGAGAATGGCGAGGGGAAGGTGGTAGTAGGAGGTGCGAGATGGGGCAGATTACATTACGGTGATGCAGCTCTCTCGGCAGGGATGAAGACCCGAGTTCGATCGCGGAGTTTAGGGTTGCCGGGTTTCCGCGCACCGCGATACAATTTGCCATGAAACGAACAATAAGCCCGATTAACATTGGCAATGCAAGATAGAGGCAGACAAAACAGTCGAGTGACAGCGACGATAAATTTCACCTGCGGCTCAGCCTGAGCTAGATTCGGAGTTCATTTTCATTAATTAGACGAGATAGCTCATCTCCGATGCGAAAATTAAATTACAAATCGCGCGTAAACTTCAAATTTCATTATCCTCGCGATGCTTAAATTATATACACGGAGGAGAAATGAAATAGTTCTGGCAACTATAAATTGGCAACTCGGAAATTTAAGTACCTGGAAGTACTAATTTCACAAAATAATAAGAAATAGAATAATATTGAATAAAAATACAGTTACAGCAACGATGTTTGTGAACTATTAATTAATAGTCACTCAACTACATGAACATAGTTACATAGATCATACAAATAAGATGTAAATACATTTTTCTAGTTTAGACAATTTTAAAAATTTTTTTTAAATGAAACACAATGTCATAATAATCACTGTTGGGATAATTTTAAACAATTTCTAATAAGTCACAAGAGTTGCGCATCCACCGGAATTGTTACGCCTTCTGGATGGTATTTTTATATCATGGATAAGTGGGAAGTTCGACTCTCAAATTGCTGGAGAATCGAAGTAAAGTTATTTGCAAATCTCGAATCGAAATTGCATTTACTTCTCGCATTTTTCTTCCGTATTTTTCTTCCCCAACGTTCCGAGACTGCAATCGCGCTGCTCGCTATAACTTAACTTTTTTATAGCTCTTGTCGAACGCAGGCCGGGATGACCATTACTCGCATTTTAGTCCGATAGCGTGTCACATCGAGACAATTCCGAATGAACGGTAATTGAACGTGCGTCTTCATTAAGATCCAGTCAATGCTAGTCAGGTACCAAGAGGAGACCGACGGTTTCCTCTCTTCGGTAACCATAAACAGCCCGCACCCACACACACACCCGCATCATCCTTACCCCGTGTTGGTTACAGCGCAGCGTATCCTGCCTTCCGCCGCGGGTGCAATGCATCTCGGTTGGCACAGCACGTGAAACAAGCCAGCATTCTGATATCACTCTGATTTATATACGCATTACCATTCGGACTGGACTATACGCTACGTCGTTATTATGTACCGCGCCGCACACCAGGTAGTCGAAAAGTATAGGTCTAATTATTGCGAGCGGTGCCGTTTTTTGCGCTACCGCGTAGTTGCAGGGTTGCATACGTACGTGAATGCGAATGAATCGACAAAGAGACTGGTTTATCTAAAGTCCGTATCAGACTCTGCAAGCTGACCCAATTGCTGATCCAAGTGGATCAATTACAGTACAGCCATTATCAGACTATCGACTCTACAGGCCTCGACTGCCGACTTTGACTGCCATAATGGACCAATTGATAATGAGCCAATCACAATGAAGTTTGACTTGTGAGTTATCATTGGTCCAGTTATCATTATGAATCGGCAGTTGACCCGATTTTGAAGGCCGATCTGGTCTTCAGAGTCTGATGGGCTTAAGACGTTAACACTGAATCGGTCAATTCGCGTTTTAGACTCCAGTTTCTACAGACTCTGACTGCCGATCCAAGTAGATCAATCACAATAATGCCAACTGACTGGATCAGCTCGCGTTTAAACGACTTGCACAAACTGGTGTTTATACACGAATTGGCTAATCTAGTATCGCATCTCTTTGTGATTGGTCCACTTGGGTCAACAGCGTCAGATAGCGTTTTCGAGTGGATTTGAACCCAATCCAGGTCGAATTGATGACGTCGCATGCTCTACTTTGGTTTATAATTGGATACGATTACGGTACCTACTTTCGGGTTAACCGACCTGGGTTGAGTTCAAATCCACTGCACTCGATAACGCTAAGAGTTAGCAGTTGGGTCGGTCTGCGAAATAGTTCGATACAAACTTAACAATAAGGTCGTACGATAAGATTGAGTTCAATCTATTATATCGGCGTAAGACAAATGCAAAAGTTATTACTAAGCACATTGGTTAAATGCGTCACTCTTCCGTAACTAATTTAGAAAAATCGAAATGTATCAAAAATCCCCTGAGATATCTTTTCCGCTCAAGAAATATACAAATTTCCGGATCGCTCGCATTTCATATCAAGCAGTGTAATTTTTCTAGCCGGGGGCGTCTCGAATCACCCCTGTTCCCGTCCTCAATCTTCCATGCCATCCCAACGAAATAATTTCAAGTGACGGTGGCGCAGGTGGCGTCGAAGAAATTGATTCCGACTTTAGACGCCTAGAAAGAGGAAGTTGGTAAAGGTGGCTCCTATATTCTTGCCTCTCTCTTCGCGCCCTCCCACCCATCACCACCCTCTTAATATATACTCTAAGTCCAGAAATAAACGCGGCGACGCAAACAGTGTCGCGTATCACGCACATGAACGAATGTCGTTCGAGATCTACTTTTTTAATCCTCATTTATAAATAGGAGGAATTATATTATATAATAATTAACGAATTAAAGATAATAATAAAATTAATTATACGCATAGCATTGTCAATTATAATTTATAAAAATTGAAAATGAAAATATTTTTGTACACTTTTCGTTGTATTAATAAATTTATTAATATTCGAGGTTTTATTTAGGGATTCTGTTAAGATTTTTTGCTTAATTTTGATATTATGCTTATAACAGTAAAAAATTTAGATAAATAAATAGGAAATATAAAATATAAAGTAGCCATTGGAGTTCATATATCGATCTAGATCATCATTTTCACGTATTTCCGAATTGTATGTTAAGACAAGAACGCAAAATGCAATGAACAGGCATTAAATAAATTTCTTCTCAGAGTGAAACTTTTCATCCGCTACTCCCGGGCTACGGTCGAGTAAAAAATGTGCAGTGTTTCGGAGTTAATGAAGCCGCGGCTTAAGTTCGGGACGATATTAAACGCCAGCCGGTGGTTGTGCGCGAGTAGAATTAATAGCCGCGCGTGTAAACGGCGAATTAGTGCAGCGTCGACCGGAAAAAAAAAAGGTAGCGATAAAGGAAAAAAAGTGGTACGGGCAAGGCCAGCACGAATAACTAACGGCAAAATGAGTAAGCACTTTGCACGAATATAGTGGTGACAACTATTAACAGCTTATTATATAAAATATATAGTTTTGCAATCATTTTATGTAATAGTAATAAAATCGTCGCGCTTCTGTTTTATACAGAATATTTTTTCAACATCTTTTTTTTATATAGAATATCTTCTCAATTTATCGTGACATCCAATTTATTACGATTTTTATTTCACGCCTAGCGACCTTCGATTAACATTATTATTTTTCAATCTTTTATTTTATTTTATGTAGGATATTTTTCAACGCGTAGTATTGAGATTTCCATTTCATGAGTTCCTAAGCTCTCCTTCGAAGTTTTATCTTACACAAGGCCGTCCCTTTTTTGTCGCGTTTCACTTCCACACAAGTTTTCGATAAGAAAACCATTTATGGGACGGTCAGAAGCAAGAGGAATATTCACAATCGTTCGCTCGTGAAATTGCAACGTTAACTCACGCGTCTTGATTGATAATGTACACACGTCGGTCATCTCAAAGCTCAGTTTACCCAATCAACCGAGAACAGTTGCTTGAATCGCCTCAAAGACATCCTCCGCGGCCGCGCCGAGTAGTATCCTGCATATAACATCTATGCGTGTTGATATTAGGTCTGCGGCATACGTCTACGGGACCGCGGTACATGTGTATGTGTGTGTTATGTATGCATGCATATAGCGTCGGCGCGGGACCTTTGATTAGCAATTAGGTGCATTATGCACCCACGATTATCGAGCCGTCGCAGATCAGACTGCGGTCCAGGTAGAAGGGAGGAGCAGAAGGAAGGGGAAGATGTAGACCGGCAGATAGATAGGTAGATAGGTATGTTTTGTAATTTCTGGACCTGACGTAGTCAGAACACATCAAGGAGATTAGATACAATGAGTCTGGTCTGTTTTACGCGCGACATAGTGTCTTTTTCTCGCTCGTTTTTTCAGCAAAAATACACGTCTACACGGAAGCTGATCTTTTTACTGTGTCAATACAATTTTTTTTAACTGTTAATTCTATTAATTATATCTGAAAAAAAAAACGAAAAATTTGTAACATTAAAATATATAAGAAAGCCATAGTTTTGATTTACGCAAAAATTTTATAGTTTTTCGATATGGAACATGTATGATACAGGATATAGTAAGCATACAAATTTCATTGCAACATGGTACAGTTGATTTCATTGAGAAAATCTATCGAAAGGGAGAAAAGGTACCGTTTTGCATTACGTTCCCAACATTGGTGCGTATGCTGTAGCTAATAATTAAATTAGATAGTCAACCAGTTGTTTCCAACATAAATCAATACTGGATTACTCGATGGCGTAACTATTTTGTAATTTGGCGACTCTCTCTTTCCATCCGTTATAGCAATAATTTGGTTCCGGCGCGCGCTCCAGGGGGGAGGGAGGGGGTGTCGGCGACCGCAGCAGCGATGGGGCGCTCCAGTGACGTCACTGGATGGCACGGCTGCTGGAAGGGGCGGGGTCCCTGGAATCGATGAACGTCGCGACGCCGGGGGCGGCGTCGTCGACTGCGAGGGTAACGAGCCACCACCGCCGCCGACGCCGACGCCGATGT